>NW_020954585.1:38695753-38700783 GCF_900497805.2 Vombatus ursinus
AGATAGATAGATAGATAGATAGATAGATAGATAGATAGATAGATAGATAGATGGATGGATGGATGGACAGATAGGGCTACTTACCATCTATGTGATCTTGGTAAGTCACTTAAGCTCTGTGACTCTCAGTTTCTTCATTTGTAAAAAGAGGTAGATTGACCCAAATGATCTCTGAGATTCCTCAGCTCTAGATTTATGGTCATATTATAACCTGACACTTCTGTGATAGACAGTAAACACAAGAAGAATCTCTGATTTTGTCAGCATAGAGAAGTTTTCCCACCAGCACCACATTAGCAGGTAAGTCATAGAGAGCTTTCTGAGATATAGAGTTTAAATGACTTAATCAAACATTTAGTAAGTTCCAGAGATGATATTTTAACCCAGGTTTTCCTGAATCCAAGTCTAGTGTTGAATCCCTTACTCCAGGTAAGCCAAATTATTGCTTCTAGAACAATGAGGTCAGTCCCTGCTCTGGGAGGTCTCCAGACTAGACAGACCTCCTTGCTAGGCTTAGCAGTTGGATAATGCAGATCTTGCCTCAGTTCAAAGCAATATAGCAAGTCAGGCAATTGAGAATTGTCCCAGCACTAATCATTAACCTTGAACTGTCTAATCAACTGCTTTCATCAGCTTACATTACTATTACTTAGCTTGGACTCATTACCCAAAGGTGAGCATACTCTCATCCTCTTCTACCTTTCCTATCCTGGTAATACTGAACTGTCAACTACTGAATGGCAAACCAACCTCCCCAATCTCAGCTGTTTGCGTCCTTCATTTCCATCCTCCTCAATCCCCTCCCACAAACATCCCACTTCAGATCAACCTTGCCCTTCTGCTTTGTTCTCTTAAATGCTTACTCCATAATTAATAAGCTTGCTTTCATCTTAAGCTTCTACTTGTATCACTCCTTGAATCTTATTGCAGTCATTGAGACCCATTTCTCTTCTAATGATACTGCTTCACATGACACCCTTTCTAGTACTGGATGTGCTTTGGCTTGATCCCTTACTCACTATTTCTGATGACAGAGTTGAAATAATCCCTTGACCTTTGTTGCTATTTTGGCTCTTTATTTACCACTATCATTGAGCCACACTCTTCTTTTGAGTTTCACTGAGTGAAAATTTATTTCCTAATCTCGATTCTGCTAGTTATTATTTACCAACACCAGGAGTGTTATTCTTCTTTTTTAGCAAGTTCAGTACATAGCTCAGTTTTACTTTTTACCCCAAATCCTCCCCTTATCCTAAGGGGATTTCACCATATGTATTGATGTTCTCTCAAATATCTTAGCTTCTGAGATTTTTGATCTACTCAATTATTATGACTTTATCTAAGTTATCCATAGTGATAGTCATATCCTTGATCCTGTCACTACTCATAAGTGTATCACTTTTATCTCTCCTCAAAATCTTTGAGTACCTTTTATTTGATCTTATGCTTTTTATCTTTCTACCTCCTATGATGCCTAACTCACTACTCTTCATACACACCATGAGCTCTAATCTTTCATCTCTGTTCTGGCTATACTCTCCTCCTTTCCTGATTTTGACTCTTTGGTGAAGCATTTAAGAACATACTGCACATTCCTTATTCTTGAATCCCTTGTTCCCTTGTTCTATTTTTGATTATACCTCGCTAAACATTAAACCTTGATGACTTTCACCATTTACCTCCTTCACTCCTCCTCATGTGCTTCTTAACTGAGCTGGAGTAAATCATGAAACTATGCTGAGGAAGTCAACTATAAATTTCTACTAGCTAATCTCTATTGGGGTTTCATTACATCAAGAAAATCCTACTATTCTTACTTAATTTATTCCATCACACCCACCACAATAGCTAGTCTCTCCTCAAGTCTCAGTGCCTCAACTAGACCCAACCACTCTACTGATGACTTCATCTCATACTTCTCCAAAATAATAATAACAATAATAATAATAACAATGATAATAACAATGATAATAACAATAATGATAATTTTTTCAGTCTTTTTCAGTTGTGTCTGACTTTTTGCAACCCCATTTGGAGTTTTCTTGGAAGAAATACTGGAGCTATTTTCCATTTCCTTCTCCAGCTCACTTTACAGACAAGGGAATTGAGGCTAAGTTAACTGACTTGCCCAGAATCACATAGCTAGTAAGTATCTGAAGCCAGATTTGAACTCAGGAAAATGAGTCTTCCTCAATCCAAGTACAGTACTCTATCACTACTCATCTACCTAGTTGCAATAATGCCAATAATAATGCTAATACTAATACTACTACTAATAATAAGCATTTCTAAGAGCTTCCTTTTACTTGCTCCTCTGCATGTCATGTTCCTTTGACATCTTCTCCTAATATGGATCCCTTCATTATAGTCTATGATGATGAGGTAGCCCTTCTGCTTGCCAAGGCCAAACTCACTATATATGCCCTTGATCCAGTACCTTATATTTCTCCAACAGATTGTTCACACTATCATCAACATTCATTCTCTAATTTTCCATTTCACTTTATATAAAAATACTTTCCCTGATGCTTATAAACACATTCAGGTATTTCCTATCCTTAGACAAACAAATAAAACAAAAACATTGTCCTTGGATGGCCCCTAACATACCCTCCAGCTATTGTTCTATATTTCTTTCCAACTTAGCCAAACTTCTTAAAAAAAGCTATTGATAACCAGTGCTTATATTTCCTCCCCTGTCACTCTTCAACATTGGAATGTAGATTCCTAGCTCATCACTCAACTGAAATTGCTCCCTTCTGAGTTACCATTGTCTCTTAATTGCCAAAACTGAATGTTTCTTTAAACCCTCACCCCTTCCAACCTTACCTACTGTTTTTTTTTTTTTTTGGAATAATTTATTATATTGGGGATGGAGCCATGATGGAAGAGTAAAAGCAATGACTTGCTTGAGCTCTTCCCCAGACCCCTCCAAATACATGTAAAAATGGCTCTAAACAAATTCTAAAGCAGCAGAACTCACAAAAAGACAGAGTGAAACAAATTTCCAGCCCAAGACAACCTGGATGGTTGATCAGAAAGATATATCATGCTGGGAGAGGAACACAGTTTAGTGTGGGTGTGAAGGCAAAACAGTCCTCAGCAAACCTGGGGCAACTCTCAGAGAACTGAATCATGCGCAGCTGTGGCAGTTTCCTGACTTCTCAATCCATGAATGCCAAAGACAACTTAGAAGGTCAGTAGGAAAAGTCTGTGACTGTGGTAAGAGAGAAGCTAGGTCTGAGCCCCATTCCCCACACACAGCCCCAGGGTGGCAGCTGCTTCCAGAGCTTCCTGCCCACAAACTGAGGGGGAATTAAGTGGCTGATCAGAGGGGGATTACAGGGATTTCTTTGCTGGTGCAATGGCAGGATTCTCTTGCTTTGCTTGTGCATGAATCTGGGTTGAAGTTCTGGGTGACAGACCTGTGGCAAGGAGGAGCACTGGCATGGTGGAGCTTATAGTGGCTGTGGAGAGGGAATCTTCCTCATAATTCCAAGGCAGAAAAGAGTGCTTGTGGTCATTCATAGACCAGAGTACAGGCCAGGAGAGGAGTAAACACCTCATCCCTTATCATAGCACTTGGGAAGAACTGAAAATTTGCAGGTCCTTAGAAGTATTTTGAAAACAGCTGCACAAAACCCCCAAAGCTTGGGACAGTACATTCTCCACACTGGAAGCAGACCTCTATATCAAAAAAAGAGTTTAAAACTCAAATAATTGATTGGAATCATTAGCAAACTGTGCAAAAAAAGTCAGACCATAGACTCTTTCTTTGGTAACAAAGAAAACCAAAACATACAACCAGAAGAAGACAACAAAGTCAAATTTCCTATATCCGAAGCCTCTAAGAAAAATATGAATTGGTCCCAGGCCACGGAAGAGATCAAAAAGGATTTTGAGCAACAAATAAGAGAAGTAGAGGAAAAACTTGGAAGAGAAATGAGAATGATGCAAGAAAATCATGAAAAATAAGTCAATAACTTGCTAAAGGAGACCCAAAAAATGCTGAAAAAAAATAACACTTTAAAAAATGGCCTAACCCAAAGGGCAAAAGAAGTCCAGAAAACCTATGAAGAGAAGAATGTCTTAAAAAGCAGAATTGGCCAAATGGAAAAGGAAGTCCAAAAGCTCACTGAACAAAATACTTCCTTAAAAATTAGAATGGAGCAATTGGAAGCTAGTGACTTTATGAGAAATAAAGACACTATAAAACAAAACCAAAAGACTGAAAAAATAGAAGAGAATGTGAAATATCTCATTAGAAAAACAACTGACCTGGAAAATAGATCCAGGAGAGATAATTTAAAAATTATTGGACTATTTGAAAGCTGTGATCAAAAAAAGAGCTTAACCATCATCTTTCAGGAAATTATCAAAGAAAACTGCCCTGATATTTTATAACCAGAAGGCAAAATAGAAATGGAAAGAATCCACCAATCACCTCCTCAAAGAGATCCCCAAAGGAAAAGTCCTAGGAATATTGTAGCACAATTCCAGAGTTTCCAGGTCAAGGAGATAATATTTCAAGCAGCCAGAAAGAAGCAATTCAAGTATTGTGGAAACACAATCCGGATAACACAATATTTAGCAACTTTTACATTAAGGGACCAGAGGGCTTGGAATGTATCATTCTGGAGGTCAAAGGAGACAGGATTACAACCAAGAATCACCTACCCAACAAAACTGAGTATAATTCTTCAGGGGAAAAAATGGTCATTCAATGAAATAGAGGACTTTCAAGTATTCTTGATGAAAAGACCAGAGCTGAATAGAAAATTTGACTTTCAAATACAAAACTCAAGAGAAACATGAAGAGGTAAACAGGAAAGAGAATTCACAAGGAACTTATTAAGGTTGAACTGTTTACATTCCTGCATGGAAAAATGATATTTGTAACTCATGAGACCTTTGTCAGTATTAGGGTAGTTGGAGGAAAAAATATGTGTATATATCTTTATCTATATCTATATTGATATAGATATAGATAGATAGATAGATAGATAGATAGATAGATAGATAGATAGATA
>NW_020954585.1:38700793-38739748 GCF_900497805.2 Vombatus ursinus
ATAGATAGATAGATAGATAGATAGATAGATAGATAGATAGATAGATAGATATAAATACAGGGTGAGTTGAAGATGAATTTCTGGATGAGTTGAAGATGAATTCTGGAGAATAAAATTAAGGGATGAGAGAGGATTATACTGGGAGAAGGAGAAAGGGAGAGGTAGAATGAGGTAAATTATCTCACATAAAACAGACTAGAAAAGGCTTTTACAGTGGAAGTGAAATGGTTGAAGGTGAGAGGGAATGAGTGAATCTTATTCTCATCAGATTTGTCTTAAGGAAGAAATAACATACACACTCAATTGGGTATGGAAATCTATCTTACCCTACAGGAAAATAGGGAGAGGGAAGGGGACAAGAGGGCAGAGGGATGATAGAAAAGAAACCAGATTAGGGGTGGGGGTAATCAGAAGCAAACACTTCTAAGGAAGGGCAGGGTGAAAAGAGAATAGAATAAATGGGGGATGGGATAGGATGAAGGGAAATATACTTAGTTTTTCACAACATGACTACTATGGAAGTATTTTGCATTACTATACACGTATACCTTGTATTGAGTTGCTTGCCTTTTCAATGAGGGTGGGTGGGGAGGGAGGAAGGGAGAAAATTTGGAACCCAAAATTTTAAAAACAAATGTTAAAAAAATTGTTTTCACATGCTATTGGATAATAAGATATACAGGAAATGACACATAGAAATCTATCCTGCCCTACAGAAAAAATGAAGGGGAAAGGAATAAGAGAAGGTGGGGTGGGGGGAGATAGAAGGGAGGGCAGATTAAAGGAAGGGGTATTCAGAATGCATGCCATCTTGGGGTGGAGAGAGGGATGAGATGGGAAGAAAATTTATAACTCAAAATTTTGTGGGAGTGAATTTTGAAAACTAAAAATAAATTAATTAATTAATTAATAAAAATTTAAAATAATTTATTTAATTTTTAAAATTTTGATTTCTAAGCTCTCTTTCTCCCTCCAGTTCCACTCCCATCCCCATCCACTGAGAAGGCAAGTAATATGACACACAATGCACATGTGAAGTCATACAAAAATTTCCATATTAGTCATGTTGGGAAAAAAAAGAAAGAAAAACAAAGAAAAAATACTTCAATATGTATTCAGAGTTCATCAGTTATCTCTCTGGTGATGGATAGCCTTTTTCATCATAAGATCTTTGGAATTATCATTTATCATTGTATAGATTAAAGTAGCTAACTCTTTCACATGTGATCATCATTACAATATTGTTATTCCTCTGTATACTGTTCTCCTGGTTCTGCTCCTTCATTTTTCATCAGTTCATATAAGTCTTCTAGAGTTCTTATGAAGCCAATCTGTTTGTCAGTTTTATAGCACAATGGTATTCCATCAGAGTCATATACTATAACTTATGCATCCATTCACCAATTGATGGATATTCTCTAAATTTTTAATACTTTCCCAACACAACAAAGAGCTGTTATAATTATTTTTGTACATGTAAGCCTTTTTCCTTTTTCCTTTCCTATCTTTGGCCTACTTATCTAATAGTGATATTTCTGGGTCAATTTGGGCATGGTTTCAAATGTTCTCCAGAATGCTTATGTCATGGTTTATGACTCTACAAACAAGGCATCAATGTTTCTATTTTTCCACACCCCCTCCAAAATTGGTCATTTTCTTTTTTTTTTTTGTCATGTTAGCTAGTTTGATAGGTGTGAAGTGCTACGTCTCAGAGCACTTTTAATTTGTATTTCTCTAATTATAATTGATTTAGTGCATTTTTTACTTGACTATCAGTAGCTTTCATTTCTTCTTCTGAAAACTGACTGTTAATATCCATTGACCATTTATTAATTGTGAAATGGCTCTTTAGAAATTTGACTCAGTTCCCTATATATTTGAGAAATAAGTCCTTTACCAGAGAAACGTACTATAATTTTTCCCCAGTTTCCTATTTTTTTCTAATATTGGCAACATTGGTTTTGTTTATGCAATTTTTTAATATCATATAATCAAAATTATTCATTTTTACATCTTATGCTCCCCTATATCTCTTGTTTGACCATAAATACTTCCCTTATCTGGGCAGCTAGATGCTACAGTGGATAGAGTGCTGGGCCTCGATTTAACAAGACATCTTCATGAGTTCAAATCTGACCTCAGATACTTACCAACTGTGTGACCCTAAGCAAGTCACTTAACCTCATTTGCCTCAATTTCCTCATGTATAAAATGAGCTGGAGAAGGAAATGGCAAACTTATGTGGTATCTTTACTGAGAAAATCCCAAATGAGGTCATGAAAAGTTGGACACAACTGAAAAAGGACTGAACAACAACAAAACTTCCCTTATCCATAGAACTGACTGGTATATTTTTCGATGTTCCCCTAATTTGCTTGTGATATCACCCTTAATGTATAAATCATGTACCCATTTTGATATTATGTTGTTATACAGTGTGGGAAATTATTGGTCTATGCCTAGTTTCTACCAGACTACTTTAAAGTTTTCCCAGCAGTTTTCATCAAGTAGCAAGTTCTTGTCCCAAAATCTTGGCTCATTGGGCTTATCAAGCAGAAGATTGCTATATCAATTATTAGTGTATATTGTGTACCTACTGCTTTCCATTGATCAACCACGATTAGTGTGATATTGTTTTGATGACTACAATTTTTGTAGTATAGTATGAAATCCGACACTGTTAGGTCACTTCCCTCACACTTTTTATTTTCCCATTGATACGTTGATATCTTGGTACTCTTGACCTTTTTATTTTTCCAGGTGAGTTTTATTTTTTTTTAAAGCTCCATGAAATAATTCTTTGGTAGTTTGATTGGTATGGTACTAAATAAGTAAATTATTTTAGGTGGAATTGTAGTTTTTATTATTTTGGCTTAGTCTACCCATGAACAATTAGTATTTCTTTAGTTTTTTAGAACTGCCTATGTTTATGTGAAGGTTTGTTCCCCCCGCCTCCATAGGCAATGAGGTTAAGTGACTTGCCCAGGGTCACACAGGTAGTAAGTATCTGAGGTGAGATTTGAACTTGGGTCCTCTTGACTCCAAGGCTAATACTCTATCCACTATACCATCTAGCTGCCCCTTTGTTAAGTGTTTTGTAATCATGTTTCTTTAGTTCCTGGATGTGTCTTTGTAGGTAGAATCTCAAGTATTTAATATTGTCTTCAGTTATTTAAAACAGAATTTCTTTTTCTGTCTCTTTCTGCTGTGTTTTATTGGTAGTATTTAGAAATGCTGATGATTTCTGTGGGTTTATTTTATATTCTTCAACTTTGTTAAAGTTGTTCATTGTTTCAACTAATTTTTTAGTTTATTCTCTAAAGTTCTCTAAGTACACCATCATGTCATCTATAAAGGGTGATAACTTAGTTTTCTTATTGCCTATTCTTATGCCTTTAATTTCTTTTCTCCTATCTTACTAATTTAACTTTTATGTACAATATTGAATAATAGTGGCAATAATGGGCATATTTGCTTCACTCTTGATTTTATTCAGGACTTTTAGATTATACCCATTACAGATATTGCATGCTATTGCTTTTAGACAAAACCTGTGTCATTTTTTTAAAAAAAAATTTCTATACTTTCTAGTTTTTTAACAGAGATGTGTTTTTTATTAATTTATTTATTTTTAGTTTTCAGCATTTACTTCCATAAGATTTTGAGTTCTGAATTTTCTCCCTCTCTTTTTCCTCCCCCATCCCAAGACAGCATGTTATATAGGCTCTACATATGCATTCATATTAAACATATTTTCACATTAGTTATGTTGTAAAGAAGTCACAGTCATAATTACTATCTGTGTCTTTCTCTCTGTCATATTTTCCCCCATTTATACTTTTCTCTCTCCTTTCTCCCTTTCCCTTTTCACTAGAGATTTGCTTTTGACCACTACCTCCCTCAATCTGCCCTCCCTTCTATCAGCCCTTTCCCTTTTCTTTCCTTTTTCCCCTACTACTTCTTCCCTCCCTTCTATCCATTCTCTCCCTTGTCTTTCCCCTTTTTCTCCTACTTCCTATAGACTAAGTAAGATTTCTATACCCAAATGAGTATGTTATTCCCTCTTTGAGCCAAATCTGATGAGAGTAAACAATGCTCATCTCTCTCCCTTCTTTCCTTCTACTGTAATATGTCTTTGTGCCTCTTCATGTGATGTACTTTACCCTCGTCTGCCTCCTTCTTTCCTCCTCTCCCACTAGAATTCCTTTTCACTACCTAATTAGAATTTTTATCATCACAACACATGTCCTCTGCCTATGCATATCCTTCTAAATGTCATAATAAAGATACAATTCTCAAGAGTGACAAGTATCATCATCTCATGTAGGGATGTAAACAATTTCCCCTTATTGTGTTTTTTTTTCTTTCTTGTTTACCTTTTTATAACTCAAGTTTTATAGTTGAAGATCAAATTTTCTGTTGAACTCTGGTCTTTCCATCAGGAAGGTTTGGAAGTCCCTTATTTTGTTGAATGTCCATCTCTTCCCCTGATAGGTAATGCTCAATTTTGTTGGGTAGTTGATCTTTGGTTGTAATCCAAGGTCCCTTGCCTTATGAAATATCATATTCTGAGCCCTCTGATCTTTTAAGGTGGAGCTGCAAGGTCCAGGGTAATCCTGACTGTAGTTCCACAGTATTTAAATTGTTTCTTTCTGCCTGCTTGCAGTATTTTCTCCTTAACTTGACTCTGGAATTTGGCTACAACATTCCTTGGCATTTTCAATTTGGGATCTCTTTCAGGAGGTGATTAGTGGATTCTTTAGATGACTATTTTACCCTCTGGTTCAAAAACTTCAGGCAGTTTTCTTTTATGATTTCTTGAAAGATGCTGTCCATGCTCTTTTTTTATCATGGCTTTCAGGTAGACAAATAATCCTTAAATAATCTCTCCTGAATCTATGTTCCAGGTCAGTTCTTTTTCTAATGAGGTATTTAATATTTTCTTCTATTTTTTCATTCATTTGATTTTTTTGACTGCTTCTTGATGTCTCATAGAGTCATTAGTTTCCACTTGCTCAATTCTAATTTTTAACAAATCGCTTTCTTCAATTAGCATTTGTGCCTCCATTTCTCTTTTGTCAATTTTACTTTTAAAGGAGTTGTTTTCTTTGGTGTACTTTTTTCCTATTTGGTCAGGTGATTTTTGTTTTGTTTTGTTTTGTTTTGGACTTGTTTTCTACAGTCAATTTTTGTCCTTCCTTTTCCAAGCGATTGACTCTCTCTTTCATATCTCTCATTTATTTTACCAATTTTCCTTCTACTTCTCTTATTTGACTTAAAATCCTTCTTGAGCTCTTCCAAGAAGGCCTTTTTGGACTTGAGAACAGTTTACATTCCACTTTGAGGTTTCAGATGTATGTATATTGACAATGATGTCCTCTTCTGAATTTGTGTTTTGATCTTCCCTGTCCCCATAGTAAGAATCTATGGTCATTGTCTATTTCTGCTTTTTGCTTATGATGTTTGTCTTTTTCCTAGATTTTAAAGTTGAGCTCTCCTGTTGGAGCACAGGGAACACTGTCCCAACCTTCTTGTGCTGGGGGCCAGGAGCCTGGTCACTGGCTTTGTGTGCTTGGGCCTTAGGTGCTGGCAGCTGGAGGTTATAAGTGTCTGGCAGTTTACCTGGTGCTTAGCTGGTGTCAACAACACTGAAGCTCTGAGGGTTGGGGGTGGGTTTGGCCTTGGAGGAAAGCAAGAGTTGTAGGTAGAAAAATAATAATAATTATCAACTGATTGGTTGTGGAGGATTAGGAAGAAGAAAGTGTCAAAGATGTTCTGAGGTTCTTGTCAGGGAATGGGAAGCCATCAAGACAATAAGGAACTCAGGTAGACATAAGATGATAAATTCAATCTTAGACATGAGGATTTTTATTATTATCTATTTCCTTTATGTGACTGTCACCAAGCAGGAAAATTATACTAGTTTAGAATGAGGGAAGTAAGTTACAGCAAATGATAATTCCAGTAGACAACAATGGAAAACTGTGAATTGAGTTTCTTGGTTTTTTAGTACTACATTAAGAGATGGTTTTACACATAAATAAAATCTACAGTTGCCTATCTAATGTAATTTAGGAAGCACAAGGAAGGTCCCCACCCTCATGCCTCCAAATTGTTTCCTCATCCTCTTGTTGCTATTACTTGAAGTTACACCTTTAGAAAGACATTCCTTTGTATTATACAAAGTATATTCACAGTTTCTTTTCTGTGTTGTCCCTAAGAGCCGCAATAGTTTGAAATAATCATATAAATTTAAAATATCCCTAAAATAAATTAATAGAGCATATCCTTTCTAATGTGACAACTAGGAAAGACAGGAGTTTGGAAGGGGAAGAGATAAATATCAGAGCACATACAAATTCTATAGGAAAATGGGAAGTCCTGAGATTCTAGAGGGTAGGCCTTCAGATAAGTAGAAGATAAATGTTGTCAGGGGAGAGGTTGCTAAAGTTTTCTCTAAAATTCTAACAATAGAAATACTGAAGAGAAAAAAAATAACTTACAAATTCTCACAAGAAAATGACAGTTCACTAAAAAGACAAAGAGCAAAGTATATAAGAACTTGTATACTATAAGGCATTTTAGGTGGTTGGATTAATTAGTAGATGTGGATAGATAACAGAGCACACTCTTCCTCAAATATTTACTGGCTGTGTAACTCTGGGAAAATTACAAAACATCTGTAACCTTTAATGAACAATAATAGCACCTACTTTACAGGATTTTTGCAATAATCAAATGAGATAATATCAGATGAATGTATTGCAAAATTTGGATTGACATGTAAATTCTATCATTTTTATAATTGTGTTGTATAGTAAGGGGGAGGGGATTTCAAATGTGCATAATGAAACAGAAGCTAGGCAAGAAATCCCAAGAGAAACATCCAAGTGCATGAGTGACACATTCAAATAATTCAAGGAAGAATTTAAATTGGCGAGGAAATTTTGACAGGAATTAACAGAACTAAATGCATCTCAGAGAGGAAATAAAACTGGAATTGGATGGTGCTAAAAAAAGAAAAAAGGAAATTTGTGTAGCACAAAACTCCATGAAATGGAAAATATAATGGCAAACCTGAAATTACCAAGAGAATCAAAAACTGTTTTTTACCATATCCCAAACAAAATATCATACAACACAATACACACACACACACACACACACACACACACACACACACACAACTTAAGCTCAGGAAATAACCCAAATAAAAAGAGATTTCTAAACAATGCACATGAAAATGACTGACTTGGAGGACAGATTAAAGGAAAATCTCAGAAACACTGGGATTTGAATATCATCAAAGGATAAACTAATATGATTCCTATATTCAAGAAATTGCTCAAAAAAGTTTTGTAGAATTATTTAATGAAGTGACAGACTTAAAATAGAAAGGATCCATTAAAATACAGTAGAGGAAGTTTAAAAGTCAATTGATATAGGTGCATTATCACTAGGTCAAAACTCTAATGACAAAGAAAATAAATATTTCACACTGCCAGAAGGAATTAAAACCTCCTATATCAAAGGTCTCACTAGATTTGTTTTCACAAAAATAACCAGAAATGACTAAAATTGTTACAAAATTATATCAATAAAATTGAAAAATGCCCCACAATCACAGAATCCATTGTTCAACAAATTTATGTATTCTGCTTGAAGACAAGTGATGGCAATTTTAAGGACAAGATGTCTTTAAGGATTTGAAAAAGGAACAAAGTCTTTGAATCTGAATAAGAAATAAATGAGAAACAGGTATTGTAGAGATGAAGAACTTGCTTATAAATGGGATATGTAACACCTTGTTAACTGGTTTAAGGTGCAAATACCTTCTGTTCTTTTCAAACATTTTAAAAAACTTTCCTATTTTAATGCCTTGGGAGCCTTGGTTGCTTACAGGAAAGAACTGAAATAACCTTAGGGATAGCAAAGAGGATCCAGATTGTGATGAGCCCAGAGAGACTCTTTTGTGTGAGACAAATACAAATCATAGAGTTTATAGACTATTACTTAATTGGAAGACTCCAAGATTTAATTAGCATTTATTCAACAAGCATTTAACTCAGTATGTGTAAACTCAGAGTTTCATTAATGGGACACATCTTTTATTATTTATGTTTAACCTAAAAGACATATTTCAATACCTCAATGGATTTGTGATCTTATTCATCAGTATGGACAATTCCTCCACCCTTAATGGCGTTAATCCATCCAGATCCTGGGCTAATCTTGTCCATGATTTTTTTTTCCCACCACAAAGACTGCATAAAGAATCCACTCACAATGTGGAAGACTTCCTTTAATTCTTTTAAGTTATATTGGATAGTTGGGCAACAATCTTCCTGTCTGCCTCATTACAATTAATAGATGAATGAAAAAGCATTAATTAAGTGCTTACTATGTAATGAACATTGTGGTGAGTACTGGGAATATAAATATAAAAATTGAAAACAGATCTTGCCCTCAAGGAGTGTACATTCCAAGAGAAGGTCAAAAACATATAGAGGAGTGATGGCCCTATATGTGTCCCTAAAGAGGATATTTTAGTTTGAAACTTACAAGAGATGGTGCATAGAGGTATAAGGAAATAAACTTGCAAACATTTTCCTGGAACAATGGCATAATTGATTTGTTTTATTTTTTTAATGGTAATTTTTATTTATTTTTTTGTTTTCAACATTTACTTCCACAAGATTTTGAGTTCCAATTTTCCCCCATCTCACCCCTCCCCCCACCCCAAGATGTCATGCATTCTAAATCCCCCTTCCCCTAGTCTGCCTTCCCTTCTATCTCTCCCCCCCTTCTCTTATCCCCTTCCCCTTCAATTTTCCTGTAGGGCAGGATGGATTTCTGTACCCCATTTCTTGTATTTCTTATTTCCCAGTTGCATGTGAAAACATTTTTTTTAAACATGTGTTTTTAAAACTTTGGGTTCCAAATTTTCTCCCTTCCCCCTTCCCCACCCACCCTCACTGATAAGGCAAGCAATTAAATATAGGTTATATATGTGCATTTATGCAAAACTCTTCCATAGTAGACATGCTGTGAAAAACTATTTCCCTTAATCCTATCCCACCAAGCCATTTAATCTCTTCTTTCTTTTGACCCTGTTCCTCCTCAGAAGTATTTGCTTTTGATTACTTCCTTTCCCAATTTACCCTCCTCTCTATCATTCTCCTATTCTCTTGTCCCTTTGCCCCCAATTTTCCCATAGAGTAAGACAGATTTCCATACCCAGTTGAGTGTGTATGTTATTCCCACCTTAAGTCAAATCTTATGAGAATAAGATTCACTCATTCCCTCTCACCTTCCCCTGTTTCCCCTCCACTGTAAGAACCTTTTTTCTGTTTTGTTTTTTTTTTGTGGCAGAATTTACCCTGTTCTACCTCTCCCTTTCTCCTTCTACTAGTGTATTCCTCTCTCATCCCTTAATTTGATTCTCCAGATATGACCCCTTCATTTTCAACTCACCCTGTGCCCTCATACATATAATTTTTTTCCCTCCAACTACCCTAATACTGACAAAGGTCTCATGAGTTACAAATATCATCTTTCCATGCAGGAATGTAAACAGTTTAACCTTAATAAGTCTCTTATGATTTTCTCTTTCCTGTTTAACTATTCATGTTCCACTTGAGTCTTGTATTTGAAAATCAAATTTTCTATTCAACTCTGGTATTTTCATCAAGAATGCTTGAAAGTCCTCTATTTCATTGACTGACCACTTTTTCCCCTGCAGGATTATACTTAGTATTGCTGGGTAGGTGATTCTTGGTTGTAATCCATTCTCCTTTGCTTTCTGGAATATTGTATTCCATGACCTGCAGTCCCTTAATGTAGAAGCAGCTAAATCTTGTGTTATCCTGATTGTGTTTCTACAATACTTGAATTGTTTCTTTCTGGCTGCTTGTAATATTTTCTCCTTGACCTGGGAACTCTGGAATTTGGCTACAATATTCCTAGGAGTTTTCCTTTGGGGATCTCTCTCAGGAGGAGATTGGTGGATTCTTTCAATCTCTATTTTGCCCTCTGGTTCTAAAATATCAGGACAGTTTTCCTTGATAATTTCTTGGAAGATGCTGTCTAGGCTCTTTTTTTGATCGTGGCTTTCAGATAGTCCAATAATTTTTAAATTCTCTCTCCTGGATCTATTTTCCAGGTCAGTTGTTTTTCCAATGAGATATTTCACATTGTTTTCTAATTTTTCATTCTTTTGGATTTGTTTTATAGTGTCTTGATTTCTCATAAAGTTACTAGCTTCCAATTGCTCTATTCTAATTTTTAAGGAATTATTTTCTTCAGTAATCTTTTGGACTTCCTTTTTCATTTGGTGAATTTTGCATTTTAGGGCATTCTTCTCCTTATTGGCTTTTTGGACCTCTTTTGCCATTTGGGTTAGGCTATTTTTTAAGGTGTTATTTTCTTCAGTATTTTTTTGCGTCTCCTTTAGCAAGCTGTTGACTTATTTTTCATGATTTTCTTGCATCACTCTCAGTTTTTCCTCTACTTCTCTTACTTGCTTCTCAAAATCCCTTTTGAGCTCTTCCAAGGCCTGGGACCGATTCATATTTTTCTTGGAGGCTTTGGATGTAGGAACTTTGGCTTTGTTGTCTTCTTCTGGCTGGATGTTTTGATCTTCTTTGTCACCAAAGTAAGATAACATAGTCTGACTCTTTTTGCTCTGCTTACTCATGATCCCGGTCAATTACTTGAGTCTTAAACTCTTTGTTAAGGTAAAAGTCTGCTTCCAATGTGAAGAGTGTACTGTCCCAAACTTCAGGGGTTTGTACAGCTGTTTTCAGAGGTACTTCTAGGGACCTGTAAATTTTCAGTCCTTCCAAGGTGGTATGATAAGGAGCGAGGTGTTTCCTCTCCACCACCACAACAAGCCCCACCACACCAACACTCTTCCTCACCCCAGGACCGCCCCTCAGAACTGTGACCCAGATCCAAGCACCGATAAAGCAAGAAATTACTGCCTTAGCATTGGCAAAGAGATTCCTGCGGTCCCTCTCTGATCAGTCACTCTTTTCCCCCTCAGTCTATGGGCTGGAAGCTCAGGAAAAAGCTGCAGCCCCGGGCCACACTGGAGACTTGCGGCTGAGACCTAGCTCCTCTCTCACTCTAGTAACAGACTTTTGCTACTGACCTTCTAAGTTGTCTTTGGCGTTCATGGATTGAAGTCTGGAAACCACCACAGCTGCCTGCGATTCAGTCCTCTGAGGCCTGCTCCAGGGTCACTGCTGCCTGCGCGCCCACACTGAACTGCACTTCTCTCCCTGCCCCGAGATATACCTTTCTGATCAACCATTCAGGCTGTTTTTGGCTGGAAATTTGTTTCACTCTGTCTTTTTGTGTGTTCTGCTGCTTTAGAATTTGTTTAGAGCCATTTTTTTAGGTATTTGGAGGGCTTTGGGAGAGAACTCAAGACAGTCACTGCTTTCCCTCTGCCATTTTGGCTCTGCGCCACCCTTCCCCCCCAATTGGTTTGACTGTGTTTCTAGAACTGGAAAGGATATGGAGGCAGATAGTATTGTAGCTATGAAGAGAAGTAATGATAGTAAAGTGAAGCATGGCTATAGAAGAGGTCTAGATATAGTAGATGACTAAAGCCATGAGCCATAAATCAGGCCAATGGGACACCAGAGCAAGAGTTCTAGGCAAGAATGGATTAAATCTTCCAGGGCTAGGTTTCTGAACAAGTGGTGATGGCATCATCATCATCACTAACATTACTATAGCATTTTCCATGTGAGAGGCGCTATACTAAGTGTTTTACTCATTTTATCTCATTTGATCCTCACAACAACCCTGAGAGGTAGGTGTTATCATGTATTATCCCCATTTTCTAGTTGAGCAAATTGAGGCAAGCAGAGCTTAAGTAATATGCCCAAAGTCACATAGCTAGGAAGTATCTGAGGCTTATTTGAACTCAGAGCTTCCTGACTCCGGTCTGAATACACTATGAATATACCCCTAAACTGCCTGTAGGCATGGTAACTGATCAGAAGTTCAAAGAATGAAGATCAATCCAAATTTTACCTTTCACACATGACCTGAATTAAATCTTCACCTTCCTTCCCAAATACTAAGTCTTCCTAGTATATAGAAAGTATTATTAAATGCCTTTTTTTCTTTCCTTCCTTAATCTATTATAGCCTATTTATCTGAAGCATATGTGTTTCTATTGTACAATGGGTAACCTGCAATTGTGATCCTACTGATGTCTTAGTAATCCATCATTTGTAGCCAGATAGCATCATTGGGAGAGTATTTTGACTCTCTTTACAAATCTAATCAGCTATCAAGTCCTTTTATTTATCTCCTTTAGATCTTTTACACATTCCACCTTGTCTCCACTCCCATGACTGCCCATCATCCTCTTCAAACACTCTTCACCTCTTACCTGGATGATTTCAATATCCTCCTAAGTGGAATGTGTGCTTAAAGTATATACCCTCTCCAAACCACCATCCACAGCTGTCAAAAAATTAGTTTTCCTAAGGCATAGGTTTATCATTCCCCAACTCAAAAACTTTCATTGACTGTCTATTGCTACAAGGATAAAGTAAATAGTCTTCAACCCGGCCCTTAATGCTTTCCAGAATTTAATTTTAACCTATCTGTCTGGTCTTATCTCAAGATTTTTGCTTTTGTTCAGTCATATCCACCTTTTCCTGACCCTATTTGCAGTTTTCTTGGCAAAGACACTAGAATGAGTTGTCATTTCCTTCTCCACCTTATTTTACAGGTAAGAGAGAGCTTAGCATTGGCAAAGAGATTCCTGCGGTCCCTCTCTGATCAGTCACTCTTTTCCCCCTCAGTCTATGGGCTGGAAGCTCAGGAAAAAGCTGCAGCCCCGGGCCACACTGGAGACTTGCGGCTGAGACCTAGCTCCTCTCTCACTCTAGTAACAGACTTTTGCTACTGACCTTCTAAGTTGTCTTTGGCGTTTATGAATTGAAGTCTGGAAACCACCACAGCTGCCTGCGATTCAGTCTTCTGAGGCCTGCTCCAGGGTCACTGCTGCCTGCGCGCCCACACTGAACTGAACTTCTCTCCCCGCCCCGAGATATACCTTTCTGATCAACCATTCAGGCTGTTTTTGGCTGGAAATTTGTTTCACATAGCTAGGAAGTAAAGCGATTTGCACAAGTTCACAGAGCTATTAAGTGTATGAGGCCAGATTTGAACTCAGTTTTTTCCTGACTCCAAGCCAGTTCTATCCACTGTGCCACCTAGCTGCTCCAATGCCATTATGCAAGTCATCTCCTGTACCTGAAATGTATTACGTCTCTCTTTTCCACCTCTCAAAAATCTTTTCTTTATTCAGGGCTCAGCTTCATAAACACTTTCCTGATCCTCCCAATTCACAACACTGAATTCCACCTCAAATTCCATAGCATTTATTTATCTCTATTCATAATATATTCAAAAGGGGAATGCAAGCTCTTAGAGTGCAGAGTCTAGTTCAGTTTGGTTTTGATATTTTGGGGTCACCTCACATATATTAGATAAATAATAAATGTTTTTTGAAACAAAACTTTGGGCTTTTGTAGTGGTCAGAATGATATTTAAAACCTCAATGAATTGCTAAAAGAAGAGGACTTGGTAGGAGATATGAATTTTATTTTGCTTTGTTAAAACTTTGAGTGAATTACTATTTTTCTAACAAATGTCAAAGAAAATAAAATAAATAAATCTAGGTTACTGAGAGCGACCAAAAATGAAGACCCAAATTATTTCACAAGATAATCTTTTCTTACCTTATACCCTTACTTAGAATTTAAACAGCCATTTCAGTATTTATGCCTAATAATTTAAAAGTACATAAATGTATTTTCAAAGAATTGTTTTTGAACACAATCATTTATTTTTACATGTGTGTTTGTGTATCTGTGTATCTGTCTATGTTGTATGTGCTTACATTCACTTCAAAAATTGATTTTGCATGCAATGAATACGTGGATATAGAGGCAAATGTATGTATATATGTGTGTAGAAATATGGGTGTAAACTCCAATCTTTGTATTCTATTTTAAAATATTCATGTTTCATATAAATGGAAAATATATTGTTTCATTTTATTAATATATATGCATTTTCGTGTATTTGTGTTGATATTTTATTATGTTACCTAGATAAATATATAGCAATAGGGAGTAAGAACTCAGATCATATTGTAATCTATGCATGACGTGAGTACAGATTTATAAAAAGGACTAGGCAACTATACGATCGCTCCAGGTAAGAGTGTTTCCACACAAGAGATGGTCCAGAGAATCTGGATTTCTTCTATTCCTTCTCTTCATGTGTACTATTCTACAACCAATCTGGATTACAAAGTAAAATGAACAATACTTTCTTTGCTCTTTGCCTTTGCTCACGCCATTCCTTAAGCCTGTAATGACTGCTCCCACTGCCTGTTTTGGCCTTTTAAAAATCAAAACATCCTCGAAGGTTCAGTTAAATGTCACATATTTCACGAAGCCCTTTACTATTCCTTCCTCTGAATTTCCATAGCATTTTATAGTTTCCTTTTATTCTAAAAATGCTTCTTTCCCCCTTTCAGCTTTGTTCTCTTTATGTATTGTGTGTAATGTTACGGTATAATATTTCTATAATCGTTATACACACCCTTTCCCCCCCATACTGTACACTCCATAAGAAAAGGGAGTATTTAACATAAAATCATAAAATCTTAAGATTAAAGTTATCCACATATGTGTAATGGACTCATAAGGCATTCCAAAACTGAAAGTCTCCAAGGGGAAAGTAGATGGCTACTTTAAAATCAATCAATAAACTAAAAATCAAGCATTTTTAAATTTTCCCCAATTTTTTATTTTTAACATTCATTTCTTTTAAAATTTTGAGTTCCAAATTCTTTCTTCCTTCTACCCTTCCCCCCACCCATTGTGAAAGCAAGCAAATGTTGTCAATTATAAAATGTAAAGCCATGCATTATACATTTCCATATTAGTCATACTGCAAAAAAGTGTATGTATACATGTATATATGTATATATATATATGTATATATATATATATATACACACACATGTATATATTTATAGATATGCAAAAAGGCAGAGACAGACAGAGAGACAGGGGCAGAGACAAAGAGAGAGAAAAAAAAATTATACATGTTTGTACTTATCAGTTCTCTCTCTGGAGGTGGATAGCATTTTTTCATCATGAGTCCTTTGGAAATGCCTTGGATCATCATATTGATCAGAGTAGCCAAGTCTTTCACATTTTATCATCATTGCAACATTGCTGTTACTGTGTATAATCACCTCTTGATTCTTCTCAATTGCGCTATGCTTCTTGTCATTTTTAATAGCACTCCATCACAACCATGTACCATAATTTGGTTAGCCAATCTCCAATTGCTGAGAATCCCCTCAATTTCCAATTCTTTGCCACCACCCAAAGAGCTGATAAAAATATTTTTGTACATTTAAGTATTTTCTTTTTGTTTTTCTTTGATCTCTTTGGGATACAGACATAGAAGTAGTATGGCTGGATCAAAGAGTATGCACAATTTATAGCCCTTTGGGCCTAATTCCAAATTATTCTCCAGAATGGTTGGAGCAGTTCACAATTCCACCAACTATTTTCCCTTATCCCTCTTGCATTTGTCATTTCTGATAGAAATGAGGTGGTACCTCAGGGTTGTTTTAATTTGCATTTCTCTAATCAATAGTGATTCAAAGAATTTTTTTATATGACTATAGATAACTTTGATTTTTTCTTTTGAAAACTGCCAGTTTATATCATTTGGCTATTTATCAATTAGGTAATTAATGGATCTTATTTTTTTTTTATGAATTTGATTCAATTCTCTATATATTTGAGAAATGAAGTCTTTATCCAAGAAACTTGCTATAAAAAGTTTGATATTGTTTTCATGACTATAATACCTTTTATCAAAATGTAGTTTCTCTGATTATCTCTTTTAATTAGGTCTATTTTTGCTTTTGCTTTTTCTGAGATCATGATTGTTACACCTGCTTGATTTTTTTTTTAACTTCAGCTGAAGTATAATAGATTCTGCTCTAGCCCTGTATTTTAACTGTGTGTGTTTCTATTTCAAGTGTGTCTCTTGTAATAGACATATTGTTGGATTCTTTTTCCTAATCTATTCTGTTATCTGCTTCTGTTTTATAGGTGAGTTCATTCTATTCACATTCATAGTTATGTTTATTATGTATTTCCCTCCATCCTATTTTATTCTGTTTATCCTCTCTCTTTTTGTCCCGTCCCTTCTCAAAAGTGTGTTTTGCTTCCAGCCACTGCTTCCCTTAATCCACCCTCCCTTTTATCATTGCCCCTATTCATATCATTATCCCTTTCCCTCTTATTTCGCTATTTGGTAAGATAGATGTCTATACCCAATTGAGTGTGTATATACACTCTCCCCTCTTTGAACCAATTCCAATGAGAGTGAGATTTAAGCATTGCCATCCACTCCTTCATTTTCTCCTTCAATATAAAAGCACTTCCTTGAGCATTTCTTTTATAGGAGGAAATTTTCCCCATTCTATTCCTCCTCTCCACCCTTCTCTTAGTGCACCCCTTTTTCATCCCTCCACTTTTTTTGGGATATCATTTCATCATTATTAACTCATACTCATGTCCTGTATGTAAACTCCTTCTAACTGCCTTATTAATGGTAAAGTTCTTAGAGTTATATGTATCATCTTCCCACATAGGGATGTAAACAGTTTAACTTTATTAAGCCCTTTATGATTACTCTTTCAAGTTGCCTTTTTTTTTTAATTTTACCTCTCTTCATGTTTAACTCTCTTCATATTAACCTCTCTCAAGCCTTGTATTTGAAAGTCAAATTTTCTATTCAGTTCTCATTTTTTTTTAACCAGGAATGTTTAAAAATCTTCCATTTATTGAATGTCCATTTGTTCTTCAAAGGATCGTACTCAATTTTGTTCAGCAGCTTATTCTTGATTATAATCCTAGCTTCTTTGACTTCTATCATATTCTAAGCTCTCCACTCCTTTAATGGGTAAATTGCTAAATCTTGTGTGATCCTGACTATGGCTTCATGATGTTTGAATTGTTTATTTGTGGCTATTTGCAATACTTTCTCCTTGACCTGGGGGCTCTGGAATTTGGCTATAATATTCATGGGAGTTTTAATTTTGAGATCTCTTTCAAGAAGTGATTAGTGTATTTTTTCAATTTCTATTTTACTTTCTCCATCTAGGATTTTGTGGAAATTTTGCTTTATAAGTTTGGGAAATATGATGTCTAAGCTCTTTTTTATAATGGCTTTCAGGTAGTGCAATAATTCTTAAATTATCTCTCCTTGAAGATTTTCCCGATAAGTTGTTTTTCTGATAAGATATTCTACATTTTTTTCATGTTTTTGACTTCCACTTGCCCAATTCTAATTTCTAAGGGATTGTTTCTTCATTAAGCTGCTGTACCTCTTTTATCATTTTGTCAATCCTATTTTTTAAAGAGTTCTTTTCTTTAGTGAATTTTGTGTCTCGTTTACTATTTAGCCAATTCTGTTTTCTTAAGGTGTTATTTCCTTCAGTAGTTTTTGTACCTCTTTTATCAAATTGTTTACACTCTTTTCATAATTTTCTTGCATCACTATTATTTCTTTTCATAATTTTTCCTCTACCATTCTTATCTATTTGTTTAATTTTTCCAGGATTTTTTGTTGGACTTGGGTTTAATTAGCATTTTCCTTTGGAGCATTTTTGATAGCTTTTGCTTTACATTGTTGTCCTTTTTTCTGAGTTCATGCCTTGGTCTTCTCTTTATAAAGCATAGTGGCTTTTTACAGTCAAGTTTGTTTTTTTTTTTTTGTCTGTTTGTTTGCTCATTTTTTCCAGCCTTTTTCTTGACTTTGAACTTTACGTTAAAGATGAGTTTTGCTTATCTGTTGGTGTGGAGGCACTGTCCCAATCTTCAGGCTTTTTTGTGGTGCTATTTTCAGAGCTAGTTTTGTGAGTCTGCAAGTTTTCAGTATTTCCAACATGGTGTGATATGGGGAGAGTTATGGTCATTGGTCTCCTACAGCCATGAGCGCTAGTACTCCTCTTGGCCTTGCAACCATGACCATAGCCCCTACTGTTCTGCAGCTTCAAGGATTAGATCTCCTTTCTGCCCTGAAACTGTGACCAGGGCCCCTGTTCCCTTGCCCACAAGCACTCTTCTGTGCTCTGAAACTGTGACCCAGAACTGAATATGGCCAATAGAACAATAGAACTGCCAATCTGCACTGGTTGTACCCATTGCTCACAAATTGTCCCTTGAAATCTCTTTCTGACCAGTTTTCTGATCCCTTTATTGTTTGTGATTTGAGATCTCCAGATGATGTTGTGTCCACTGTTGCAGCCACCTCCAAGGTCCACCACTGCTGCCAATATTGCACAGGCCAGTGCCCACACTAGTGTCACAGATCTCTCCTCCTGACTTTCTAAGTTGCCTTAGGCTGAAAAAAAATGTCTCACTCTGACCTTTTGTTGATTTTGCCATTCCAAAGTGTTTTTAGGATTTGTTTTAAAGTTGTTTGGAAGGGAATCTTTGGAGAGATTAGCCGATTTGCTGTCTGTACTCCATCAACATGGCTCTCTGTCTAACCAAGAATTTATAAAGTACTTACTAGTATTAGGTGCTATTTTTTTTTTTTTTACATCCAACAACCATTGCCACCAAGGAGCTGACATGCCATGTAGAAGTAGGAAGAAAAGACAATAATCTGAAAGTAGAGAATTGTTTGCTTCTCTGGTTAAGCTGTCAAAAAATGGAAGACAATACTTTAATAATATTTATAATGGTTATATGTTACCTAAAACTGAATTCTTGGACTACATTCTTTTGGGTCATATTCTTACCTAAAATTGAGAATTTCCTTTTTTGATCATAATTTTAAATTCCAAATAAACAAATAAAGAAAGATAAATATGGAAGTGTTGACATTTTGCAGAACCAAGTTAAAACACCAAGAGAAAGAAAAGTTAGGTGAAAAAATGCAAAGGACACAGCCTTTTTGTAATAATTTTAGGATTAGAAAATATTGAAAAAGGTACATGGTTTGAAATAAGGGCAGCTAGTTTAGAGATAACTGTGATTATTTTTTTAATACTGCTCAATCCAAAATTCCAAAATGAATTGACCAGTTTTCCAAGACAAAGGAGAAAAGGAATAAAATAGTTTTAAAATTGTTTCCATCTTCCTTACTGCTTTCAGTAGAATGTGGGCCTTATGTGTATTTATTAACAATTTTCTAATTGCATAATGGAAAATAATGACATCCTTGAAAAGATTAGTAACTAAGTGCCTGAGTAAGCACTATGATGATCTCTTAATGTTGCTCTTCATTATCAAAAGGCAATCAGTGATACCCTTTGTTCAGAGAACAAAGACTATAGATCCAGCCTTGAGAAACTGAAGAATTTGAACACTCTTTTACTAATTACATGGAAAACAAAATGAGAATGGATTCTTTTTATTTAGTATGCTATGCTTTAAAAAACATAATGCTCACCTAATCACAACCTATCCATATATATTCTCATTTTGGCAATTTTGATTTGTTTAGCCTTGAAAAAAATTGAAATGTTTTTGCTCATAATGGAGCGTGATAGAGGAAGAAGGGAAGGAAATACACATTTATTAAGTGTCTACTATGTATCAGGCACAGTGCTAAGTGGTTTCCAAATATTTTCTCATTTGTTCCTCATAACAACTCTTTGAGGCAGGTGAATATCATGTTAAGGAAATTCTACATGACCATAACATTTTGAAAATGAGCTTTGTAAAGAGAGAAGACTTAGTGAAGATCTGTCTTTGAAAGACACACACACACACACATATACATATATATATATAGATAGACAGACAGATAGATATTGACACATACATATATACTCCAACTCCCCAACTCCTTTCCCATATTCCCAGCTCTTTCTTCTGTTAGTATGTGGCATTACCTCCTCAGATTAAAGTCATTTAATGTGACCTGCCTCATCTCTTGTCCTCTATAGTGTAAAATTTATCTATAGTTTCATATATTCTCTCTTGCTTCATAATTCAGAAACTGTAGTGGCCCAAGTTTTTTACAAGGCTAACTCTTCCATCTGTATCCTACATCCCATCCCTTCTACCTTCTCTTGACCTCTCCATGAGAAAAGGGACTATTTAACATTTAGAATTATAAAATCTTACAAGTAAAACTAATGGACTTTCTTAAGACATTCCAAAACTTGAGGTCTTCAAGGGGACAGTGTATAACTACTTTAAAATCAATCAGTAAAGTAATAATCAAACATTTATAAAGCACTTACTCATCTCTTCCTTTCCACACTATTATTCAGGGCTCATCCTCTCTTCTGTGTAATATCATGACATTCTATTCACTAGCTTTTCTGTCTCTTCTTTCCCATCTTTAATTCAATCTTCACATTGCTACTCAAGAAATAATCTTAATGTCTATTTGAATTACATCATTCCTTAACTTAAATATAAGTGGCTGCCCATTGTCTACCACGTAAAATTTAATTCTTTTTCCCTAGAATTCAAACCTTTTTACAATTTGACTTCCATCTACCTCTCCAACTTTATCATGCACTATTATACTTCATGTAGCCCATGTTGCAACTCATGTCATAATCAGTCCTCTCTTACCTTCAAACTGTCACTTATGCCCAGAATGGACTCCCCCCTCCAATCTTATACTTATATCTTCCTGTTAAGTATTCTTTCTTCCTTCAAGACCCAATGGATATCATATCTTCCATGAGACTTCTCTTTATCTTCTCAATCGAATTTCATTCTTCCCTCTTTAAATTTCTTGTAACACTTTGACTGGGGCTCTGCTTTGTATTTATCACTGTCTTTTACCATAGTTTGTGTATGGCATACAAACTATCATACTCTGTTTCTTACATGGCCCATAGAGTTAGATAGCAAATTCTATGAGGTTTGTGTCTGTGACTTATTTCACCTTATAAATTCTTTTGAAATGGAAATAATTCTATAGAGGGGGAAAAACACATATGGGGAAGAGTCTAACACTAACTTTTCCTGTTTCACCAATTTCCCAAAAGCCAGCCGTGGTCACTATCCAGGAGATTGGTTATGTGTGCCCTCTATAGAAAGTATTGTTAAAGGGCAGCTAGGTGGTGCAGTGGATAGAGCACTGACCCTGATGTCAGGAGGACCTGAGTTCAAATCCGGCCTCAGACCAAACACTTGACACTTACTAGCTATGTGACCCCGGGCAAGTCACTTAACCCCAATTGCCTTAAAAAAAAAAAAGAAAGTATTGTTGGTCTTTTTATCCTACAGAAACATATATTTGTAATATACATACATGTTTGAGGGAAGATAGTCAACAGAAGCATCAACAAATTAAAAAAAATGACAGACTGAAAGAATTTTAGTAATATAAATGCTTTAAATTAAATCAGACAAGCTGGTTTTTCTTATCTCCTCTATCAATATAAATCTAGGTAGGATTTAAGAACGCTTTCACAGAATACCTTAACATTGAAGCTCAACACTCTTTCATTTCCCTTGAAATATGACCTTGTTGGTAGCTTAGCTCTCTTCTATATTATGTTTTTGAAGTTTAGCTAACAGTTTGCCACATACAGTTCTTTCAACTAAAGCATTAAAATGCAGCAAATGTTTTAAGTCAAACTTTCTGTTTGGAGATTTTCTTTCTCCATTACCTTTATTGAACTTGAAATGATTTTAGCTTTCACATGCTGCTAATATTAGTACTATTTATTAAGTAGCTTTTTTCCCACTTTTATAAAAAAAAGCATATTTCTTTTTTTATAGAGAAAAGAAAATTATTTGAAAGATCCTTTCTGAAATTGGGTTAGAAATTAGGATAATAACATGTCAGACAATATTAAAAAAAGAGTGTAAGGATCTCATGTACTTTATGGATTTGAAATTTCCTGATGGAAACAAGCCTTTGACATTCATCAAGTATCTAAGGAAACATAGGTTATGTCTACATGACACTGAAACTTCTGGTTGACAAGCGAAAAGTTCAGACAACCATCTCAGTGTTTTGTTGGCAAAATGTCTATGTGATATTAAAAATCTAAATGTTTCCGGATATGTTTCCCATATACTAGAATATTTGGCAACAACCAAATGTTTGCCCTCCTATAGATATTGTGCAATAGACAAAGCTTCAAGAAGATGACTATATTTTTCTTTTGTTGCCTAAAACTTTTGGCCTCGTGTACCTGCAAATGGCAACTTGGTGAAATAATGGGTAGGGAATAACAGTGCAGAATAGTGCAGAAAATACCAATGTAGAATATATAGAAAGAAACCTCTTACTAAGGAGATGGAAAGTAAGGAAAGTTGATCATACATGAGAGAAAATTAAAAGAAGAAAGATAATAGAAAAAAATCAAATTTGCATAAATGTCGTATGATGTTCCTAAATAAAAACAAGATTATAGACTGATGGATTTAGAGTTGGGAGGGATTGTAGAAGTATCTAGTCCAACTGAGGTCAGTGAGATTAAATGACTTACTCAAGGACACACAGGCAGTAAGGCTACGAAGAGGGATTCTGACCCATGTTCTCTTACTTCAGTCCCAGTGTTCTTTCCATGTATCATGCTTCCTCTGTTTGGAGTTAAAGATACTTATCTGTATGCAAATAAGTCCAATAGGTATCACAGTATAACATAGTTGAAATCATTGTGGGAGAATTGTTTGTTGACAGGAGAGAAAAAAAAGTGACACTACTCCTGTTCCCAATGAATATCCTATAAAAAAAAAAAAGCTATGGGACCAATATGATTTAAATGTCATCTCAATTGCTTTGTATCATTAAAAAATATCCAAGCTATTAAAGTACTATGTCTAGATATATATGGTGAAAAATTCTTGACATTTTAAAGCTTTCTAAAGATTTACTATCGATCTGTCATAGCATTCACCATTGTTCTATTAACAATGATAGATTAGATAGAGATGGGGAGAATAAATAGAGAGAGAGTGACAAAGATAGAGACAGAGAGAGATGTTTTGAATGAAAAATTGATAGGCTGTGGCAACAGACTGGATGTAGGGGAAATGAGCTAGAGTGAGGAGTTGAATATGATACCTACATTGTAAGTCTGGGTGAATGGGAGGATGGTGGTCCTCTCAAAAGTAATAAGGAAATTAGGAAGATGGAAGGTTTTAGAAGAAAGATAATGAATTAAGTTGTTGGATGTGTTGGGTTTAAGATGTCTTTGGGATATCTGGTTTGAAATGCCCAATAGGCAGTTGGAGATGTGAGTTTGGAGGTCAGAAGAGAGGGTAGGGCTGGATAAGTATATTTTAGGATCAACAGCATAGACATGATACTTGAATCTGAGGAAGCTGATGAGATTACCAAGTGACATTATATGGAGGGAGAAGAATAAAGGGCCCAAGGAAAGACATTGACTTTGGAGTCAGAAGATCTAGCTGAATTCTGTCTTTGCTATTTCTGCCTGTGTGATCTTGAGCAAATTATACAATTTTGCAATGCCCCAGTTTCCTTATATGTAAAATATGGGGAGTTGAACTAGATGACTTTTAAGGTCTCTGTGCTCTAAACTGATGATTCTGTTGGAATGAGTACTTACTCTCTTTGTAATTTTGCTATGCTTCTAGGATGTTATTTGGAATATTAATAGCAAACATAGTCAATGTTTTGCTAAATGTAAGGTGTGTGCATGTGTGTGTTTCTCTGGGTATTGTATGTATACTAAAAACCACCAGGTGTATTTAAAATCCACAAAACATAAAAATAATTCTTTAAAAAATTAATAAAATTCAATTTCTCCAAATTCTGGAAACAATGTATCCACTAATCATCAGATAGTTAAAGAAGTTGTGATATATGAATATAATGGAATATTGTGTCATGGTCTGGACCTATTCATTGGTGTAAGGGACTCTGATGAAATTCACTATCAATGCAATTCAGAAACTGTTCTGTAACTTAAAGTTTTAAAGAGTTGCCTGGTAAATTAACAGTTTGGGTGATTTTTCCCTAAGTCACATAGACAGTATGCATCCATCTTCCTGATTCCAATTCTAGTCCTCTAGTGTAGATTTAGAATGTGACAGTAACCTAGGGGCTATCTAGTCCCTCATTTTGCATTTGAGGAAACTGAGTTCCAAGTTATTCATCTGATGTATCACAGGTCAAACAAGTAATAATTGTCAAAGACAGAATTTGAACTAAGGTTCTTTGATTCCAAAGACAATACTCTATTCTCTACACCCCAGTGCCATCTCTTAGTGAGACACAAGGAAGTACATATAAAAGGAATTCAAATACTTGTGGGAAAACTTATGTAAAGATGGGAGTCATATGAATCAATCAAATTACCCCATCCCATTTAAGATATGTAGCAAGGTGTTATTGTTCTATACCTTTAGTAGGTGAGAATACTTCTCTGTCGAATCAATCATAGGCTTTACTCAAAGTGTGGAAAAGTCAGACAGGGACAGAAAGACAGAAAGACAGAGAGGCAGAAAGAGCAAAAAAAAAGATAGAGGAGAGAGATACATGTCTTTGAAAGTCATTGTACATATTGGGGTGGGGAACCTGCAGCCTTGAGGCCACATGTGGCCCTCTAGGTCCTCAAGTGGGGCCCTTTAACTGAATCCAAATTTGAAGTTTTAATTGGTCAAGGAATCTTGTCCATGTCTTGTGGGTCATACATAAAATAGTGAGCCATTTCAGAATTCAGGGATTTGAGTGAGTGGTAAGTCATGTGGAAGCCTGACAGCCAAACCCTTGGGATGGAATCTTTAGGGGAGTGGGAAGAGAAATTAAAGATTCAGAGTAAAGGAAGCAGATTCAAAGAAACAATGTACACAGTGATCACAACAATGTAAGTGAAGTTCATATGATAAACATGGTTATAAATCTGTTAAAAATCGAGGCACTGATTGTTCTGTTCATTAAATAATTTTAAAAATATTTAGTTGCTTGTGCTTTTAGATACAGGCACTCTTTCATGGTGTTATAATTAATAGTTTTCAAGACATGTTTTTATATTTTGAGTTTTTCTTTATGTTTGCTAGTTTCCTTAAAACAAAATGTATCAATGAAAACAAAATTTCTAAATGTAATGCCTCTCTAAAGAAGAATACTTTAAGTGCCAAAGAACAATGATTCATTTTTATACTCCAAACCCATACATTTTATCTAAACCATATCATCAGAGAACTGAATTATCTTATTCCTAATAATCACCCACTCCTCACCCTCTGCTTTGGCAAATTGAGAAAGTGAGGCAAAGTACATTGAATGGCATTACAATGGCCTTACAAAATGATATGGCATTACAAAATCATAGAGAAACTGTATCAGAACTTTATTAAGACACAGGAACTGCTGAATCCCTCATTTTGTTAATCCATTGTCCTTCAAAATAGTGTCACTCTCTTTGATAGAAGACAGAGTTATCACTAACCCTTTATTGACTTATCACTCTTGATTAAAAAAAAAACATCCTTTTTGTGAAAAATAAAGAATTAGGCCATAAGGAAAGGAAAAAAATTGAATATATCATAATTCGGGAGCATTGTTGTTTTGAACATTTTAAAGAAAGAATTAATGTGGAACTAGACTTTAAGAAACTCCCTGTGGGTACTGTTTGTTGTTTTGAATTGCTTTAATAGTAAACTTGCATTATTTATGTTTATTAATATTTAGAATGCACTTTGCAAGGATGATTTTCATCTGAGTTATAATTAGTCTCAGCTGATGAATGCAATAAAATGATTATAAACAACTCCATGAGCTCATTATCACTACTGTGCAGTAAGATCCAAAAATGGTGCAGGAACTAGTGCCTTACCTTTAAACATCATTGGAAACCATTTTCAACCTTGGATGAAATTTTATAGGGTTCAGGCTAAAGTTATTTTGTCTTTCTAAACCTTAGTTACATATATTGAATTAGTCTTTAAAAGCCCAATTTACATTTTTTCTCTCAGAATCTTTAAAAGTTTTCATAGATTTCATTATTTCCATATGTTAAACATTGCTTGATTGTTCAGATTATGATATTTAATTTTAAAAAGCACACTGGCTAGAAGTTCTTAAAAAGAATAAGTTTTCACCTCTCTTCCACATCCTCCAACTATTCTAGCACTCTCTGGTACTTCATCCATGCCACACACGAACATCTTCTACTTCTGGTATGTGAATGGCAAAGTTTCTAGTCTTAGCATAGTGTATAAAGAAATGTACAGAATCTCAGAGGTCACTCAGTTGAACTCTCTCATTTTACGGTTGTGAAAAATGTGACCCAAGGTAATATAGATAATATCAGAGGTAGGATTTTAACTCAGATTCTTTGGCTTTAGAGTAATATTCTTTCCCTTGTATCACATGCTGCAGAAAAATAGCCAAGAGAGAGCATTTACGTCATTGAAATGTTGATGGTGTTGAGAGCAACTGTTGTGCTGCTACTGCATAGAAACAACTGAGCTTATCATCTAATTGGGATAAAAAGCCCACCAAAATCTAAAAATATGCGTTTGTAGGAATTCTTTCCCCATGGTAAATCCCTACTGGCCTTTTTCTAAGCTCCACTTTGACAGCTTCCCCCAAAACGGCCTCATGATGCTTTGGATCATATTTCCTCACATCCCCCAGGAAGTTCCTCGGTAATTCTCTGTCACCTCCCAACAGCAATATCACTCTCAGGACCCCTACCTCCACATCACATAACATGGCACTTGCTTTGACACAATCAGGAGTTCTTTCTTTTTCAATCACCTAATGCCACAAGTCCTGACTGAAGCATTTGAAACACATAACACTACAGAGAGATAGATACACTAATATCCACTATTGATGGAGTTGTAAATTGGTCCAACCTTTGTGAGAAAGCAATTTGGAGCTATACTGAGAAAGTGACTTAAATGTCCATCTCTTTTGACTTAGAAAACCCCCTGCTGAGCATATACCTCAACAATGTCAAAGACAGAAAGATCCATGTACACCATTGTATTCATAGTAGCATTTTTTTTTTAGTGAAGAACTAGAATCAAAGCAGATATTCATTAATTGGGAAATAGCTAAACAAATGTTAGTACATGATTAGTAATAGAGCATTTTTCTGCTAAAAGGGACAATGAATATGAAGAATTCAGAGAAACATGTGAAAACCTATATGAACTGATGTGAAATGAAATAAAGACAACTAGGAAAACAAGGTATGCAATGACTAAAACAAAGAAATGGAAAGAATGAGAAAAAATTAAACAACATAGTATAATAGTAATGATAATGATAATTATGATAAGAACTATGACAAAAACAATAACAACAACAACAATAATAATTTAACCCCAAAGGAAAAAAAAATTCTTTCCTTCCTTCCTTTCTTTTTCTTTTCCTTTGCAGATTTTGGTGACTGTTCATATTCTTATATTGTCAAACTTAGTTAATATGTTAACTAGTTTAGTGAATAACTTTTTTAAATTCTTTATAGAAAAGGATTCTTTAATCTCAGAAAAAGGGAAAAAATAAAATTGGAAACAAATGCAACGTCAAAGAAATATACAAAAATATTAACGTAATGTTTTTTAAAAAAGAAACACAAACACCAAAAGAGCCCTGAGTTGGCAATGATGTGGAAGGAACCTTGAAAACTCTAATTGCCCCAGAATAAGACTAAGATAAGAAAGTTGTAGCAAATGTTATAGGCCCAAATCAGGTACCCAAACCCAATCTAGCACCATTATAAACACAGTTGTGAATTCTCTGTTCATTTTGTTTAAAATTATTTTACTACAAAGTGTTTTACTTAAGTTTAGTAGTTGGACTTTTATTTGTTATTGGGTTTCTTCTCTGTCTTGGTACATATTTTTATAATAATAATAATAATAATGATAATTAACAATATTAAATTCAAAGATGAGACAGTTGGCTCTTTTGAACTAAAGACACTCTGCCTACAAGAAGAAATACCCGGTAAAGAAGTCTTGTACCTTCCATACGATTAAATGCGAATACATAATTCATCACCCAAATTTTACACTTAAGATGTTTGCTGTCCCACTGTGTTTTTTATAGTAGTTTATTTACATAATGCAGGCTTGTTTAAAGAATGCACATTTTAGAATGTAGCTTTGTTTATTTCCATGATTTGTTTCTGATCAGAAAGACTATTTTGTGCTCTGAAGGGATGTGCATCCTCTTGGGTGGTCAAAGAAAAATTGGTATTAAAACACATTAATGACATCTACCATGATTGATTAAATATTTACCACCAGGAATGAGTAGTCAAAAAGGAAAGCATTTTTAATGAAATGTGACAGTTTCTTTAAAAAGGTACTGTTGAGTTGGGGTGGTACAAAATCCCTATATTTTCAAAATAGATGCAAGAAGCAGGGGCTGCATTAGTCAGTCCTGCAGTCTTATGCATTCTTTTACTTGCTAACTTAGAGACTCCCAAGGCAATTACTTGTCTATATGTCACCCCTGATACTCCCATGAAGTTTGACATTTCATCTATTGAAATGACTATAGCATGTGTGTCTCAGAGCAAGATAAAAGCCTTTCATCTTACTAATGCAACAGTCTCATGTCATTTGGGCAAATCAGATACATCCCATTGTGAAAAGAACAAAGTTTTCCTGGGCTAAGCTTATGATTTGAAGAGAGACATGAGATATACTGGGATATAAAGGTGAACACACTTGTGATGCCTACATTCGATCTTTTTGGTACATCTGGGTCTTGTTTCTCAGACTTCTAGATTATTCTTTTCACTTATAAAAGAGGAATGCACAAACCATGATTTCAAGTATCCCCATTTGGGATTATAACATCATAGTTTTGAAGAAAGAAAGAATCTGCTAGGTTACATAGTAAATCTCTCTCTCTTTTTTTTCATTTTAGAGATGAGTAAAGTGAGGCTCAGAAAGGCTAAATAACTAGCCCCGGGTCACATGGTTAGTAAGAATTTAAAACTAGCAACTTGAATCCAGGTCATTTAACTCCCAATCCAGCACTCTTTATCAAATAACTGAATCTAACATTTATAGGAGGTAAGACATTTTTTTGTTATCTTCATTACATTATCAAAGGAATTATTTCATGAGTATTTGAGAACATGGAGATAGCATTAAAAACATCTCCACTTTCACTTCCAAAGTCATAAATGGGCCTGCGTGTATTCTTTCTGGGAACTTTTCCATGGTCATACCTGGCATTCATCTCCTATCTCTGAGTCTTTGCCTTCCTTTCACAGCTCTAACTTTTAACTCAATTTAAGTCAACAAGTATTTATTAAGTATCTATTGAGTACCAAAATAGTACATGCCTTTTAGGAGTTCATGGTCAACTGAAGAAAAACGTAATACTTATAATTATATGTAAATACATACAGATTAAATACATTTTGGGAGGAGCACCAACAATTAGAAAAATCAGAAAAGTACTTCAGTCCCAGTTAATGACTACTCTGTGTTCTGAAGGAAACTGGTAATTCTAGGAAGAGGGAGAGCGTTCCAGGCATGAGAGATTTCTTGAACATAGGCACAAGGATGGGAAATTGAATGTAATGTAAGGGAAAAGGCTAGTGGGGGAGTCTGATTAGAAGGGAGTATATGAGTAGGAAGGGTAATGTGAGATCAGTCTGGAAAAATAAATTGAAGCTATGTTGTGAAGAACTTTGCAATGAAAAGAAGTTTATGTTTTATTGTAGCAGGAACAAGGAGTGACAGGTACAGCTTGTGCTTTAGGAATATCAATTTGGCAACTGGGTGGAGGAAGGAGTGAAGAGGAGACAAGATACAAGGAGTCAGATTAGGTGGCTATTGAAATAGGCCAGGCAAAGTGTGATAAGGGCCAGGACTAGGGTCATGGATGGATTGTGAGTAGAGAGATTAGGAAAGGCATGAGAGATATTGTGAAGGTAGAATTGATCCAATTAGGCAGCTAACTTGATATGGGAGGTAAGAGAGAGAAAAGAATTGAGTATGATTCAGAGGTGAACCTACGTGACTGAAAGAATTGTGTTCTCCGCAGAGATACACATAAAGATACATAGCCTGGTAGAAAAGATTGGGCAGAATAAAGAATTTGGTTTTGGACATTTTGAATTTGAGATCACTATGGTTCATCCAGGTTGATCATATGGGTTCCAACTCAGGACTCTCGATGATGTCCAGATCCATAACTTTGAAAGTCATCTGCCTAGAGATAATAATTGAAATTGTAGGTTCTTATGAAATCATAGATAGCATGTGGGGTTGCTAAATGGCACAGTGAGCAGATAGCTGGACCTGAGCTCAAATTCAGCCTCAATTTCTTACTGGCTTATTGACCTTGGACAAGTCACAACCACTATTTACCTCAGTTTCCTCATGTGTAAAATGAGGATAATAATACCACCTACCTCCCAAAGTTGTTGTTAGTACAAAATGAGATAATAATTGGAAAGTACTTAGCACAGTGCCTGGCTGTGTAAAATATATATAGCAAGCATGTAGTAAACACTATATAAATGTTAGATAAAATAAGGAAAGAGGGCCTAGGAAAGTACTTTTTATAAAAGCACAAAGGAGACAAACCATGACAATAATCTAGCAAAGAAGACTGAGGAGTGGTCAAATAGTTAAAAGTACCATAAAAAAGAAAAGAATGTCTAGGAGGATGGAGGGATCAATTGTGTCAAAGGATATAGAGTGTTAAAGAAGGATGAGGACTAAGAAATTTCCGTTGAAATTAGCAGTCAAGAGAAAACTGTTTCAGTCAAGTGATGGGTTTGGAAGCTTGTTAGCAAGGGGGTTGAGAAGTGGGTGTAAGGAAATTAAGTGGAGGAACATAGTATAAACATCCTTTGTCAGGAGTTTATAAGTGAAAACACAAATATATAAGGCAATATCAGGAAAGGGTGTTAAGTGAAGTATTTTTAAGTATAAGAAAATCTTCATACAAATCAGGCAGTGGGAAGTAAGCCAGTGGACACAGAGAGAAAATGAAAATTATAAAGAGAGAGAATGATTGTGGGGACATTAGATAAAGTAGGAGATATGGGATAAAGAGCACAATTAGAAAGGTGGTCGACCTTTGTAAAAAAAAAAGACCATCTCTTCCTCTGAGACTTAAGCAAAATATGGGGGGACAGGAGGTAGTTGTGGTTCTGAATCATAGGGATTCTGAGAGGAAGAGGAGATGGTTTGCTAGACATTGGGCAGTAAATTGTTACACTTTTACTCAGTAAATGAATGTAGGTTGATCCTCAACCCGGGTTTCTAGATTATTACCCTCCCAAACCAGAGGTGCAAAGTGTTGAGTCATTATTCCTGGACCAGTTTGGGGGATCATGGAGTTGGGTAGTTAGAGTTCGCATCCTTGCTGGTTATGAAGCAATAAATTCACTCACCTACCCTCTCAACAAGGATGAGGTCGCAGTTCAAATATTGTTCTCTATTATCAAATTTTACATAGGAGGGAGAAATTACTAAGTCTCTGGGCCTAGACCTGGAACTAGACAGAAGGCTGTAGTAAACATGATTGGGTAGTGGTGAAGCTGCATGCTACAAGAGGAAGAATCCTGGATTTGGATATGAAGAATGTGAATTTAATTGTCACTTAATTTCACTATGCCTCTGTTTTCTCAATCATAAAGTGAAGGAGTTGGACTATAACCCTTTATATACTATAAAAATATATTTATATCTCTAAAATCCTTTCAGCATCTAAGTTTCTGATTCTCAGATCAATTGAATCCTCAGAACTCAAGACAGCTGCCACCTCCCATTAGAAGCTTTTCCTAATAGCCCTAGATCTTAGTGTTTTCTCACTTCTGAACTATTCTAAATGATTTATCATCCAGTAGAAAACATGTTCCTTGAGTAGGGATTATTTTGCATCTTGTGTGCTTTACACATAGTATTGTCTGGACAAATGCTTATTGGTTTGAATTCAATTAAATTTTTTCTTTGTTAATAAAATCTTCACAAAAGTTTGATTTTATTCCACCTTCCATTCAAAGCTCAACACATATTATCCAACCATCCTAACCAATAGTAATATCTCCCTCTTTAAAGATCTTTTGAAATCTCTTAGGGTATAGTGAAATGCTTAGTAACTCTGAGCAATAAAATGATCAACCATAACTCTGAAGGACTAATGATATATAATTTTCTCCATCTAGCAGCTAGGTGGAGCAGTGGATAGATCACCAGACCTAGAGTCAAGAAGATCTGAGTTCAAATCCAGCCTCAGACACTTACTGGGCAAGTCATTTAAACCTATTTGCCTCAGTATCCTCATCTGTAAAATGAGCTGGGGAAGGAAAAGGCAAAGCACTCCAACATCTTTGCCAAGAAAATCCCAAATGGGGTCATGAATGAAATGATTGAACAATAACAACATTATTGGGGCAGCCAGGTGGCACAGTGGATAAAATGATGGGCCTGGTGTCAGGAAGATTCATCTTCGTGACTTTATATCTATCCTCAGGATACTTACTAGCTGTGTGACCCTGGGAAAGTCACTTAACCCTATTTGACTCAGTTCCTCATGTAAAATGATCTGGGAAAGAAATGGCAAATTACTCTAGTATCTTTGCCAAGAAAATCCCAAATGTGGTCATTAAAAGTCAGACACAATTGAAAAATGACTGAACAACAACTTCACACAGACAACCGATGGAACCAGTGCAGATTTAAGCATTTTTTTCCATTCTTTATTGTTCCATATAGAGAACTGATAAGAACAGAGTGCGGATTGAAACATTTTTAAAATTTTTTTTTAATTTGGTATTCAGCTAATGCAGGTGTATGTTTTGCATGGCTGTGTATGTATAACAGTTATTGTATATCTTGCTTTCTCAATGGATAAGGAAGGGGTAGAATGAGAGATAAATATATGGAAGTGAAAATTAAAATAAAATTTAAACAATAGAAAGAAAGAATATATGTGTATACATTATGCATATATAACAATAACAATATAGTATGTATGTATATGTGTGTATACATGTATACATACATACACATTTTTGTCACTTCTCTTCCTATGCAAACTTTATTGATTGTTATCTTTCATAGGAATTCCTAAGCTTTTTCAAGACTCAATCAAAGCTCTACCTTCTACTTGAAGGCTTTTGTGGTCATGACAGCTTCTAGTGCCTTTCTCTCTCCAAATTACCTTTGATTACACATTTATATATACATATTATTTCCCCTGATATAATGTAAGTTCATTGAGGGCAGGAACTGTTTACTTTTGTCTTTGTATTTCTAAGGTCTAGCACAACATCCATCGTGTAGCAGGTACTTAATCAAAGTTTGCTAACTCTTTGAATGAATGGTTCCATCTTAAATATTGTGGGAACATGACATTCCTCTAAGATAGAATCACTGCATAAAAATTTGTCCCCAGGTAGACAGTAAGCTTCTTATTGTTTTATACCTCCTCGTACTCTAGTTACTTAGCATAGTGACCTACACATGATGTACTCAGTGGACAGCTGTTGATGGACTGATTAAAGGAAGAATAAATTTGCTATTTCATAAATACAAGGCACATGTATGGAAATACTTCAATTATATGTCATGATTTTATTAGTGCTTGTGTTATAAGAATCTAAATATTATTTAAGCACAGATTTTATGACTAAAGAAACATCCTCTACTCTATTTGGTATGTGCAAAATACATCTAAAAATATAACTCTGTCCTCGAGTCTGACGCACAGAACTTGGAGTGGGTGTGTTTGAATTTCTGCCATTATGGCAAAGGTCCCAGTCCTCAATGATACATTTGAATTTTTGTTTAAGTTGAGTCTAATAAAAAAACAACAGCATTATATTTTAGATTTAAACTATGTCAACAGCACATATTTACCTATGCTTATCTTTAAAATAAAGATTTTTTAAAGCCTGCTTTTCTGACCCTTTACAATGTATTGAGGCACTACAAATAAGATCTTCAGTTAAATCTTAAAACTTCACCAATTTATTTGATCTCTAGCCTGAACTAGAGTGTTGGCTATATGAATGGAGCAAAGGGGTATATAAGAGAGCTATTGGGAAAATAGGAACAAGATGTGCTCATTAGCTGGTTGTGGGGTAAGGGAAGTAAGGAGTAGGATGTGACACAGAAGCTAAGAGTATAGATGACCAAAGGGATGGTGAAGTCCTCAACAGTAATGGGGAAATTTGGAAAAAGAGGTAGTTTTGAGGGGAAAGATAAGGAGTTCTGTTTTGGACATGTTGAGTTTGAGAGGTCTATAGGATGTTCAATTTGAAATGCACCTTATGTAGTTATATAATCTGTATAAAGGTAATAGTGGAACTACTGAAAGCTAATGGGAACCAAGTGAAGGAAAAGAGAATTTTAAAGAGAAGATGTCCTAGTAAAGAACCTTGGGACATGCCTAGAGTTAGTGGGCCCAATATATATGAAATTTAAGTAAAGGAGACTATAAAGGTACAATCAAATAAGGAGGAGATTCAAAGAAAAATATCGTGCAAACTCAGAGGAGAGAGTATCTTAGATTAAAGAGGTGGATAACAGTGTCAAATGATGAAAATAGATAAAGAATAAAGATTTAGGGAAAAGTTGCTTGATTTGGAAATTAAGAGATCATTGCTAAGAACATTAAGAGAGAGCAGTTTTAATTGAACAATAAAGTCAGAATTCAAATTTCATAGGGTTGAGGAGAGGAGAGGAAGAGGAGGGAACAAATATATAAGGCATCTATAAAGGGGTTGACTGAGAAGGGGAGGAGGGTTTTAGGATAATAACTAGTGGAGACTCTTCATCTAGTGAGGATTTTTAAAGCATAGGAGAAGCTTGAGTTCTTTCTATGTCTCTTTTTTTCTGTTTCTCTCTCCATCTCTCCTTTCCTCTCTCTCTTTTCTCTTCCCTCTTTCTTTCATTTATTGTTTCCTACCTCTCTCCCTCCATTTCTCCCTTCCATTTTTCTTTGCTCCCTCCCTCTTTTCTTCCCTCCCTCTTTTCCTCTCTCCTTCCCTCCCCTCCTTCCTTTCTTCCTTCTTCCTTCCTTCTTTCCTTCCTTTTATTCTTTATCCCTTTGTTTGTCTAATTGCTTTGTTTATAGATGGCAGAGAAGGACCAGAAGAGAGAAATAGAACATTAGAGAGACAGAGAGTAGAAGCAATCTGTTGTGTTCCCCTATTCACATTTTATTTTCTGGAATTCTTAGTAGGAAAAGAAAAGTTCAGGTAGTGAGAGTTCACTTCTCTGCCCCTGATTAAATGTTTTCAGAATATTTCCTCCAACCAGAGTTATAACTAGGGCTGGCTAGAGTTGATGGGACAGGGTGGATCTTTGCCCTGAGACCTCACAAAATTAAAAGTTGCTATGAATAAACTCTCCTTTGAGCTGTGAATGAGTCCAACCTTTCTGGAAAATAATTTGGAACTATTCTAATAAAGTGGATAAAATGTCCATACATCTGACTCACAGATCTTATTGTTAAACATAGACCCTAAGGAGATTAAGTCCAGTAAGAAAATTCCCATATAAACCAGAATGTTCATAGCAGCACTTTTTGCAGTAGCAAAGACCTGCAAAAAAGGCAATTCCCATAGATTGAAGAGTGGTTAAACAAATTTCAGTATATGAATGTAATACAATATAATGTAATATTACTCTGCCATTTTTAAAATGGATATTTAAAAAAACATGGAAAGAAATATATAAACTAATGTAGAGTGAATAAGCAAAATAAGGAAAACTATATATTCAATGACTGTAACAATGAACATGGAAATAACAAAATATAAACTGCACACATAACAAACAAGATCCTTCCTGAGCAAGAGATGAAAAAAAATGCATTGTCCTCCTTCCTTTACAAAAGTGAAAGACTATGGGTGAGAGGCGTTATACGTACACACACACACACACACACACACATATACATATATATACACATATATGTATATACATAAATATCTATCTATCTATCTATAAAGAGAGAGAAAGAGAGAGAGAGAGAAAGAGAGAGAGAGTTGATTGTTACTGAGCTTTTTTTGTCTCTTTCTTATTATTTGTTACTAGGAATGGCTTGGGATAGGCTAAGAGGAAAGATATATTTGGTAACTACATGGCATGGTTTGCCTCCATTGCCTGACAACATGAAATCCACTCCTCATCCTCTCTCACTAGCAACAATCTTTCTAGTATGGTCTCATAACATCTTAGTGCTTCTGTCTTTCTTCATGGGATAGTGTCCTTACTGCCCACAACTTGTAAAACATTTATTTGAAGGAGGAATTTGATTCATTTTTGCAAGCTTGACACAACATAAAATTTCCTAGCCTAGCTCTGCCTCCTACCACCATGATACATAGTAATCTCAAACCTTTAAAAAGTTGAGAAGTACATCTCTCACATATTTCTCTGTCTCTCTCTCTGTCTCTGTCTCTCTCTCACTCAACAGTTAGAGATTCTGGACCACATATCCTTCTATAGGCACTGCTTTTATAGGCTTCACCATTGTAAGAAACAAAGTTTTTTTTAATTTTTTTTCAATTTGGGGAAAAAAAGGCTTATGGACAATATATGAGCTACTTGTCTCATAACTGTCAATGAATAAATTAGGCACATAAGAGTTAGATGAGTATAACCATTGTGGTAAATTTCATAGATGCACAATAATAAAAGTCAATATACCAAGGTAAAGTCTCCAAAATTGGGTTTGGGTTCCAACAGGCTTGTGAGAGGGCTGTTTATTTGTTTTTGAAAGAGATAATGCAAACATCATAAAATGAAAATAAGCACAGTGTCCTAACAGCTTAACCAAAAATTTGATCTCAGTGATTTAAAGACAATTTATAAGGAGCAAAAAGGAAAGGCCTCCCAAGTGTAGGACTCAGGATGCCAAGTGTTGGCCTCTCATGAATGGAATGTTCTTGGCTGTTTTAAGATAGAACTCCAACCACTTCATTCCCCAGGGCCAAATACTTACTGCCTTTCAACTTCTCCCCCAAAGCAGGCCAAAGGCACAGAGCTCCTTGTACAGCTGGCAGATTGATTGAACTGCTTTATCTGGGTTCAGTATCACCACATGAATTGGTTAAGGGGAGCATCCAGTCATAATTTTTAACGTGCCATATGAACAGTCCAATATTTCGTTGGAAATGTCAAGACAACAGCTCTTAGGTCCCTTTAAAGAGTGAGATATCTTGCCTTCCTCCCTGGTGGGCATGACATTTTGAAAAAACTACAATGGATTGTAAAGGCCTAGACTAATTCACTCAAAAAAAAAGGTGGTGTTATAAATAAGTCACATCCCAAACAGACAAGAGTATCTAGTCTCTTGTAATAATCATCACTTGATTTGGGAGATTTTTATTTTAAAAGCTATACTTCCCTTACCTGCAGAAATTGTTTTCCTGACATAGTGGTTCTCCTCTGAAATAAGTCCTTGATGAAATACAAACCTAGAGGGCCAAAGAAAGGACTGAGTTGTTTATGTATTCTCCCACCTCTGGCTAGGCTCATCACCCCATAGTAAAATGTGTTTCTTTTGCAAAACTAGTCACTCGAGAGAAGTTTGATTTGTTGTGTTATTAAAGTGATTGCTTTCTATCATTTCTCCATTATGGAAATAGAGACTTTAAACAAGGAAAAGGACTCTTACTGGCTTGTGTCTCTGTGACAAATAGCTTTAACCCAGTCTCGGATCTACCATTCAATAGGTGAGATTACTACACATTTACTGCTGGATGGTCTTTTTAAAAAATAAGTTTTTATTTGTGCCTTCTGTTTTTTACATCGTCTAAGTTATCCTCCATATCTCTCTCCATCCCAGAAAACTATCTCATATTACATAGTATTTTTAGAGAAGAAAATGAAAAAGGAAAAAAAAATAATTACATCTAATCAATTCTTCGAAAGACTGAAAACATGTGCAATGTATAACACCTGTGGACCTTCTACTTCCACAAAGGAGTGGGTTAGGGGTATCCTCTCATATCTTCATTAAAGCCATGCTTGATCTATTTATTTCTTTTTTATTCACTCTGTGTGTGTGTGTTTGTTTGTGTGTGTGTGTGTGTGTGGTTGTTCTTTCCATTTATATTGTTGTTACAACCTCTTTTAATTCCATAAAGATTTCTTGTATATTTGGGAACTCAAAATTTCATGTATAAGTTCTATATTTTGTACATAGATGCTTATACCATACATAAAGGATTGTCAGGGTGGAGCAATCAGCTGGTGTGGAGACTTCTTCCTCCAATACAGATTTTAGTCCATATCTTTATGACTTAGTATATAACTCTAAGAGATTGACTGAGACCCACAGAGATTAACAAACATCCCTGTAGTCACAGGGTTTATAAATGTCACATATGACATTTGAATGAAAGCATCTCATCAAGTATCTCATACTAATATCATGGAAAAGATGGAGATAGGTGATTCAGACATTGTACTATTAAGATAATTTTGAAACTTATTGAATGGTCAGATCAAAAAAGTAGCCATTATTGATTCCATGTCAACTTGGAAAGAGGTTTCCAGTGGAAAGTCACAGGAACTTCAGCTTGGCTTATGCCATTTAACTTCTCTATCAATAACCTGGAGAAAGGCATGGATAACATTGTATTTGAAGATTTAATAAAACTAGTAAAGATAATTAATACACTGGATATTAGAATCAAAGCAGTGAAGGGGAGCAGGGAAATATGCCAGAACATTAGTCCAAATCTAATAGAAAGAAATTTAATTTGAATAAATGCTAAGTCTCATGTTTGAGTTCAAGAAATTTGTTTCACAAGTATAAAATAGTAAAGTCATTGTTAGATAGAAATTTGTCTGCAAAATAATGTTGAGGGATTAACGAACTGAAAGCTTAAGATGAGCAAACAGTGTAATATAGAATGGAAAGAAAGAAAGAAGGAAGGAAGGAAGGAAGGAAGGAAGGAAGGAAGGAAGGAAGGAA
>NW_020954585.1:38739758-38794833 GCF_900497805.2 Vombatus ursinus
GAAGGAAGGAAGGAAGGAAGGAAGGAAGGAAGGAAGGAAGGAAGGAAGGAAGGAAGGAAGGAAGGAAAATGTGTTATTGACATGCATTCAGAGAGATGTAACTTCTCCAAATAAGGAAGAGATAGTACTTCTATGCTCTACCCTCTTTAGATCCTCTGAAATAGTGTGTTCAATTTTAGGTCTTAGATTTTAGGAAATAATTGATAAACTAGAAACATCCAGAAAAGTACAACAAAAAGAAGTGAGGTGCCTCAAGTCAGTGTTATATGAAGATTGTTGGAAGGAACTGGGCTAGAAGACTAAGGCACATCATGATATCTATGTTCAAATATTTGAAAGCTGTCATGTAGGACATTGGACTCCTTATTTTTGGCAATAACTATTAACATCCCATTCAGCCAGCTTCTAGGAAACCAGGAACTACGGAGACATTGACCTTGACTTCGATGCTCCCCTTTCTCTTAACCTAGAATATCAACCCTTCAAAATGGATTTCCAGAGACCATGCCACCAACTTCGGGGAGTGTATTCCATTTGGGGTTTCAGCCCAGGGACAGAGCTATCCTAATTGATCACTGAATGAATGGAAACTCACTTAAGCTGCTATACCTAGCTAGTCCCAGACCATGCCTTCGCTTAATATGTGACTCCACTGACAATTCCTTTGACTTCCCATGCCAAAACTTTTCTTATTAGCCACCATTCCCTTATACAACATTTTCTCCACTGCAAGGATGTAACTTAAAGGCAAAAACTTTCTGCCTTTTTTATTTGTATTCCCAGTATCTATCTCAGTGCCTGGCACATAGTAGTTGCTTAATATATCATTTTTTTCTGTTCTTCATTCACTCACTCCATTCATTAGGCAGACATCACAGAGGGGCAAATTTAGGATTGATGTGTTGAAAAACTTTAACAATTAGACCCATCCCAAAGTGGAATAGTTTGCTTTAAAAATAAATAGGCTCTCCCTCACCCAAAGCCTTCAAACAAAGGCCTGATGACCACTTTTCATGTGATTTGTAGAAAGCATTTTTTTTACAAACATTAACATTAACACTATAGTTCCTCTCAAAACTTAAATTGTGTGAAACCAGATATTTCTGGATGTGAACCTAGTGCTCTATCCAATAGGCCATATTTCTTGTCATATGGGACGTTTATCATAGAAGAAATGACCTCTTTTCCCCTCTTTTGTTTTATGTCTCCTATAATAATAATTCTTCCATTTGATATCTTGAAAAATATTGGCTCTCCAGTAAACTCAAATTGATGTTTTTTCCTTCATTCCAGCATCTTTAAATTATGGAAGCTATAGAAAAATGAAGATTGTGATGATTTTTAATGTTTGAACTTCATTTTATTGAAAACATTTTTCATTTGACTGGGTGAAGGATACTGACTCAATTTTTTTTTTTTTTTTTACAATTCAGTTCCTCTAGAGAACTGACTTAGGGAGCTAAATCTCAATGTACTGAATTTACTATGATATACCAATCTGGTTTTGTAAGCGTTAAGAGTCAGCAATTGTATTCGCTTTTCAATGTGACGGAAGAGAATTACTTATTCCTGTCTACAATTCTTCCCCAGTAAACTAACAAAGTATTCAGAAACCCACCATTAGAAAGTTTATTTGGGGGGGATGGATAAAGTAACTTTAAATTTTGTCATCTACTTGTTTAATGTAATTTTGTTTGGAAAGATAATGGATTGAAAAGCTAATTTTTGTTCAGTCCTTTCAGTAATGTCCAATTCTTTTTGACCCCATTTTGGGATTTTCTTAGATACTGAGTGGTTTGCCATTTCCATCTCAAGCTCATTTTATAGATGAGGAGACTGAGGAAAATGGGGTTAAGTGACTTGCCCAGGGTTCCACAGATAGTAAGAGTCTGAGGCCAGATTTGAATTTATGAAAATGTCTTCATGATTCCAAGTTCAGTTCTCTAACTGCCCCTGAAACATTAATATGTTGTTGCAAAGCAGTTTCTCATTTTTCTGCAACTATGATGAATGCCATGAAACTTGCACTGTAAGCCTAAAAAGGAAGGGGCACAAAGGTCACAAAAAGAGCATGTATTACTGTGTGTGTGTGTGTGTGTGTGTGTGTGTGTGTGTGTGTGTGTGGTAATCAGGTTGAAGAAGGACTAAGAGTAGGTACATTCTCTGAGACTAATAACTATCCTGTTTCACAATTTCAGTATAGATCTCCTTCTGTTACAAAAATAAAATTTACTTCTATGTCTACCCTCAGGGGTGTGAGAGACCTTTGAGGTTCTCTACCTCTCTCTCTTACCAGGTACTGTACATAAACCCACCTCTATAACATCCCTGACAAAATAATTCATGGATTTATTTCTTTGTAGAGTTCCAGTGTGTGTGTGTGTGTGTGTGTGTATACATATATACACATTTTATGTATATGTGTTCATGCATGTAACATGTACACATGCATATACACATACGTGTAAGTTCATGCATGTATACATATACACATCTATATGTGTATACATGTATATCTATATCTGTATAAGGTATATAACCCTGATCAGTCATTAATATTTCTCTAATTGTTTAAGCCTGTTTTTGTTTCTACAAAGAGTTCTTTTTATTTGGATTCATGTAGTCCCTGGGTGAATCTTGGCAGTTTCAATCCCACATATTTTATAGTTTCTGTAGATATTTTAAATGGAATTTCTCTTTCTAAGTCTTCCTTCTGAGTTTTGTTAATTATATAGACATCTGCATAAATGATCACCATTCTCATATATATACACATACATCTCTATCTTTGTGTTTGTGTATGTATACATAGATGTGTTGTATAGATATCCATATAAATCAAAAACATTCATACACAAGTATATTCACAGAAAGACACAGACATATATAAATAGGAATAAATGTGTATACATAAATATGTATAAATGTGTATATTATATATATTACATTGCTACATATGAACACATGTAGTTAAAGAGTAGTGCATACCTTGTTTACATATACAAATACTGGTAATTTCTGTAGAAATTTTATAACCTTAGATGATGTTAAAGTTTGTAATTATTTCAATGAATTTCTGTTGATTCAATAGAATTTTTTCTATGTATGCCATCATATCATCTTCAGAAAGCAATAATTTTATTTCATCTTTGCCTATGGTTATTCCCTCATTGTTTGTCTTATTGTTATACCTAATATTTTGAGTATTATATTAAATAATAGTTGTTACTATGCCATTAACTATGTTGATGATAATAGGCATCCTTGCATTATCCTTGATCTTACTGAGAAGGTCTTTAACTTGTTTTCTATTATTGATAGTGTTTATTCATAGATTTACTATTTATTTTATTAAGGAAAGAGCCATTTATTCCTATTATTTCAAGAGTTTTTAATAGCAATGAGTGCAGAATTTTTCTAAAAGCCTTTTTTTAGCATCTATTGATATAATCCTGTTTTTATCATTTCTATTATTAGTAGTTTATTATTTTATAGTTTTCCTTATGTTGAACCAAACTAGCATTTCTGGGATAAACTCAAACTAGTTATGGTGTATACTATTTCCTGTATCTTGTTGTGGCCTACTTGCTAGTATTTATTTAATTTTTTTGTGTCAATGTTCATTAGGAACACTGGACTATTTGTTTTATTTTTCTTCTGGACTTCTCCATGGGTTTTGTACTAGTATCATATGTGCTTTATAGGAAAAAGATTGGGAAAAATTTTTTTTAATTTTTGAAAATACTCTCTGAAGAACTGGAATTGCTTATTCTTTGATTTTATTTTTATAAAATTAACCTGAAAATCTTTCTAAGCCAGAGCTTTATTTTTCATTCAGGAGTTAATTTATGACTTGTTTATTTTTTTTAAACCGTGGTTTATATAAACAGACTATATCTTCATTTATGAAGATATTTTCTATTTTTCTAAGTTTTCATACATTTCCACTGCAGTATCAATTTTTAGGATATATTTGGGCAAAATAGTTTAAGATAATTTCTCCATTTATTCTTCATTTTGAGTTCTTTCTTTTCATTTTTGATATGAACAATTTGGTTTTCCTCTCTTTTTAGTATGTGTTTAACTGTTTTATTAATTTTTAAACAGTTTCTAGTTTAATTCTATTTTAATTTAATTCAATTTTAATTAAACAGTTTCTAGTTTAATTCTAGTTCAATTCAATGGTATTTTGCTTTTGATTTGATTATTCTCTTCCTTAATTTTTGTATTTTATACTTTGTTATTTGAAAATATAATTTAAGATACTATAAAAAATTTAAGTCCTATCACTGTATTGATGGGAAGAGAAACATGTGAAAACTGTCACACATATATATCCATATTTGTCAAATGCTTGTTTATGGGGTTTTATGAATATATGTATATAAATTTATAACACACGCACATATATACCAGTTTATAAATGTATATGCCTCTCATGATAGAATCTAAACTCTCTGAAGACAAAGAAATTCTCATTTTGTCTTTGTATCCCCAGTTTGGCAAAAACTGGGTATTTAATGGATGTTTATTTAATAATTAATGTGAATGACATGATTTTTTAAAAAATATTATAGAACTTAATGACTGAATGTAGGTCCTGATGTAGATAGAAGGAGGTATGTATATATAGACACATTTCATGAATTTTTTGTTCCCTGAATTGTTAATGATCTTTCTTCTCTCTTCAAATTACTTGGGAGATCATTTGTTTAAATTTTGTATTATTTATCTCAGTATATGTTGGATCTGTTCATTAGATTTTAAGATCCTTTAAGGCAGAGACTTACATTTTCTGTTGTTATTCCATATCCACAGTGCCAAGTTTGATACCTTGCTTATAATAGGCACTTGATAAATATATGTTGAATGGAACTCTGCAAGGTTTTCAGTCTGGATGAGTGGGTAAATGAGAACAATGAATATGAATAAGTGAGTAGGAGGAGGAGTAGCAAATTTGAGGGAGAAGTTAATGTGATTCCTTTTACATGTACTGATTTTGAGCTGATAATAAGACAGATATCTACGTAGAAATATCCAGCATTTCCCTTTTCCTGCAAGTGATATAGGTCTCAATTTTGGCAGAGAGGTCAGGGCTGGAGAAGGAGATTTTGGAATCAAATGAATAGAGATAATAGCTAAAACCAGGAGACTGGATGAGTTTGCTAAACGAAAGAGTGCTAGGATTGGAGCAGGAGGGCAAGGACTATTCCCCTGTACCTTTTCTCCTCAATGCTGGAAGGATTAAAGCTTTCTGACAAATAGCCCTCAATTCATCTAGATATAAAACAACTGTCAACTGAAACCACTTTTCAGCTACCACAGAACCAGGCTTTAAAATACAAGCAAAACATATATTTCAATACATTACCTAGAAAAGTGCCTTGTCTGTAAGGCGGATAATGGAGGATTAAGGTATTTCAAATGAATACTGCTCTTCCCTTAGACACAGAATAAAATTGTTTCTCTCATGTACTGTATGTAGTGATGTTACAAATAATGTTCACTGTGTGCAATTAAATAGATGAACTCAGTCTATAAATGATCAGTCTTTACTTTCATTATAAATAAGTTGCTACTTTAAAAATTAAGGGTCTTGTTTGTGATGATGGCTTTCACTAACCCATCATAATCAATGCAGGCAGGACGCTTAATATTTTAAATGCTGAGACAATTTCATATTACTTGGATTACCAATTTACTAGAATTGTTTTTTTTCTTGTTCTTTCAATTCACTTTAACAAACATTTATTAAATACCTATTATATGAAAGATACCAAACACACTAGGCATTGAGAATACAAAGGTAAATATACAGATCCTGTTCCCAAGGGACATTCCAACAAATAATTTGGTAAGGTGACAAGAAAACTGGCTCTGGAATTAAAATTGCTGGGTTCAAATCCCACCTCTGAAGTTACTACACATATATGTTTATGTGTATGTATGTATGTATGTGTATATATATATATATAGAGAGAGAGAATGTACATATACACATACATGTATATGTATATGTGTGTGTATACACATATATACATACATATATACATATACATACATACATATATAAGTATGTAACTTTGCAAGTTACAACCTCCTCAGGCCTTAGTTTTCTCATCTTACAATGATATAGTTTATTAAGTCCCCCACAGTGCTAAATCTACGTTTCTGATAGGACCTCATCTCACAATTGAAAGTTGGAACCAAGTAATAACAACTAATATTGATACAGCACTTCATTTTATGTCAATCACTGTGCTAAGTACCTTTTGTAAATATTATCTCATTTGATCCTCATAACAACCCTACAAAGTTGCTATTATTATACAAGTTCTACAGAATGAGAAAACGGAACAAACTCAAGTGACATGCCCAGGGTCACACAGCTAGAGAGTATCTGAGGCTGTATTTGAACTCAAGTTTTCCTAATCCCAGGCTAGTTGTATCCGTTGTACCACCCAGCTGCCTAGATGATTTGAAAGTGTCTTACTTAGTTCTTTAGCTCCAATCCTCCTTGATATTGTCTCAAAGTCCAATTCATCTATTTAATGCATAGTTATAATCATATCTCTCACCTGCTGAAAAACTTCTAGTTATCCATTGTTGAACAAAGAAAGTTTAAACCTCTGACCCTGTCATTTAAGGTTTTCCACTATTTTGACCTAAACTGATTAAGCCATTAAAAGTTCATTTTCATAGGACTACAAAATATTTTTTCAGAAGTAAAGACAGATATAAATTATTAGAAAGACTTAATTGCCACGGGTAGGTCATTTCAATACAATAAAGTTGTGAATACTGCCCAAATTAAGTCATTCATTCAGTGTTAGGCAAATCCATCTGTTGAAAGATTAGATTATAGAGGTATGAAAATATAAGAAAATTTAGTGTAAAGAATACTAGGTCAAGAATTTTAAGGGAAATACTATTTAAAGAGTAGAAAGAAAAGAAGCCTACCATCTCAAAAACTAGATCTCAAACTATTATACAGAGCAGTGATAATCTAAATTATTTGGCACTGGTTAGGAAATAGAGACTACCGATCAGTGGAACAGATTGTTTATATATAAAACATTTGATACAAAGTAACATAGTAGCATAGTGCCTGATGAACAGGAGGACCCCAACTTCTAGAGCAAGGAATGCTAGGAATCTGGCAGAAACTGGGTTTGACTAACATCACCTATCATATACCAAGAAAAGTTCCAAATGGATACATGACCAAGTTATAAAAAACTCACATTTACTGCTGTCCACATCCAGAAAAAGAGCTATGGAGTCTGAATGCAGATTGAAACATATTATTTGCTGTGTCTCTTTTTTTGTTTTGTTTTGTTTTGTTTGTTTCTTCTTTCTCGTGGTTTCTCACGTTGCTTCTAATTCTTCTTTAGATCATGACTAATGTAAAAATAGGTTTAATATGAATGTATATATTGAGCTTATATCAGTTTACATGATATTTTTGGGTGGAGGGAGGGGAGAAATGGGGACAACATTTGGAACTTAAAATCTTATGGAAGTGAATGTTGAAAACTAAAACTAAATAAATAAATTGATTATTAAAAAATCACATTTACAAATTAGGGGAGCAAGGAAGGAAATAGATATCAGAAATATGGACAGGGAGAAGAGTTAACAATCAAACCAGGGATGGTAAGGATCAGAGAAGATAAATTGACAGTTTTTATTGCACAATTTTTAAAAGATTTGTATAAACAAAATGATTTTAAAATTAGAAAGGAAATAGTGATTTGCAACAAGTTTCTCTGATAGTGGTCTGATATCTAAGATATATATACATATATATATACATATATATATGTATATATATACAGAGAGAGAGAGAGAGAGAGAGAGAGAGAGAGAGAGAGAGAGCTGATTTAAATATAAGAAAGACAATTTCCAAACAAATGGCTAAAGGATGTGAACAGGCAGTTCTCAGAGGTACAAATTGAAGCTATCAATATGAACATTAAAATGTCACAATCCACTAATAATAAGAGAAATGTGCATTAAAACAACTTTGAGGTTCTACCTCCCACCAATTATATTTGCAAAAAGGGAAATTGTTAGTGGGGCTGAGAGAAAACAGACTCATCAATATACTTTAGTTGGAGCTATATAATGGTACAACCATTATGGAAAGCAATTTGGAGTTATTCACCAAAGTCACAAAACTGCACATTCTTTGAACCAGCAATATCACTACTAGCATTTGTAACTCAGAAAAATTAATGATTAAGGGAAGGGACTAATGTGTACAAAATATTTTAGCAGATTTCTGTAAGCAAAAACCTAAGAGGATGCCCATGAACTGTAAAATATTTGGGGAAATCATGCTATATTAAAATAATGAAAAAATATTGAACCTTAAATAATGAAAGGGACAGTTTCAGAGAAACCTGGGATGGTTTTAATGAACTAATTCACAATGAAGTGAGCAGAAACCGTATAATAATTTGTACAATAGCAATAACATTTCAAAGAAAAACAATTTTATAAAACTTAAGACTACTGATTCATCTGGTAAGCAACTATAATTCTTAAGGACTGGCAAAAAAAGCACAATACTCACTTCTTCACAGAGTTATATTGAATTAAAGATAAGGTGTGAGACAAACATGGCAAATGTGGTGATGTGTTTTATTTGTCTATGCATATCTGATATGAGGACTTTATTGTTGCTTCATTTTCTGAGGGAGTGATTTGGAGAAAGACTAGGAATATATGAAAATGATCATCTTATTTGATGTTGATTAATACAAAATTTCAAAAATGTTCAAAAAAAGAAAGCTAATTTTTAGTATTTTTCTCTCATGATAATTTATGGAATTTGTTCCAGCCTTTCCTCTTACTACTCCATTTCCAATATACTATGGCTCAGGCAAATTGGGCTATCTTGGTATTGGAAATACCAGGCTTATGTTAAGTGTTCCACCCATGGTCCACTCCAGTGCTGAATTAAATGTGATTCATTTGGTTTAGTGAGAGGTGCCATCAACAGAGAAAAGTCCAATCAGCCTTAGAGAAGACTATTTTGTCTAAGAGGGAAGATTCAGGCACCAAAAAAAATTTTTTTCTTTGTGCCCTAGATTGTGAGTCACTTTGATTTTCTTACACTTTCATTATATAAAATAGACCACAGAAAATAAATCTATTTTAAATTGAACACATTCTCATTAAAATTCTCTTCTGTCCTGTCCCACATTCTTCTATCTCCATGTTTTGCAGAGCACTTTATAAGTATTATCTTCTTTTATCATAAAAAAATCATAGGATGTAAGTGTTATTATTATTATTATTATCCCTAGTTTCAGATGAGGCAACTGAAGGAAATGGGGTCATATAATTTGTTCAGAGTCTGACAGGATTTGGACTTGGATCTTTCACCTTTTTGGACTCCAAGTCTAGCACTCTATTCACTGTTCCACCTAGCTGCCTCTGATTGACAATTTAGGTCCCATCAGGCACTGAGTAAAGCTTTGGGAATACAAAGAAAGGCAGAAACAATCCTTATCCTCAAAGAGCTCTGGGGGCAATGACAAGATAACAGCTATGTATATATAAGATTTGTACAATATAAATAAGAGTAGCTGAAGAGAGAAGAAACTGGTGGGCTCAAGAGCTTCCACCTACAGAAGGTCTTTTCTAACCCTTCCAGTTGTCAATGATCTCTCCTTAAAATTATGTTGTATTTACTTATGTAAGTTCCTTGAATGTAGCAACATAGTGAGTACTTAAATGTGTGTGTGTGTGTGTGTGTGTGTGTGTGCAAATCATCTTGCTAAGTATTAGGAACAGACATGAAATAGTTCCTATCCTCAAAATGCTTGCATTCTACTGGTGGAAACAATGTGTACACAAATAAGATAATGCAAAGTAATTTTAACAAAAAAGAAGAAACTTAGCCAGAATTGCCATTCCCATTTTCAGATAAGTTAACTGAAATGATGTTTCTAAAACCACATGATTAGATAGGGGTTTATTAAAAAACAAACAAACAAACAAACTTATCTGCTGAGTCATGCCTCACTGAACTTCATTATTCCCCTATTATGATTAGATTAAGAGATCTATTTCAAACATTAAGATGGAGAAAAGCAACATTCAGAAAAGTATAGCAACCTAGACTCATTACATTTCAGAGATCATTAGTAATTCCATTAAGAGATCTATGGCCAAGTGCCCAGGGACAAATGGATACCACCTATCCTTACTGAGTTAGGATTTAAAACCTCCATAATCTTGCCATATGGAAGCAGTATGCTGTCAGTCAGAGATCAAGAGTTGAACTAAGCAGCATGCCTTTTATTTCTTATAGTTTCTGCCAGAAGAGAGCTTATCTAGAAAGTCTTTGATATATGTGTGCATTTTGCCAAATGTAAGCCCATATCAACATGGTGGAAACATTTGTGGAAAACAAATTGAATTTAAAGTCAGAAAACCTGGGTTTGAATCTTGATTCTGCCACTTAGGAATTGTGTGGGAAAATGACTATTTCCACAAGCCTCAGTTTCCTTTTATGTAAAATGGAAGATGAGGACTTGAAATAACTAGTTCCCTTAAAAGTTCAGCTTAAGTAAAAGGCCTCCTATCACTAACCTTTTCTGATTTCCCCCATTAGTTGGTCACCTACCCCCATTTAAATTATATTGTATATTTTCTGATCTATTTATATATAGTTTCCCCTTTGTAATGGAAGCTCCTTAAGCATAGGGGATTATTTCATTCCTCTATTTGTATCCCCCAGAATGTAGTACAGTTCCTTGTAAATGCTAAGTGCCTCATGAATACTTGTTTAATTGAATTGAATTAAACTACACTACACAGTTGTAAAAATGAAATGAAATGAAATAACTTGATAATGGTACAGTACCACAAAATTGTAAGTTGTTATTATTAAAAGAAATTAATATAACTTTGGGGAAACAGATGTGTAAGAGGTCAGAGGCTCTCAGATTACTACAGACTCCTTATTCCTGCAGCTCCTTGATATTTTCTTCACACAAATCAGAAGAAACTAGAAGGAGTGCTTCTTGGACAGCTTCCTAAAGATGAAATCAGCTATAACTTTACAGACAAGAAATAATTTAATTTCTGGTTTAACAGTCATTTCAGTTTGGTGTATGTAGTCAAGTGATTTTCTGGTTAGAGGACATTAAACACCAAATTAAAATAGAGGGGAAAAAATCTGAAGAAAATGCCAAGTATGATTATAGCCAATACAAGCTATAAAAGATGAAAATAGAAAATGGACAAAAGGCATCGATTCTGACAATCACCATTTAATAGAAATGTTTAACTATTTGCAAAACTGGCATCACAATGACAAAAAAAAAAATCTCAACCAGAAAATAATTAAACTCCTTGCCAGAGAGATCTGATTGCTAAAGGCCACACCAATTTAAGGTGCAAGTTCATTAGAAATGCACAACAAAGAAAGATTGTGTGGCCTGTGTAGGCTTGGACAAGTAACTTATGGTCCCATGGCCTCAATTTCTTCACCTGTAAAATGAAGGTGTTGGACTACGTAGCATCTCTTCTATCTCTAAATTTATGATTCTATGACTGTGCAATAATTGTTTCAAAAAAGTGTGTGAGTGTGTGTGGGGTGTGTGTGTACATGAGTGTGTGTGTGTGTTTGTGTTTATGGAGATGAGGAATGGATAAGGAGAGAATGTGTCTGCAAAGATATCAGCATGAGCTCCTAGAAAACTACATTGTCTTGTCGACTTTTTTGGACAAAGAAGTGATAGCGACCCTTAAGACAAAATTAGTTAGAAGAGGACACTGACCCAATTAAACGTATACAAAAAAAAATATGTATTTGAGGTGACATATTTTAAAGCTTCCAGAGATTTATGATCAAGATATCAAGAGCGCTCAAACTGGGTAGGAGGGGACATGGCAAAGAATAGTAGATATTGTTTCTTCTAATTAAAGTTCCTGATAAGGCATTCCCAAATACTAAATGGTATTTTCATTTCATGTAAAAATTTGCATGAGACTAGCCTAGCCTATGTGTGTTCCAATATTATCTTTGATGATAACATGGAAAGGTAGGCTTGAACAGACAATGAATTTATAGTCACACATCTAACTGAAAGATGGAAAGACTATAAGATACCAATATGTCTACTGTTTTCTCAATTTAAAAAATACATTTGATCCAATAAAGAAAAAATATAGTCTTGGTTCCTCTCTTCAAACAAAGTGTCTCCCATAGACACATTTATTAAAATTATACCAGATTCTATAACAAATATAGTTATATAGAATTTTTTTTAATTTTAATTTTATGATCCCTCAGAAGAGACAGAAAACGGCAACAACAATAGCAGCAAAAACAACTAACATTTATATAGTACTTTAAGCTTTGTAATATATTTTACGTGTATTATCTAGCATAATTTTATAATTATCTAGCATAATTTCCTTGACACTGAGAGGTAGCTGTTACTATGATCCATATTTTACAGATGAAGAGACAGACAGAGGGTGACTGCTTAGGGTTGTGCAATTACTAAGTGTCTGAGGCAGAATTTAAATTCAGTTCTTCCTAAAAGCAAGTCCAACGCCCTATCCGCTATATTTCTGTACAACTACAATGTTGCTTAGTGTGTTGTAAGGCCTTTTGAATGGTCCAAAGGGAAAAAAAAACTTTGTTTTGATTGCAAAGTGTCTCCAATTGTCCTATTCCCTGTTGATATTGTACCAACTGAGAACCATTGCAAAAAACATCTTCTGTGAAACTCAGTGTAATTAGAGATTGATCTATCTATATTGGGAAAATAAAGTTGAATCAAAGACACATATTGACAAGACCATGACATGCAGTCTAATAGGCAGAGTGGCAATTCAATTTATTGGTACAGTTATCTTACAAAAGTTTTACATATGGATGATGAACTTGGCCTATTTTTAATAGCATTTTATTTTTCCCCCAGTTACATATCTTCTTAAAGAAGTTAAGTGAGTTACAGGAACAAATAGGCAGCAAAATTAGTATATACTAGTGGGAGACCTCAACTGTCCCCTCTCAGAACTTGATAAATCCAACCAAAAATAAGCAAGAAAGAAACTAGGGAGGTAAATAGAATATTAGGAAAAGTTAGATATGACAGATCTTTGGTGTGGTTTGGATGTAAAGGCTCACGCCATAAAGAAATTAGAGGAGACTTTATATCCAAACCATGCTAACGGTCTTAACCTCTTTAAGAATTTGGATACTATACCATTGGGTGCATATATGTTTAGTATTGATATTGTTTCATTTTCTGTGGTACCTTTTAGCAAGATGTAGTTTCCTTCCTTATGTCTTTTAATTAGGTCTATTTTCACTTTCATTTTGTCTGAGGTCAAGATTGAAACCCTTGTTGTTGTTGTTTTCTTTTTTGCTTGTTCTTTTTTTGTTTGTTTTTGATTTTCCTTCAGCTGAAGCATAATAGATTCTGTTGCAGCTCCATACCTTTACTCTGTGTGTCTCTCAGCTTGAAGTGTGTTTCTTGTAAACAACATATTATAGGATTCTATTCAACAAATTATAGGATTCACTCTGCTATCTGCTTCCATTTTATGAGAGAGTTTTATTTTCCCTTTTTATATGTTTATGCTTGGGACTTGATATTGGAGGTCAAATTTGTGATTGAGTTCTGGTCTTCTCCTTGCAAAGGCTTGAGATCCTTCTACTTTCATTAAATGACCATTTTTTCACTTCTTGTATTATGCTTAGTTTCACTGGGCAAGTGATTCTGGTTGTATTCCTACCTTCTTTGTCTACTAGAATATTATGTTTCATGATGTCCGGTTATTTAATGTTATAGCTGCCAAGTCCCGTGTAATCCTGATTGTGGATCCCTGGTATTTGAATTGTTTATTTCTGGACAGTTGTTAGTACTTTTTTCTTTTTCTTTGACATGATAGTTCTGAAATTTGGCTACATGTTTTTTGGAGTTTTTATTTTGGGATTTCTTTACTGAGGTGATCAGTGGATACTTTCAAGGTCTATTTGGACCTCTGGTTCCAGAGCAACAGGGTAATTCTCCTTGATAATTTCTTGAAAGATACTGTCCAGTTCTTCCTTTTGATTATGGCTTTCAGGTAGTCCAATGAATCTGGTATTCTCTTTCCTGGGTCTATTTTCCAGGTCAGCTATTTTTTCCCATGAGGTGTTTTACATTTTATTCCATTTTTTCATTTTTTTTAGTTTGATTGATTCTTGATGTCTCATACAGTCATCAGCTTCAATTTGCTAAACTTTAACTTTTTTCATAGATTTTTCCCATATTAGTCATGTTATGAAAGAAGAATAAACAAAAGATAAAAACCATGAGAAAGAAAAAAAAGCAGAAAATAGTATGCTTTGATCTGCATTCAGACTCCATAGTTCTTTCTCTGGATGTGGGTAGCATTTGCCATCAAAAGTCTTTTGGAAATATCTTAAATCATTACATGGCCCAGAAGAGCTAAGTCTAACAAAGTCAGTCATTACACAATGTTGTTATTAATGTGTACAATATTCCACTGGTTCTGCTCATTTCACTCAGCATCAGTTCATGCAAGTCTTTCCAGGTTTTTTTTTTTAAATCTGCCTCCTCATTATTTCTTATAGAAGAATAGTATCCCATTACATTCATATACCACAGCTTTTTCAGTCATTCTCCAACTGATGGACATCGCCTCAGTTTACAATTCTTTGCCACTACAAAAAGCTGCCATAAGTATTTTTGTACATGTGGGCCTTCTTCCCTTTTTTATGATCTTGTTGGGATACAGAGTGGTATTACTAGCAGTGGTATTACTGGATCAAAGTGTATGCAGGGTTTTATAGCCCTTTGGGTATAGTTCCAAATTGCTCTCCAGAATGGTTGTATCAATTCACAACTCCACCAACAATGCATTAGTGTTCCAATTTCCCCACATCTTCTCAGACATTTATCATTTTCCTTTTTTTGTCATGGTAGCCAATCTGATAGGTATGATGTGGTACTTCTGAGTTGTTTTAATTTGCATTTCTCCAACTAATAGTAATTTAGAGCATTTTTTTCATATAACTATAGATAGCCTTAATTTCTTTATTTGAAAACTACCTTTTCATATCCTTTGACTAATTATCAATTGGGGAATTATTTGTATTCTTATAAGGTTGATTCAATTCTCTATATATTTTAGAAATGAGGCCTTTATCAGAGACATTGGCTGTAAAAATTGTTTCCCAGCTTTCTGCTTCACTTTTAATCTGTTTGCATTGGCTTTGTGCAAAAACTTTTTAATATAATATAATCAAAATTATCCATTTTGCATTTCATAATGTTATCTATTTCTTCTTTGGTCATAAATTCTTCCCTTCTCCATAGATCTGACAGGTAAACTATTCCTTGCTCTCCTAATTTGATTATAGTGTCACACTTTATGTCTAAATCATGTACCCATTTTAACTTTAGCATGGTATATGGTGTAAGATGTTGGTCTGTGCCTAGTTCATGTCTTACTATTTTCCAGTTTCCCCAGAAGTTTTTGTCAAATAATGAGTTCTAATCCCAGGAACTGGAGTTTTTTGAGTTTATCAAACTGGAGATTACTATAGTCATTTATTACTGTGTCTCGGGTACCTAACCTATCCCACTGATCCATGACTCTTATTTCTTAGCCAGTACCAAATAGTTTGGTGATTTCTGCTTTCTAATAAAATTTTAGATCTGGTACGGCTAAGCAGTCTTTTCTTGAAATTCTTTTCACTAATTTCCTTGATATTTTGGACATTTTGTTCTTCCAGATGAATTTTGTTATTTTTTCTAACTCTATAAAATATTTTTTGTAGTTTGATTGGTATGGCACAAAATAAGCAAATTAATTTGGGTAGAATTGTCATTTTTATTATATTAACTTGGCCTATACATGAGCAACTGCTATTTTTTTCAATTATTTATATCTCACTTTAATTGTGGAAAAAGTCTTTTGTAATTGCGTTCATGTAGTTCCTGGGTTTGTCTTGGCAGGTAGACTCCCAAATATTTTTTATTGTTTACAGTTACTTTAAATGGAATTTTTCTTTCTATTTCTTGCTGTTGGGCTTTGTTAGTATTACAGAAATGCTGATGATTTATATGGGTTTATTTTATATCCTGCAACTTTGTTAAAATTGTTTATTATTTCAAGTAGTTGTTTTAGTTGATTCTCTAGGTTTCTCTAAATATACCATTATATCATCTTCAAAGACTGATAGTTTTGTTTCTTCATTGTCTATGATAATTCCTATAATTTCTTTTTCTTCTCTTGTAGATAAAGCTAACATTTCTAGTACAATATTGAATAACAGTGGTGATAATGGGCATTCTTGTTTCACCCCCAATCTTATTGGAACTGCTTCTAGCTTATCCCCATTACATATAATGCTTGCTGATGGTTTTAGAAAGATGCTATCTATCATTTTAAGGAAAACTCCATTTGTTCCTATGCTATCTAATGTTTTTAACAGGAATGGTTGTTGTATTTTATTAAAAGCATTTTTTCTGCATCTATTGGGATCATCATATGATTTCTCTTAATTTGTTATTGATGTGGTCATTTATGCTGATAGTTTTCCTAATATTGAACCAGTCCCACATTCCTGGTATAAATCCTACCTGGACATAGTGTATTCTCTTCATGATCAGTTGCTGTAATCTTTTTGCTAATATTTTATTTAAAATTTTTGCATCTATACTCATTAGGGAAATTGGTCTATAATTTTCTTTCTCTGTTTTGGTTCTTCTTGGTTTAGGAATCAGCATCATATTTATATCATAAAAAAAAATTGGTAGGACCACTTCTTCACCTATTTTTCCAAATAGTTTATATAGTGTTAGAATTAATTATTCTTTAAATGTTTTGTAGAATTCACTTATAAATCAATCTGGCCATGGAGATTTTTTTATTCAGGGAATTCATTGATAGCTTATTCAATTTATTTTTCTGAGATGGGATTATTTAGGTATTTTACTCCCTCTTCTGCTAATCTGTGCAATTTATATTTTTGTAAATATTCATCTATGTCACTTAGATTGTCTGATTTATTGGTATAGAGTTGGGCAAAATAGTTCCTAATTATTATTTTAATTTCTTCTTCACTGATGGTGAATTCACCCTTTTCATTTTTCATAGTGGTAATTTGGTTTTCTTCTTTCTTTTTTTTTAATCAAATTAACCAAAGGTTTATCTATTTTATTGGTTTTTTCATAAAATCAGCTTTTAGTTTTATTATATTTATAGTTCAATAGTTTTCTTAATTTCAATTTTACTCTCTCCTTTGATTTTCAGAATTTCTAATTTGGAGTTTTATTGAGGACTTTTAATTTGTTCTTATTTTAGCTTTTTTTTAGTTGCATGCCCGGTTCATTGATCTCCTCTTTTTCTTATTTTATCCATGCAAGCATTTAGAGATATAAAACTTCCCCTAAGAACTGCTTTGGCTGCATCCCATAAGTTTTGGTGTCTCATTATTGTCATTCTCTTGGATGAAGTTACTGATTGTTTTTATGATTTGTTGTTCGAGTCATTCATTCTTTAGGATTAGATTATTTAGTTTCCAATTAATTTTTAGTCTATCTTTCCATGGCCCTTTATTGCATGTAATTTTTATTGCATCATGATCTGAAAAGGATACATTTAAAATTTCTGCCTTTCTGCATTGGATTGTGAGGTTTTTATACCTTAGTACATCTAAAATTTTTTTGTAAGTGCCATGTACCACTGAGAAAAAAAATATATTCCATTCTACTGTCATCCCATTTTCTACAGAGGCCTACCATATCTATCTTTTTTAAAAAAATTCTATTCACTTCCTTAACTTCTTTCTTATTTATTTTGTGGTTAGATTGATTTAGTTCTGGGGAAGTTGAGGTCCCTCACTAATATAGTTAGCTATCTATTTCTTCCTGTAACTCCTTTAACTTCTCCTCTAAGAATCTGGATGCTAAACCACTTGGTACATATATGTTTAGTATTGATATTACTTCATTGTCTATGGTGGCTTTTAGCAGGAGGTGTTTTCCTTCCTTATCTCTTTTAATTAGGTCTATTTTTGCTTTTGCTTTGTCTGAGATCAGGATTGCTACCCCTGAATTTTTCTTTTTACTTCAGCTGAAGCATAATATATTCTGCTCCAGCCTTTTGCCTTTATTCTGTATCTTTGTTTCAAATGTGTTTCTTATAAACAATATATTGTAGAATTATGATTTTAATCCACTCTGCTATCTGCTTCCATTTTATGAGAGAGTTAATCCCATTCACATTCACAGTTATGATTACTGTGTCTTTCTCTCCATCCTGTTTCCCTCCTCCCTCCATTTATGCTTTTTTCCCTCATTTCCTCCCTTTCATTCCTCAGCAGTGTTTTGCTTCTGACCACCATCTCCCTCAATTTGCCCTCTCTTCTATCCACCCCTCCCTTTTCTTTCCTCTTTCCCCTCCTACTTTATATGGGGTAATATAGATTTCTATATCTAATTGAGTGTGTGTGTTATTCTCTCTTTGAGCCAAATCTGATGAGAGTAAGTAAGGTTCAAACAATGTTCACCTCACTCCTTTCTTTTGCTCTACTGTAATAGGTCTTTGTGCTCTTCCCATGATACAATTTACCCTTTTCTTCCTTCTCCTTTCCTCTTCTCCCAGGTCACTCCTTTTTTTCACCCTTTAATTAATTAACTAATGTTTTTATCATCACATCAAAGTCAACTTATGTCATAATAAAGATATAGTTCTTAAGAGTTACAAGTATCATCTTGTCACGTAGGGATGTAAACAGTTTAACTTTATTGAATAACATATTTTTTCTTTCCTATTTATGTTTTTATATTTCTTTTGAGTCTTGTTTCTGAAGATTGAATTTTCTGTTCAGATCAGGTTTTTTTTTTATCCAAAATGATTGAAATTCCCCTATTTCATTGAATGTCCATCTTTTCCCCTGAAAGATTATACTTAATTTTGCTGATTTGCCTTCAGAAATATCATATTCCAGGCCCTCTGATCCTTTAATGTAGAAGCTCCTAAGTCCTACATAATCCTGATTGTGGTTCCACGATATTTCAATTGTTTCTTTCTGGCTGCTTGCAGTATTTTCTCCTTGACCTGATAATTCTGGAATTTGGCTACAATATTCTTTGGAGTTTTCATTTTAGGATTTCTTTCAGGAGGTGATCAGTGGATCCTTTCAATGATTATTTTATCCTCTGGTTCTAAGACTTCAGGGCAGTTTTCCTTGATAATTTCTTGAAAGATGGTGTCCAAGCTCTTTTTTTTTTATTATAGTTTTCAGGTAGTCCAATAATTCTTAAATTCTGTCTCCTCAATTTATTTTCCAGGTCAGTTCTTTTTTTCAATGAGTTATTTTACATTTTTTTCCATTTTTTTTCATTGTTTTGATTCTGTTTGACTGATCCTTGATATCTTGTAAAGTCATTAGATTCCATTTGCCCAATTATAATTTTTAAGAATTAATTTTCTTCAGTTAGCTTTAGTACCTCTTTTTTCACTTGGTCAATTTTAGTTTTTAAGGAGTTGTTTTCTTCAGTCAATTTTTGTCCTTTTTCCAAGCTATTGCCTCTCTTTTGCATACCTCTCATTTCTTTTCCCAATTTTTCTTCTACCTCTCTTATTTGACTTCTAAAATCCTTTGCATGCTGTTCCAAGAAGGCTTTTTGTGCTTGAGACCAATTCATATATTCGTTTGGAGTTTCCAATGTAGTGTTGTCCTCTTCTGTTTGAATTTTGATCTTCCCTGTTCCCATAGAAAGAGTCTATGGGGGCAACTAGGTGGTACAGTGAATAGAGCATTGGCCCTGGAGTCAGGAGGACCTGAGTTCAAAGCCAGCCTCAGACACACAATACTAACCTCAATTGCCACACACACACACTCACACACACAGTCTATGGTCAGTGTTTGTTTTTGTTTTGTGCTCCTGATGTTTGCTTATTTCCTGGCTTTTAAAGTTGAACTCTTTTGCTGGAGCACAGGTATCACTTTCCCTAGCTTCTTGTGCTGGGGGCCAGTGGCCTGGTCACCAGCTTTGTGCTCTGGGTCCTCAGGTGCTGGCTGCTGGAGGCTGTAGCAGTCTGGCAGCTTACCTGGTGCTGAGCTGGGGTCTTAGTGATGGTGTCTGGCATGTGCTGAGGCCAGGTGGGTTTTTTCTGCATTTCCCCAGGCTACAGTGAAGGTTCACTGCTGGAAGATGCCTGCCCACCCAGAGCTGCACTGAAGCATGGGGAGGTCCAGCTTCTTGAAGATGCCTGCTTGCCTGGGGCTGTGCTGGTGCACATAATGGTTCTCAAAGCTGGAGTATGAGAGTTCCCCTGGCTATGCTAAGGCATATAGGGGGTCCTGTTGTTGGTGTTTGCCTGTTCCGCCATTCTAGGGTTCAGGATCCCCCATTGGTTTTCTGAGGAGCTTCCTGTCCTGGACTGCCCTCCCCTTATACCCAAGTGATATGGACCATTTTTTTTTGCCAATTGTCTAAATCTTTTGGATCAAAAGACTGCTCCACCCCTTCTTTCCATTGGCTCCTTTGTTCCAGGATCTGTTCTGGAGCACTATTTTATAAGTGTCTGGGGATGAGAATGGGAGAGGGACAGCAATCTACTGTTTACTCCTCCATCTTTCTCCCAGAACTCCCAAATTCTAACTTTTAAGGTGCTGTTTTCTTCAATTAGGTTTTGTACTTTCTTTTGCATTTGCTCAATTATGCTCTTTAAAGAGTTGTTTTCTTCAGTGGATTTGTATCTCCTTTTCCATTTGGCCAATTCTATTTTTTAAGCAATTGTTTTCTTTTTCCAAGTTGTTGACTCTTTTTTCATAATCCTTTTGCATCTCTCTCATTTCTTTTCCCTTTCTTCCCCTTCTACCTCTCATATGATTTTTAAGCTCCTTGGTGAGCTCTTCCATGAGCTCTTTCTGAGATTGAGACCACTTCCCATTTTTATTTGGGGTTTTGCCCAAAGTGTTTTGACATTGTTGTCCTCTTCTGAGTATGTGTCTTGGTCTTTTCTGTCACCATAATAACTTTCTATGGTCAGATTCTTTGTTGTTGTTGTTGTTTGCTCACCTTTTTTTTTTTTTTGCTTTTTTTCCCCTTTCTTTTGGATATCAGCTCTGTACTCAGGGTGAAAGGGGCATTGTCTCAGGCTTCTTGTGCCAGTGACTACAGGCCCTGGCTGTTTACCTGGTGTTGTGCTGATGTTGTCCTGGGGCCCCCGAGGCCCCTCAAGTTTGGTACTCTGCTAAGGGATAGGGTGGAGTGGGTGGCTAGCACTGCTGGAAACCATTGCAGACTGGCAACTTAACTGGTGCTGAGTTGGGGTCCTAGTGGTGGTGTCTGGCATGTGCTGAGGCCCAGTGGGGGGTTTCTGCATTTCCCTGGGACTACACTGAAACACATGGAGGCTGCTGGAGGACGTGTCTTTGCCAGGGGCTACCCTGAAGCACATGGAGGTCTGGTCTACTTTCTTGTCATGGTAGAGGATTTCCATTTGCCCTGGGCTGTGCTGAAGCAAGTGATGGTCTTTGGAATTAGAGTCTGCTGGTTCTCCTGGATATGCTAAGGCATATGGGGTGTCCTGGTGTTGGTATTTGTCTGCTCCACCACACTGGGGCTCGGGTTCTCCAACTGGTTTGCTGAGGTGAGACTTGCTGCTGGTTTGCTGAGACACTTCCTGTCTGGAATGTGTTACCCTTTTATCTAAGTGAGATGGACCTTTCTTGCCAATCTTCCAAGTCTCTTTTGCTAAAAAATAGTTTCACCCCATATTTTTGCTGGCTCTTCTGTTCCTGGATTTTTCCTTGGGTGTTATTTTCTGTTTTTTTTTCTTCCAGAGGTCAATATGGGAGGGTGACAATGATTTACTGCTTACTCTGCCATCTTGGCTCCTAGAAGTACCTTGACCTATTTTTGACTAGCAAGAGAAGATGAAGTAAAATCACATCTAGAAAAAAAAAACATACAAACAGAAAAACATTCAATGATTACAAATTGGTGTCTGCTGAAAAAAAATCACTTCTACTGTTGATTTTCTCCCTGTGATGCTATGTAAACAAGAATCACAAAACATTATACTCTTAGAAGAAATAAAATTTTATATAAAATATAAGAGACTCCAAAGATTTTCATTGGACATATGTAATTTGAAAGTATCGTGGAGGAAACATCAAGCAACTTGTTCTCCTTGGGCTTCAGTTTCCTTATAGGTTAAAAAAAATTCTGACTCTAGGTCTGATACTCCCTCAATTGAAATTGAGAGAGTGTCAGACCTAGAGTCAGGGATGCTCATCTTCCTGAGTTCATATCTGGTCTCAGGCATTTATTATCTGTTTGACTATGAGGAAGTTACTTAACCCTGTTTGCCTCAGCATCCTCATCTGTAAAATTAACTAGAGAAGAAAATTGCAAATCACTCCAGTATCTCTGCCAAGAAAACCCCAAATGGTATCACAAAGAGTCAGACATGACTGATAAATGACTGAACAACAAAATAATGGATGTTAACTTGATGACTTCTGAGGTCATTTCCTGCTATATATCTCTGTTCCTATAAATGTCTGGAAAAAGAGGAAGACTAGTTATTTAGTGAGAATGAAAAACACCTGGTAGACAAATTGGGTGCCCTCTTGGTATCCCTGACAGAGGAAGATATCCAATGTGTAGAATGATTCTTTTATTGAGAATGTATTGAAAGATTTGAGCAGAAATCACAAATTATGAAATATGAAGGTGGGGAGGGTGGGGGGTTGCAGTATGAAACAGGTAAAGAGTATACCATCAAAGCATAAAAATGGGTATAATAATATGGAAATATTATTACAATTATTATATTACAATAAAATATTGTTACAAGCTCTGGATTTGGCTTTAAACTCCAGTTGTGCTATATGAGGCAAGGCACTCTTCTTTTAATCTCAATTTACTCCACTGTAAAATGAAAAGATCAATCTCCCACCATGATGACTGACTGAACAGAGAACTCCCTTATTTCTGCTGAAAAAAGCAAAAACAAAAATGAGAAAATCACACCAGGTCAAAAATGATCAACAAATCTAATGAAAAAACTAAAGTAAGTGACTTTTTCTACCCTAGAATGGTATCAGCCAGAAGCTGTAGGAAAAGTGTCCACAAGAATATCCAACAAGTTAACAAGCTAGAAGTCTTCCAGAGATAGGCAATAAACAATTGTAGATTGTAATAATCAATAACCAAAGACAGCAAGAGTAAGACTTTTTGAGAAAGGCCTAGATAGGTCACAAATCCACAGCAGGGACCTTTGAACTATTAAGGAGATAGAGCAGCCAGTGAAGACACAGAAATACCCTGACAAAGATGCATTGATTACAGGTGCTTTAAAATCCTGTCTGAATAAATCACAAATGGCTATGAAGATCCAACACTCTGGACACCCATGATGCAGAGGAGCCTAACCCCAGGAGGTGGAGGTCAGTACAAGAATCAAGGTGACCCAGGGCCAGATCCAACAAGCCAAGTGACACACTCAAAAAAAGTGTCACAAAGCAATGGCAATGGCATTGAAATGAAATGAAAATGAAAAAAAAATTAAAAGGAGTGTAGGACCATTGAAAAAATTTAAAAAGTGTGCCCAAGAGTATAGAAACTTAGACAAATGGTACAATTTTGAAAGTAACAGTTTCTTTTTTCCCTCTTTAAAGCAAATAATAAGAAAACATATTCATGTTATACTAGCCTCCCTTTATTCTATTTTGCATACAGAATTTTTAAAATATGTTAAATTCAGAATTCAAAAGTTAAATGTAAAATAAAAGGCTTGGACTCAATAGCCTTTAAGTTGCTTAGATCTTTTAATTAGAAATAATGAGACCAGTGTGATTCAGGGTTCTTAAGTTAGGACACTTCACACTTAATTCAAAAGACTGAGCCCATGCATGGTAATTGTTTTCCAATATCTGAAGATCCATCAGGAAGATGAGAGGATAAAATGCAACATAGGTCATAGAAATGGAAGTTGTAAAGAGGCAGATTCATGTTCAACCTCATAAAGAACGTGTTAAGTAACAATTTTCAAGCACAGGATAAGAATTCTCCTGAGATGATGAATTAGATAACTATCTGGCAAGGATACTCTATAAACAGTTCCTGCAATGGGTGACTAGAAGGTTGAATGAAGTGAATTCTAAAATCCATTGCAATTTGATTGTCTTCTCTCTCTCTCTCTCTCTCTCTCTCTCTCTATCTACCTACCTACACACAAAAGCACACACACACACACACACACACACATATATACATACACATATATATGGCTATAGATAGAGATAGTGTATAGTGTATTAGTGATAGCATATTACAGGTAGTATATATAAATATGAGTTTATATTTGTCTATATATATATTTGTCTATATATTCCTCTCTTTTGTATTCCTATCTTTACTCTTCCCTTTCTCTTTAATTTCATTTTTCTATCTTTTTCTGAACTATAATACTTCTTTATTCTCTATTCCTTTTGTCAAACAGAGCCATTGAGTGATTGAAGGTTGCCCTTAACCCTTAACTTCTCTATCAACAAGCAAGTGCACACAATCTATTTATTCCAACTAAGAAGTCAAAGATTCTCCCCACCCACCTCTGCCTTGGAGGAACTACCAAGTCAAAAATCTGCTCCCATCAGCAAGAAATTGTGAAACACTGTTCTAAGAATATACCTTCAATTAATTGGAATAAGTTTTCCTTTTGGAATCAAATTGAGAATGTCCAAATAACTTGCCTTTTATATGCAAGACAAATGAGAATGGAAATACAGAAAAATACTAATCCATTTTTCTAAGTAGACTTTACATATAATCTTGTTTTTTTTTTCTTTTGTGAATTTCATAACTTGGAATTCAAGTATTTACCCAGTCTGGCTTTAACCACCAACTCTTTATTGCAGACAGACAGGTATATTCATTTGAACACATTATGTTCCTTCAGTATATTGCATACATTTCTATTTCTGTACTTTTGTTTAATCTTTTTTCTTTGTATGGATGCCTTTTTTTATCTTCTCTGTCTACTCATTTCTCAATGCACAAATAAAATTCCAGTTCCTCCATAAAACATTCTCTGCATTCTCCAGCACACAGGGATCCCACCCTTTTCTGAATTCTCATAGCACTTAATGCATACGCTATTCATTTGATAAAATTTTGCATTTTATCTCCAAAATACTATAAAGTCCTTGTGGATAGACACCATACATGTATACATGTATGTATGTATTGAGAAATACTGTAGAGTGCTGATTACTTGGGAGGAAAGATATATACACATATATATGTATATATGTGTGTATGTATGTATGTGTGTGTGTGTATATATATATATATATATATATAGATAGATATGCATGTTTTGATTTTGACACAGCAACGTCCATATTTGTAGGCTTTTACTGACAAGTAATCAGATGAAACTGGATTGAGTTAGTTTCTCCATCCTTAGTTATTTCCTTGTCTGTCAAGTAATAGATTTTATGCTATACATATGCATTTGATTACTCTTTCTTTGTGTTTTTAATTATGTGGTTTTAAGAATAGATATTAGTCTAAGGAAATGTGTAAAAGTTGCTGCTCTTAAAAAGCACGCTTTACTTATTATTAGAAATATTGCTGTGGCTATTGGTAGATTATCAATTCCTGGAAAACTCACTTGATATAAAAAATGCTAGAAGCCTATGGGATACAATTTCAGATAATCCTGAAAAATAGACTGATTGATAAAGTTGCTTTATTGTTGAATGTGATAAAACTATGATTTAATGATAAAAAATTAAAGAATGGGTCAAAATTTTATGAACTCTGTACCCCAAACAACTGTCTAAGACTACAATCAGCAAACAAGTTGACTTGCAGGTGCTTATAGGAGTTTCCATGTTAGAAATTCCCTACACAAATGAAATCAAAATTTTAGACCCTTTCTACCAAATTCTTTCACTTCTTATCTAATGAAATTGTTGTGATCAAAATATCTTTCAAATTTTAAAATATGATATAGATGGCATTCTGAATAACATAGTTTCATTGCATCTCATCATTGCATCTCTGCCTAGTAGAGTATCTGACAGGTATGGTGTTCAGTCATTTCAGGCTTGTCTGACTCTTTGTGACCTTATTTGGGGTTTCCTTGGCAAAGATACTAGAGTGTTTTGCCATTCCCTTCTCCTGCTGATTTTACAGATGAGAGAGCCGAGGGAAATAAGGTTAAGTGATATGCCCACAGTCATAAAGTTAGTAAGTGTCTGACCCCATATTTGAGCTCATGAACAAGAGTCTTCCTGACTCTAGGCCCAGAGCTCTATCCACTGCACCACATAACTGTCCCATATGACATATAAAGTTGGTATTTAATAAAGAGTCAATAAACACTATAGACTTAGATGTTTTTTGACTTTGTTAATGTTCAAAATAGATATTACAAGACAAAGGAAAAATTGAATCGGATATCACAGAACCATCCATACTACAATTCCTTGTGAATTTAAGACAACAAATACATATCTTAGAAAAGAATTTACATCTGGTATATAGAAAAGAAATTGATCATAACACCTCCTTAATTCAGTTAGTGGAAGAGAAACATGTTCCCATGAACATGTGTCCCCAACATTTTACATGATGAATGTCTGAATGTTAGCATCGATGGGAGTTGTACAAGAGTATCAAGGGCAGAATAGACCACTTTTAAAGATGAAAACAAACTTCCACTTGAATGTCTTTTCTCAGTTCTGCTCAAATTCACAATTTTAAATTCCACTTAATTGAACTGAGAAAGTGCCAGCCTCTCCACCCACAAGCCGAACCGCCATTCTGCTCACACTTTCTCATTTAGAGCATTATGCTTTTATCCTCTGCTTCGGAGTTGCTCACAGGACATCTGTCAAATAACCCTACAGAAGTTTTACACCCGGGTGTTGAAAATATTCTTTTTTAAAAAATCTGCTCCAAAGCAACAACATTTTAAAATTAGCACCAGTAACTCACAATATATCACAATTAATATCTATTAGTTTAGTTTAATTTATCAAGTTTTCACATTAGCTCCTAATGACTGTATTTTATTTAGAAGTCAGTAATTCATGCATAATGGATGCATAGTACACTGATCCCTTTCATAATTCTAATTTATCCACCATTTTTATAATAAGGTAATTAGTTGATATAATTATTGAAATATATACATATATGTATATATATATATATATATATATATATATAGTATATTTATTAGCCTACTACTTGAGAAATGAAAAGGCATTTGTTTGGGGATGTTTAAAGACATTTATATTATTTAAATATATAAGCAGGCAGGAATGTAACAACAGAATGTAATGGTTTGTCTGAGCTAAGTATAGGCAAATTGAAATTGTCTCATCAATCTGAATACAAACTGGGATTTCTATTTATTATAGAAAAATGATAAAGCAACATCTTCATGGCAAATAAAAAGAAATAGAATGGAACTTTGAGGTTTGCTATTATCTAGGAGAATATTTTCATGGCAAAACAGTATGAGAGGGGTTTGGAAAAAGAACAGAAATGAGCTTGTATGTTCCTTCATTTCATACCATTACCCTGTCTCAGTGCTCAATTAAAAAAAAAGTGGTAGAGGGGAGTAACCTCTTCAAAGTAGGTAAGATTGACTTTTAAGGTCTAATAAAATACTTTCCAAATTAAACTCTATTCTTAAGATAGACAACATATGAATCATTTCCTCTACCAACACCAAATGCTTTGTTATGGCATAAAGATGATCCTGGGTTCCTAAAGGCTGTTAGTTGAAAGCAAACTGTGGGAGGTCCAATCACACCAGAAACAAATATAGTCCAATAACACACTATGAAAGATCAACACGACAAAACTCAGATAAATTTGTTGCCCAAAAGTTCATCACCTAGTGATGAGATTTAGTGGCCACAATAGTCCATTAAACTGTCTTCAAATTCAGCCTAAGAGACTTAATAGTTCTATGACCCTAATAAGTCACTTAACCTCCCTATGCCTTCACTTTCCTCATCAGTAAAATGGAAAGTGAAGTAAATATTTATAAAAGATTTTTTTTAAACTTAAACTGCCACATGAATTTTATCTATTATAACACACAATGGGAGGGAAAATTATAAATCTTTGAAGTAATAAATATAAAATTAATAAATAAGCTTGGAAGTTCTTTGGAAAATAAAATCTCAAGATTTGGGAAGCCATCTTTCTTGGTGGAGGGGACTTGTATTTTAAAAGGTATAACATATTTAGGTATCTACCTTCCTCTTCATGTAAGAAGCACACATTAAGCTACAATCTTTTTTTCCCCATGTCCATTGACAGAAGTATGAATGAAGTTATGATTTAGCCCAATTTGAAAGTATTGGTCCACATAATCCCAACTGACTTTAATGGGATCTCAGCAAAAGAATCCCTGTGTACCTTTCTGAAAAATTTTCCTCTCTATCCAAAAAAAAAAAAGATGTTTCTTCATACTTCAAAGAGGGAAAAAAGGAACTGAAAACATATTCATCACTTTGACACTTACCTCTATGGAATTAAAAATTCCATCTCTCTCTCTCTCTCTCTTTCCTACTCCCCCCATGGTATACATACACACATATGTATGCATATATGTTGTGTAAATTGAAATCTCATAGATTTTTGCTTTTTTTATAAAAAAAAATTCCAGTAATTCTTTATTATTTTACTATGTAACAAAAAAATATGATTGTTCTTTCGTGATTGTTAGTTAATGTTCTGACATCTGAAATCTGACATGTTCTCACTATTGTGTCTTTGAGAATCACAAATTACAAATTAAAAAGCTGCATAAATGTGTGTTGTTATTCTTAGCTTATGAAATTTATTGAGCTCAAATCTTCTGTTATTACTTCAAATAACCTACAGCATTAAAATTTATTTAATAAAGGTGGGGTAATAGAGGCAGCAAACCAGACAAAGTCTTCCAATGTTCCCCTCCAAACATTAAAATAATGCCTCAAATCAAACTTTGCAGAAGCAGATCAACAAAAGGCAAGACATTTTTCCAAGCTAAGACAACATAGGGTATAGCAAGTGAGGTTTATAACACCAGAAAGATCTGTGACATCAAGGAAGGGGTCACCCTGTAGTACCTGCAAGAGGTGGCACTAGAGGTGGGATTTAAAGGCAGGTGCAAAAGTTGCTACAGCAGCTTTGGGAGCTCTCAATCCAGAGAGGGTTGGATCACTGGTCAGAAAGATTACAGGGGACCTTTTGCTGGCACTGACTCTTACTAGCACTGATTGGTACCTCTATTGCCCATAAGCAGTTCTAAGTGACAGTTATAGAGTACAGAGGAGCTCTTGTCATCAGTCACAAGTCAACAGGGGCCCTGGTCATGGTTCCAAGGCAGAGAAGAGCACTAGTACTTGCAGCCACCCTGGTCAAAGTTCCAAAACAAAGAACAGTGCTAGTGCTTGCACCTACAAGGGAACAAGGGCATTTCCTAGGTAATGACCAGAATATAGACTAGAAGAGCAGTGATCACACCTCTTCCTAGATCCCAGTAACTTGGAAGCACTGAACTCTTGCAGACTCTCACAACTAACTTTTAGAAGAGTAGCACAAAAAAGCCTGAATCTTGGGATAGTGCTTCCTCACTATCTATCCTCACTCACTAAAGTTGAGCAGAGCCCAATTTTAATATGAAGTTCAAAGCCAAGAAATAGGCTAGAAAAATGGGGGTGGATGGGAACATTTGACCATAAAAAGCTACTATGGTAGCAAGGAAGACCAAGAAACAAACTCAAAAAAAGACAACAATGTAAAAACAGTTATAGGCAAAGACTCAAAGGTAAACACTAATTGAATACAATACCAAAAAGAATTCCTGGAAGAGTTAAAAAAAGAGACAAGAGTTGTAGAGGAAAAACTGGGAAAAGAAATGAGAGTGATTTAAGAAAATTATGAAGAGTCTTAACAACTTGGTTAAAAGAGTCATAAAAATGCTGAAGAAAAGAACTCCTTATAAATCAGAATATGCCAAATGGAAAAAAGAAGTAAAAAAAAAATCCACTGAAGAAAAGAAATCCTTAAAAAGCAGTATTGGCCAAATTAAAAAAAAAAGAGGTACAAAAGTTCACTGTAGAAGATGATTCCTTAAAAATTAAAATTGGGAAAATGGAAGCTAATGATTCCACAAGACATCAAGAAACAATAAAGCAAAGTCAAAAGGATTAAAAAAGTAGAAGAAAATGTGAAATATCTCATCAGAATAATAACTGACCTAGAAAATAAATTAAGGAGAGATAATTTAAGAATTATTGGACTACATCAAAACCACAACAAAAAATAACTTAGACATCATGTTTCACAAAATTGTAAGGAAAAAATGCCCTCATATCCTAGAAACATAAGATAAAAAAAAATTTGAAAGAATCCACCAATTCCCTCCTGAAAGAGATCATAAAAGAAAAATTCCCAGGAATATTAGAGCCAAATTTCAGAGCTCCAGTTTAAAGGAGAAAATATTGCAAACAACCAGAAAGAAACAGTTCAAATATCATGGAGCCACAGTCAGGATCACAGGAAATTTAGCAACTTCCACATTGAAGGAGAGAGCTTGGAATATGATATTCTGGAAGGCAAAGGTGCTAGAATTATAACCAAGAATAACCTATCCAGCAAAACTGAATATAATCATTAAATTGGAAAAATGCATATTTAGTGAAATATAGGATTTTAAGAATTTCTGGTGAAAAGACCAGAAGTGAATAGAAAATTTGAAATTGAAACACAAGACTTAAAAGAAACATAAAAAGGTAAACATGAAAGAGAAATAATATGAGACTTAATAAGGTTAAAGTGTTTACATTCCTATATAGGTAGATGAGACATGTAACCCCTAAGAACTTTGTCATTATTAGGGCAATTAGAAGGAATTTATATAGACAGAGGACATGCATCTGAGTAAATTATGTTGAGGTGATAAAAAACAAATGAAAGGGTGAGAAAGAGAAGGGAGAGGTTGAATAGGGAAATTTCCTCACATAAAAGAAACATGAAAGGAAGAGCTTTTGTAGTGGAGGGGAAAATTACAGTATTTCACCACATAATCATTGCAGATTTTATGCAAATTTTTTTTGGCAAAGACGTAGGGTGGGACCCCTATGTGAAGCTTTAAAAAAAATAAAATTGTGCTGGTATTACTTAAAAATCACTTATTACTAAACTGTTTTGGTGCAAGATTAGGATGCACAGAATAGCAATGAATACATGTAAAAAATTAATAATGATGATGCATGTGCTCTGAGAGTTCTAGGCTCACTGCTCACAATGTGCAAGAGATAAATGTGTATCCATATTCCACTGGTGAATACATTGCTGCTCTGTTTACCTTTTAAGCAGCATGATGAACAGAATTATACCATGTGACTATTATGGGATAAAAGGTTATAGATCAATTTCTGGACCAAAAAAAAAAAAACCACAGTGTGACAATTACATGGTGATGATGATGATGATAATACAATGAAACACAGTAGATGGAGAGTGTAGGCAATGCTTGAACCTTACTCTCATTGGAATTGGTTCAAAGAGTGAAGATTATATACACACATTTAGTTGAGTATAAAAATCTGTCCTACCCAACAGGGAAATAAATGGGTAAGGGGATGACAGAAAGGGGGGGCATGACAAAAAAGAGGGAAATTTAAGGAAGCAGGCATCAGAAGCAAAATAGACTTTTGAAGAGGGAGAGAATAAAAAGAGAGAAAGAAAGATAAACAGAAGGAAATAAGATGGAGGGAAATACACAGTTAATAATCGTAACTGTAAAAGGAATAAGCTCATCCTTAAAACAGAAGTAGATAAAAGGATGGATTAGAAACTAGAATTCAACAATATGTTGTTTAAAAGAGACCCACTAGAAACAAAAAGACACACCCACAGAGTTAAAATAAGGGGCTAGAGCAGAATCTATTATCTTTCAACTGATATAAAAATGGCAGGGGTAGCAATCATGATCTCAAACAAAGTAAAAGGAAAAAAATAGACCTAATTAAAAGAGATAATTAGGGAAACTACATTTTGCTAAAAGGTACCATAGTCAATGAAGCAGTATCAAAGCAATTTATATTCAGTTTCCTTGATGTACTCCCCATTTCTCAAATATATAGGGAACTGAGTCAAATTTATTTAAAAAAAAAAGAGCCATTCCTCAATTGATAAATGGTCAAAAAATACAAACAGGCAGTTTTCAGATGAAGAAACCAAAATATCAATAGTCATATTAAAAATTTTCTAAATCACTATGAATAGATAGATGCAAATTAAAATTCCTCTGATGTATTACCTCACACCTTTCAGAAATGATACGTGTTTGATGGAATGAGGAAAAATAGTTTCACTAATGAACTGTTGGTGAGGTTGAAGACTGGTCCAATCATTCTGTTTTTTTTTTGTTTGTTTGTTTTTTAGGCAATTGGGGTTAAGTGACTTGCCTAGGGTCACACAACTAGTAAGTGGCAAGTGTTTGGTCTGAGGTTGGATTTGAACTCAGGTCCTCCTGACTTCAGGGCAAGTGCTCTATCCACTGCGCCACCTAGCTGTCCCTGGTCCAACCATTCTGAAGAGTAATTTAGAACTATACCTACAGAGCAATAAATTATGCATGCCTTTTGACCCAGAAACATCACTTCTCTGTATGTACCCCCAAAAAGATCAAAGAAAAAGGAAAAGGACCTATATGTACAAAAATATTTACAGCAGCACTTTTTTGTTGTGGCAAAGAAATTGAGGGGGTGTCCATCAACTGGGGAATGGCTGAACAAGTTGTGTTATACAATTGTAATGGAGTACCATTGTACTATAAGAAATGGTGAGGAGAATGGTTTCAGAAAACATGGTAAGACATATATGAACTGTTGCAAAATGAAATGAGCAGAACCAGAACATTGTACACAGTAGCAGCAATATTATAATGATGATTCATTGTGAAAGACTTAGCTACTATGATCAATAAAATGATACAAGACAATTCCAAAGGACTCATGATGAAAAATGCCACCCATTTCCCTGAGAGAAATGATGAACTCTGAGTGCAAATTAAAGTATAATTTTCTTACTTTTTTTTTGCAATATGGCTCATATGCAAATATGTTTTGCATTATTTCACATGTATAATTAATATTATATTGCTTGCCTTCTGATGCGTAGGAAAGAGGAGAAGACAGAATTTGCAACTCAATATTAAAAAAATGAAAAGGAAGTTAAAAATAAATTACACACACACACACACACACAAGCAAAAATTAGATATTGAGTCCTTCATATCAGCTATACATGAGTAAGAGAAATTATCTGAGCAGAGGCTGAGGTATCTGAAAATCATCATCTTTAGTAATAATCATTTATAATCATTTATTAATCATTTATTGTGTGCCAAGCACTGTCCTAATAGCGGGGTAAAAGAAAAAAAGGGAAAAATCCAACACGTGGTCTCTATCCCTCAAGGAGCTCACATTTTAATAGGGGAGAGAGCATGCTAATAAATGTGCATCAATAGATTTATGCATTGTAAATGATAAGTGACCTCAGGGAGAAGGCACTCAGAGTAGATTGGGGGGAGGTTTAAAAGATGGCGGGGGAGTCAGGAGGCAGAGGTAAGAAGAGAGAGCAATCCAGGCACATGGACCAACCACATACTGCTCATATACAGTTAGCAAGTAAAGTATCCTGTCCAAGGAACAAAAAGGTCAGCGTGCATGGTTCATAGGGTAGATGAAAATAAGAAAAGTGGAAAGACTGGAAAGATCCAAGTTGTAAATTGCTTCAAAAGCCAAAGTATTTTATATTTGATCTTAGACTTCATAGGGACATGGAATTTATTGAGTTGGGGGTATAGGTATTAGGGGAAAGGGTATGGTCAAAACTATCCTTTAGGGAAATCACTTTGGCAGCTGAGTGGAAGAGGAATTGGAATGGGGAATGATTTGAGTCAGGTAGACCAATAAGAAGGCTTTTGTGATAACTCAGGTTTGAGGTGATGAGGACCTCAACCAGGGTGATAGCTGTGTGAATGGAGAAAAAAGGCTGTGTTAGAGAGATAGTATAAAGGTAGAAATGCTAAGACACAGGAACAGATTTGATACGTGGGATAAGTGCAAGTAAGGAGTCAAAGATGTCTTTGAAAGATCATAAATGTAGCTGATCAGGTATGGTAGAGTTCTTTACAGTAACAGGGAAGTTTGGAAGAAGGGTGAACTGAATTTGAGATGTCTATGGGACATCCCATTCAAGATGTCAATAAGCAATTGGCAATGTGAGACTTAACACCAACAGAGAGGTTAGACAAATAAATCTAAGAATGGGGAAATAATCGGAGCATCTAGAATTGGCAATAAGGATTCTAAGTTTTCCATCACTATCTGAGAAGTATAATAATCAGAACCACAATAATAATGTTAAACCCCCTCGAAGTACAAATCACTGTCCACTTCATTGGAGTGAGACAGGTAAACATCAATGTAGGGAAATGACAATCAGAGTGACCTATAGGACAGACTTCATATTGTTCCCAAATCATTATGGTACCTATCGAGACTAGCAGAAGCACTGCAAGACTGGTAAACATTGATTAGATTAGCACTTAGGAAATTGTGAATCTCTTTTAGCTACAGCTAATTGTTGTTTAAAAGCATATAATAAATTCAACATGTAATTTTAAGTGTGGTGCAGCTTGTCAGGATTTCTTCGAGCCTTCCTTCTGTTTTCTTTAGAGTAATTCAAAAGCATGTTTCAATTTTCCTTTTTTCTTGTCCTTTTCTTTCTTTTTCTTTTTTTTGGCAACCTAATCTCTTGTTCTTCTCTTTTTCCCTATTCCCCCACTCTTCCACCAATCTATTAAAAAAAAAGAAAAACAAGTTTTGTAACAAATATGCATAATCTATCATCACAAATTTCCACACTGTCTTGTCTGAAAATATAGTTCATCTTCTGCAGTTTGAGTCACTGATTTCTCTTTGTAAATGGGAAATATGTAATGGAGCAGTTAGGTGGCACAGTGGATAGAATGTTGGTCCTGGAGTCAAGAAGTTCTGAGTTCAAATGTGACCTCAGATACTTATAACTTATGTGACCCTGGGCAAGTCTCTTGACCCTGTTTGCCTCAATTCCTCATCTGTAAAAATGAGCTGGAGAAGGAAATGATAAAATATTCCAGTATCTCTGCCAAGAAAACCCTAAATGGAGTCATAAAAAGTCAGACACAACTGAACAACAAATATAAAGAACAAAAACATGTCCTATATCCCCTCCCCCCACCCCACTCAGGCTTTGTTGTTGCATTGATCAGAGTTCTTAAGCTTTTCAAATGTATACGTCTTTACAATGATTTTGTTATTGTATGAATTATTCTCTGGATTCTGCTTATTTCATTCTGTATCAGTTCATAGTATTCTGAGGTTTCTGTGAATCCACTCCTCTGGCTATTTTTATAGCAAAATAACATACCATTACATTAATATGCAATATTTTGTTTAGCCATTCCTCAATTAATAGGAATACACACACACACACACACACACACACACACACACACAGACTTAGTTTCTAGTTCTTTGTTATGACAAAAAGAGCTGTTGTAATCATTTTCTAAGACTCTTTTTCCTCTTCCTTGAATCTTTTGGGATATAAGCCAAATAGGCATATTATTGGATCAAAGGGTATGCACAATTTAATGACTTTGGGGGTATAGATTCAAATTGGTTGGGCAAATTCACTGCTTTATCCATGGTGCATTGGTGTGCCTGTTTCTCTGCATCTCTTACAGCAATTGACAATTTCCTTTCCAGTTTTTTTTTCCAATTTCATGTAAAGACAATTTTCAACATTCATTTTTGAAAAATTTTGAGTTCCAAATTGTTCTCCCTCCTTCCCTGTCCTTCCCCCTGCACAAGATGGCTAGCTATCTAATATAGGTTATACATGTGCAATCGTGTAAAATATACTTCCACATTAGTCATGTTGTAAAAGAAGAAACAGAACAAAAGGAAAAAAAGCACAAAAAAGTGAAAATAGTATGCTTTGATCTGCATTCAGATTGCTTCAGTTCTTTCTATAGATGTGAATAGTGTTTTCCTTTATGGGTCTTGGAATTGTCTTGGATCAGTGCATTTTGAGAAGAGCTAAGTCAATCATAGTTGATCATTGCACAATGTTGCTGTTACTGTGTACAATGTTCTGGTTCTGCTCACTTCACTCAGCATCAGTTCATGTAAGTCTTTCCAAATTTGTTTTTCTGAAATGTACCGGCTCATCATTTCTGATAACATTACATTCATATACCACAACTTGTTCAGCCATTCCCCATGTGATGAGCATGTCCTCAATTTTTAATTCTTTGCCACCATAAAACGGCTTCTATAAATGTTTTTGTTCATGTAGGTCCCCCCCCCCATTTTTTGTGATTTCTTTGGGATATAGACAAATAATGGTATTGCTAGAGCAAAGGGTATGCACAATTTGATTGCCCTTTGGGCATAGTTCCAAATTGCTCTCCAGAATGGTTGGATCAGTTCAGAAAATTTCCTTTTCTGTCATCTTTTTCTATACTGACAGGTATGATGTAGAAAGTCAGAGTTGTTTTAATGTTCATTTATTTCCCTAATGGTGAATGATTTTGAACATTTTTCAAAAGGTTAATAGCTTTGTTATTTTTTTTAAGAACTTACTATTCATATGAATTGACCAGTTATCTGTTGGGGAAGGGTTCTTGTTCTTATAAATTTGAAGCAGCTCTTTACATATAATGAACAGCAGACCATTGTCAGACAAACTATCTGTAAAGGTATTTTTCCCCACTTAACTCCTTCTCTTCTAATTTTAACTGCATTGACTTTGCTTCTGTAAGACCCAAACAAAATATATTTCATCACAATCATCTTTTTTTATTTTACTTTTATGATCTGCTCTATTTTTCATTTTGTCATAAATCTTTTTTCCTAGAAGATGGGAAGGTGTTTAAGGCATGACATGGTGATAGCCAGGAAATATGGAGTATGCCTGGATGTGGGCAGGATAAGTCCAAAGTTGGCCCATAAGAGCCTAGGATCTTTGAAGGGAAAGAAGACAAAGATCTATTCCCTTTTAGGGGATAATCAGAAGCTTGTGGTGATCCAAAAGGGGAGAGAATCTATTAAAGCATAAGTGGTGAATAACATCAAATGCTGCAAAGATGTCGAGGAAAATGAGAGCTAATAAAAGGATCCCTGGTCATTTTGGACTGGAGATTTTAAGTGTCCTCTGAGAGAATATTTTCAGTAGCATGATAAATGCAGAAGATATATCACAAAAGTTTCAGGAGAAAGTAGGTGGTGAAACATAGGCAACTTTTTCTAATTTGGAGAAAAAATTGTGTGTGGGGGGATGGGAGAGTAGGTGATTAATACAAAAAGGCCAAGGAAAGATTTTTTTTTTAAAAGGAATAGAGAGACAAGAAAATTGTCACAGACGCTAAAGATCCAATGTGCATGAAGAAACTGAAGATGAATATGAGAATAGATAATTGTTGAAGCAGGGTTCTGGAGATGACAGCAGAGAAAGGATCATGGACATAGATAAAGGGCATCTTTGGGTTGAGAGAAATAGGGATACCTCTTCCTGAAAATAGGAAAGAAGGAAAAAGAATGGGTGAAGATGTTGAGAAATTTTGAGACATTCTGAAAGCTGTATTGATCTTTTTTTAAAAAGATGGAAATATTTTCAACATTGAAATCTCTTCTTCTCATCCAAGATTCAGACCTCTTCTTTGATAATCTATGGGATATTCCTACCTGGATATACCACTGAAACCTCAAATGCCATATTTCCAAAACTGAGCTTATTATCTCTTCCCTCCAAACTTGTACCTAAGTCTAACTTCACTATTTCTGATAAAAATACTACCATTTACCGAGATGTTCAATCAATCAATCCTTCCTAATTGAACAACAGAGTACTTATTATGTGCTAGACCTGGGAATTAAAAAGTAATATAGGAAATAGTCCTTGCCCTCTAGAAAGTTGCATTTTAAGTAGGGAGACAATACTAATACATAAAACTACTTAAAAATAAGCATGCACAAAGTAAATACAACCTTGTTGTTATCTTGGACTCTTATCTTTTCCTTACCTTTCATATCTAATCTATTACCTAGCTATTATCAATTCTAACTCTACAATATCTCTCAAATCCACTTTTCTATTGTGAATGCCGCTGCCTCAGGTCAGGCTTTCATCATAACTCTCCTTGACTGTTACAGGATAGAAGATTTTCCTGCCTCCAGTTCTGCTCCTCTCTCTCCAAGCCATCCTCTATATCTCTATCATGCTAATCTTCCTTATTTATAAATTTGGTAATGTCATTCTTCTGGCTCCCCAATGTAAAAGTAAAAGTTGAAATCCTTTTTGACCAGCATTCAGGGTTCTTCAAATTCACTGTTATCCTGCCTTTGAAGTTTCACCTAATACTATCTCCTTTCATACATCCTACACTCCAAAGTGGATCATCTACTGACACCTAAAAAATCTGCCTTGTACCCAATTCCACCCAATTCCCTTTGTTTATGGTGTTCTTTATACCTAGAATTTCCTCTCTCTCTTTGCCTGCTGAATTCTTACTCATTTTTTAAAGTCTAATTCAAAAACCAAATCCTGGAAATCTCCGTTTTCTGTTAGGAATATGATTACCACTTCACCCAGTTGAATTTCAGCTCTTTAAGGGTAGGGGCTGTTTTGTTTTTGTCTTTGTACCATGAAAAATGCAAAATCCCAAGAGATAGAATTTCTGGGTAATTAATAATCAATTTATTAATTAGGCTAGCTAATTTTCAGTAAATTGATGGTCGGTGGTTTCTCTCAGTAACCAAAGACATCTAATGGAGACACTGAATGCCTTAATATACTTTTAGAAAAAAGGGTACCCCTGACAGGTGAAAATCAACCTTGATTAGTGAACAATTAATAAGGGGGATGAGCATTCAAATAAGGAGGTGGGCTAACAGTCTTCAGCTCCTCCTCCTGAGAACATGACTTGATCATGAGACTCACCTACCTCCAGCAGTCTGGACAGAGGAATCCATTTCCTCCACAACACTCTGGTTGTTGTGGTTATTGTTGTTTTTGTCTTCATTAGCTGGGTAACCCGATACTCCAGTGGAGGTGAGGGAGGGCTAGGGTACTAGGACATAAAGTCAATGCTTTAGGACTAAAATTCACCTAGATTAGATTTTGTTTACACTCTAAACAGAAGTAAAATCTCCTGGTTGGGTGAGGTCCTACCTAAGATTGAGGAGCATATACCCAGAGGATTTGGGCAACCTCTTCTATCAGCCTTGTCCTTCAGAGACTGGATGATTGACCTATAGGGTCTGGGCCCTAAATGAGGAAATAATAAAGAAAAGCCTGGATCCTAATTTAATAATTGGTATTAATACAATTGAAAAATAATTTCCCTCTGTAGTTTCACCCCTGCACTGTTCTTTGTGCCTAGGCCTGTTATTTGAAGAAAACAGTGACCTCAGTTTTGGCACCAATTAGAAAATCATCTGGCGCACCAATAGGTTAAATGACTTGCCTAGCACCACAAACACAAGAACACAAATCCTTTCAACTTTGAAACTAGCCCTTTATCCATTTAATGGTGCTGCATCTCCATGGAAGATTGCAGAAAAAATAATATTTACAGAATCACCTTGGTTTAAGAACTATGGAAAATAAGGCAGATACCTATGTTAACAATTCAGTTCAAACACCTATCTACCCTGTACCAAATAATGTGTTGAAGATACAAAAACAAAACCCAAACAGTCCTTAACCACAAAGAGTTTACATTCTACTCTGAGATTAGGAGAGCAGGAGATTAGAGAGTTGATAATTTACACACAAAAAAATTTTGATACAAGAGATACTCAGTATCTAGGGGAAGGACACTGGTAACTGGAGGCAGGGATCATTATGAGCTTTTTGTTTCAGGTACCATTTGAGGTAAGCTTTTGAAGGTAGCCAGTGATTTCTTTTATACAATCCTTACTGTTTTATAAGCATTTCTTGGTTTCAATTCAATTTACATGCTCCAGTTTTACTCTGTTTAGAAGATACTGAGAGCCAAGTCAGGAAACTTTCTAGAGCAGATCCGGTGAGATCCACAGGGGTAATTCTGCTCTCCAACTCCTCCGCATCACAGCCTACAGTCAGATGGAACTGAGATTGTCTCAGTTCACGTACACAGTGTGCCTCATTACAAAAGAGAATTGCTTGTAATTCAAATCCTATTAATTTTTTTTGCATAGGCAGTGTTCCTGGGGCTTTTTATTAGTCCATTCTCCAAACTTACTGGATCAGTTTATGCACTAATTTATGTTGTTGTTTTGCCTATGTATGGTTAGATATATCATTCGTCCTCTTTCGGGAACTTATAGTCCAGAAACTTTCCCATTTGGGACTTTAGAGAACAGAAACTTCCAAAAAAAAAGTTTTTTTTCTTTTGTTTTCTATGTGTGTGGCTATGATTCTTAGCCCTTTCCATGTTAAAGGAAACCACCCTAATCATTTTTATTTTTCAAGGTGAACCATAATTGTGAACAAGTATTTGTCAGGTTCATCTTATTATAAATCAATTATAGTATTTTTTAAAAAGGAAATGAAACAAGTAGTTTCCTCTTCCACAAAAAAAGAATAACACCCTGTTGTTATTTACCATAATAACTTTACTTTTAGAAAGAAATAAGAGAAGACTCATTGTTGTTTCCTGATTGTTGTTTCTTGACCTGGTTCAGTTAAAAGAAAAAAAAAGCACTTGGTTTAGAAGAAAAGAAGGAAGTGAAACAAGCATTTATTTAGTACCTACTACATGTATTGTGCTAAATATTTTACTAATATTATCTTTTGATCCTCACAAAACCTTTGGATGTAGGAGGAACCCAAGGTAGGAAGAGTTTAAGTGATTTGCTCAGGGTCACATGGCAAGTAAGTTTCTAAGGCCAAATTTGAACTCAGGTCTTTTTGACTTTAGGCTCAATGCTCGATCTGCTATACCACCTAGACACTGGTTCATTTCCTGAATTTGTCCCTTAGTACTTACGCAACTTTAGGCATACTGTTTGACCTCTCAGACTTGTTTTATCTTCTATAAATTAGGAATTTGGACTAGATCACATAAAAATTCCCTTCTAACTCAAATCTATGAAATTACTTCCATGTCCTCTTGACTTCTGCTCAGGTCAGGCTATAATTGGAGTACTGTGTTTAGTTCTGGGTGCCACATTGTAGGAAGGACATTGGTCACTTAGAGAATGCCTATCAACACAGACTTGGGGAGGTTCAAATACTAATGTCCCTTATAGGAAAAGGCTGTAATTTCCCTACTTTTGCTGCCATGCGGAAAAGTCCTAGGGCAGGGCCCCTAGTCACCACCTTGGTGTTGGGCAGTAGAGGGGTCCTATCTAAAGTGTGCATTTCCAATTCATCCTTTGCTTTCTACATTGCCTAAGTGAAAAACTTGCCATCTAGGTGCAACTGCTGAATTCTGGTCTCATTCTTAGGTGACAGCTCCTGACTCTATAGGAGAGAACTAGTATAGTTGGTAGATGTAGCACCACCAAGCATATGCAGCCCAAGATATCTGGGAGTAGATAAGTAAGTTTTACTGGGGGGACACAAGGAGGAATAGTCACACGTTAGATGTGCAGTTAGAAAGGATGCACACACACACACACACACACACACACACACACACACACACACACAAACATTCCCCACACCTCATTAGACAATCCATTAATGGGGACTGCTAGGTGGCACAGTGGATAGAGCACCAGCCCTGAAGTCAGGAGGACCTGAGATCAAATCCGGCCTCAGACCAAATACTTGACCCTTGCTAGCTGTCTGACCCTAGGCAAGTCACTTAACCCCAAACGCCTGAAAAAAAAAAAAAGACAATCCATTGAAGTCCTGGATGGAGTAAGGCACAAAACATAGGTGAAGCACAGTGGGGTTTTATAGTGTCCTTATCTGAATCAAATAGGACCAGGCATTAACAAAAATGATTGGAGAGCTCAGACCTGGAGTGTAGGTCAAGGTTCAGGGATGGTCCTGACTCATGTTGTGGTGAATGAGGGGGAGGAAGGGGTGAGATTAACAGCTAGTTGGTATCCAAATTCATCCAGTGGCAAAAAGGGGTATTTAGCTATTACTGTAGGTATTACTCTGGTACAATGGGTTGTATCTTTCTTTCTTTCTTTCTTTCTTTCTTTCTTTCTTCCTTCCTTCCTTTCTTTCATTTGTTCATTCATTCTTTCTTTCTTCCTTTCTTTCTCTTTTTCTCTTTCTTTCACTTGTTTGTATGTTTGGCTTGTTTTGCCTTGTTTTGTTTTTGTTATAGCTTCTAAGGGGGCTTCATCACTTAGCAGCTAGGGGAGGCTATTCTTTACAAGTTCCTAAGAAGAGCAACAAGGAGGGTGAAAGGCACAGAATGCGTTAGCCTGGAGAAGACTTAGGAGGGACCTGACCACTATCTTTATGCATTTGAAAAATTGTGATGTGGAAGGGGGATTATAATTGTTCTGTTTCGCTCTAGGGAGAACTAGAAGCAATGGGTAGAAATTGTGCAGAACCAGATTTAGACGAGATATGAGGAAATACTGTTCTAACAATCACAGCTGTCTAAAAATAGAGTGAGCCACTTTCAGTTATCCTTCACTTTGCATTTTCGAACAAAGCTACTATACTTCAATTCCATGGGGGTCATTTTCTGTCCTTTATATATTGTAGTAATACGACTGGTTGACATTTTATTTCAGAAAAACAAAGTTGCAGCTAGAATTTTTGTGTCCAGCCATATTATGGTGTGTCTGTGGGGGTTGGGGGTGAGGGACTAGTGTGCCATAGGAGACAGTCTACCCAGTGTATAGAGACCCTAAAAAGGAGCGTGGCCCATCTTCTGTAAAGTATAACCCTTGCCTTACATAATCTGAGTAATAGTCTCTCCACCCCAGTTTAAACCTACCATTGGCAAACATTCTTGGAAAGTGAGTGAACCAACCCAAAAAGTCCAGTCTGTGCCTCTTTGGCATGATCAACTATCATGAAATCCCTCCTTCAAGAAAAAAAGGGTGTAAGGAAAGAAGGTAGCAGGAAGAAGCTTGACAGTTAGGTGAACCCTGGGATAAGGTTATAAAATGACATAATATTGAAGACATTGGCTAAGGGATTGGGCAAAGTATCAGGGGTCCCTAAATGATATTGAGGGGAACTAAATTGTGGACTATCAGGAGAAATGCATATTGCCTAGATGGCAGTACTCTGGGACATAATCTGGGTAATGTCCCCTCTTTCTGGTTATGGCTTTGCACAGGTAACTTGAATGGAAAAGTTCAAAGCCCTAGCAACCTGCCTAAGTGACCCAAAATGAGAAAATAAAGCAATTTGTAAATTTTCTTGGCACCTATTTATTTTAAACTTTTGGTTACTATTAGTCCTCTTCATAAAACAGGACTACTTGCTGCTGTCCTGTCTTATTTCTCTCTTTTATTGGTCCCAAATTCAATCCAACGACCTACTGAAAATAAACTCTGGAACAAACTCATCTGCTGAATATTGAAGCCCAAACAAGCCTAGGGCATGAAGCAGACTTTTGATTGCTTAACTTTAAATTCCCTGACATCTTCCTCTGTCAGGTTTGTGAACAAGAGCCCTAGTACATTTGAAATTATGGTACACAATTCTTGGGCAAAGGCTTCTTCCATCTATGACCTTGATCTTCTGTGGCTGCACCTCTTTTCTCTGCCCAGATAAAAGGACTTAGTACAGTAATCTGGAGTTGTTAAAAGATTATTAACTGTCTTCACTTCAGGTTAACTCTCAGGAGATTATAGGTAGAGATAATGACATAATTCTTAGAGTTGTTAAGCATTTACTGAATGCCAATAGCACATTCAAAATTTCATGGGACATGATTTATTAACATATTTAGAAAGGCATAGGCTCTGTACTACAGCACCGTACTATTGCTCTCATATTGTCAAGTCCTCATCAACAAGTACTTATTAAGTACCTACTATGTGCCAGACACTGTTCTGAGTGCTGGGTATTCAAAGAAAAGCAAGAGTCAGTCAGTGTTCTCAAATAGCCCAGGGTTTAATGTGGGAGAAAAAATTCCAACAACTATGTACAAACAAAACATAGACAGAATAAATTGGAGGTAATTAGCAGAGAATTAAGGAGCAGCAAAGGCTTCTTGCAGAAAGTAGAGTTTTAGCTGGGATCTGAAGGAAGCAGGGGAAATCAAGATATGGAGATAAAAAGAAAGAGAATTCTAAGCATGGGAGACAGTCATGAAAATGGCCTGAGTTAGGATATGTATATGTGTGTTTCTACATATATATATATATATATATATGTGTGTGTGTGTGTGTATGAGAGAGAGAGAGAATGTGTGTGTGTATATATGGAAGTATATGTATGTATGCATGCCTGCATGTATGTATGTATATGTATATGTTGATTTAATAGAGAGGGAGGCGTCAGTGTGTGTGACATGATCAGAACTGAGCTTTGGGAAGATCAGATTCTTAGCTGAGCAGAAGACAAACTGTAGTGGGAAAAAATTTGAAGTAGGGACACCAATTGAAAGATAATAGCAATAGTGATGGCCACTTGAATCAGTGTGGTTGGTCTCTCTGAGGAAAGGAGGGCCTGCATTGGGGTGGTTATATGTAGTGTCAGAGGAGAGAAGGGAGTATGTACAAGAGATGTTATGAAGGTAAAATCAACAGAATATGGTAACTGATTTGAACATGAGGGAATGAGACAGAGTGAGGAGTTAAGGATGATACCTAGGTTGTGATCTCAGTGGTACCCTCAACAGTATTAAAGAAAATAGGAAGAGGGGAGATTATTTTCTTTGGGGAGGAGGGAGTCAAATTTTGAACGTGTTAAGTTTTAATACCTCTCCAAAACAATCCGGTTTGAGATGTTCAGTGAGAGAAGATTGGACATAAAAAGAGAAGTTAGTGTTGAATAAATGATATTAGAATCATCTTCATAGACTTGATTATTGATAGGAGCTGATGAAATTACCAAGAAAAATCATATAGAAGGAGAAGAGAATTCTCATGTTCATTCCTTGTGGAACCTCTTTTGGGGGAAAAGGGGGTTTGGGTGGAGACATCTTGTACCAAAAGGCATTTTACCTTATATTCTTAAATATATAGGTACATATGTTTGAATGTATATCTATATCTATCAATCAATCTATATCTTTCTCCTTAGAATGATTTAGTGTTACTCCTATTTATCCTTTAATATTTGTTTGACTATTGCCAAGAGTAGTTTCTATCCTTACTTATTTCTATATATTACAAAGGGAAGAAAGAAAAGAAAAAGGCATTATTAGCTCTCATAAAGTTTAGCAAAAATGTAAGGAACTGCGGTTGGGTGGGACAAAATGATAATTGCTTTGAGTATTTGCATCTAGTTAGCCTCAAGTGCTTTGGTTATCTCATTTCCAACACTAGTGAAAACACAAAGTGAAATTATATTTCCTCTAAAATTCCAAGAGTTAATTCTTAAACTGATGATTCTTACACATATTTTTCTTAATCATTAAAGAAAGATTTAACAGGTCAGTCAAAGATGTTTTTCAGATGTTTTCTTTGCTTCTAATTCGGAAGATGGAAATCTGAATAGTTATCACCTGTATTAGCTTTCCTTTAAATTCTTCTTGATTTGATCATTGTCCAAACCTGGAGTAAAAGGTTTTTCAATTTTTGGATCCTAAATCATGGCTCAGAGTGAGCTTAGAGCTCAGAAAGATTTTCTAACAGCTGTGTTTTCTGAAGATCTCTTAATCCTAGTTTTTTTTTTTTTTAATTCAAAGTATTTTTTCCAAACATATCCAAATATTGTTAGGAAAAATTTGGCCTTATAGAATGAGACCAAAGTTCTGTTATTTTAAGTCCAACAGGATTGTGTGTCATTGTCGTGGTTAAATTCTAATGGGATGGACTAGAAAAGTGATTCAGGTAAGAGTTCGGCAAGATGACTTCTGAGCTCTGTTCCAAACTAGACATTCTATACTTCTGGGTGGTCTCTAGTTTTTGCTCCAGTCCAGACAAGCTACATTTAACCCATGGCATTCATCTGAAAGTTAATGATGTTGCCATCACAGGAGGCTTGTAGTAACCCTGGTTTTCCCTGTTTATGGTTATATAAGCTTTCTGGTGACTGCTGTTTCCAACCAGAATATCTTTATAAATCATTCCTATCTCAGGAACTTTTTCCTGATTAAACAAATAAATGGACTGATTGAGACCCTGCCTCGTGTGGAAACCCAGGTTCCTAGCAATTATTCCCCCTCACAAAGAAAAGTTTATTTATCAATGCCTACTTGTTACTCTGTTCAAATAAATCGGCTTCTAAGTGGAGCCTCTGACTTACAGCCCGTGACTATCTGGAAAACATGACCATTCAACCCAATCTGAGATTTACACCTAAGCTCAAAACATGCATCCGTAGTTGAAGCAGCCTGGAGCTCTGACTGACAGCCTCCGTGGTCTGTGAGTTGACATTAAACTCAATTATTGGGGAGGCAGGGGGAACAGTCCCATTAGGAAGACTGTTGCTAGATGCTATCTTTTGTCAGATCAAAGGAAGCTGCAGATTAATTTTCTCCACCCTTCTAGTGGTTAACATTTTAATTTTCAAATGTATGCAATTTATTTCCTGAATTGTTGATAGGCTGCAAGAACTCTCATTTGCATATGAAAGCAACAGCTCTGTGGCACCTAGCTATCAGTAACCAGTTTTTCTTTGCCCTGAAGGTGAGCACCTGTCAAAGTTTCTTTAATGTTGGGGTCCAACTTCAGACTTTGCCCCTCCCCCCCAAAAGCTTTAAAAACAAAAACTGTTCAGGAGGGTGGGAAGAGAGGAAGACAAAAGGAAGGGGAGCAGTAGGAAGAGGAGAACAAGGAAGAAAAGAAGGAGGAAGCAGAGAAGATAAAGGAGGAAGAGAAGAAGATAGTTTATTTAAAACAATAAAGAGGAAACAGAAGAGGATGAGAAGTAGGATAATGGGAAAAGGAAAAGAGGGATGAGGGAGAAAGGGAAGAGGAAGGAAAAGAGGAGGAGAGGGAGGAGAAAAGTATTGAAAAGAAAAAGGATAAGGAAGAGAAGATGGAAGAGGAAGCAAAGAAGGAGTAAGAGGAAGAGGAAAAGGAAGGAAGAATAGGAATGAGGAAGAAAAGAAGAGAACAAGGAGGAGAAGAAGAAAGGATGAAAGGAGATAAGGAAGGAGAAAGAGGAGGAAGAAGAGAAGATAGAGAAAGAGGGAGGAGAGGAGGAGAAAGAGGGATAGGAGGTGGTAGTGATGGTGGAGAAGAGAATAGGAAGAGGAGTAGTAGGAAAAGGAGAGGGAAGAAAAGAAGGAGGAAGAGAAGACGGGGACGAGGGACGTATAGGGGAGAATAGGAGGAGGGGAGGGGGACAAAGGAGAGGTGAGAGAAGGGGAAGACAAAGATGGGAGGAAAAGTTGGAGGAGGAAGATGTGAAAGATGAGGAGGAAGAAGAGAAGAAAAGGAGAAGGAGGAAGATGAAGGGAGGAAATATAGTTGTGTTATTTACAAAGTTCAAAGAAATAAATACACTCAGCTTTGGTCCTAAGTTGAGAGAGAAGAATATACATTTTCAAGTGAAATATAGTTAAATATTTCATATTGGACTGAATATTCTGTGAATTTTTATACTTGTGTTTTATGTATATGTTTATGTTGATACAAAAATGTTTGCTTACATGCACATAGTCATTATGCATGTATCTAGCAATAAATGAAGGAGCTTTACTATATATAAGCATATATTGATAGCTATATAGTTATAAATATAGTGGAAGATACAGATATAGTGGAAGAGAATAAAAGAAAAAGAAGGAAGAGGTGGGGGGGAGACAATAGGAAGGGGAGGAGTAAGAAGAGGAGGAGGTGGCAGCTAGGTGGCGCAGTAGATAGAGCTCTGGCCTTGGAGTCAGGAAGACCTAAGTTCAAATCCATCCTCAGACACTTGACACTTACTAGCTGTGTGACCCTGGGCAAGTCACTTAACCCCAATTGCCTCACCCAAAAAAAAATAAGAAGAGGAGAAGGAAGAAAAGAAAGGGGAAAAGGAGAAGATAGAGATAGAATAAATGTAATATATTAGATATAATATATTAGATACACACACACACACACACACATATATGGGACATAACAAAATGAAGCCCACTCCTGTAAAAAGGACTGTGGACTTCAGGTATCTTTAAAAGAGGTCCATCAACTAAGTCATTCGTTTCTTTACAAGTCAGTTATATCCTGGATATGGTGACTAAAATCTACAGATAATTAGACTTAAAGCTGGAAGAAACCTCAATGATCATCAACCCTCTCAGAAATGAGGCTCTATCTACAAATAAGTATGAAGATTAATTTAAGAAAATATATGTATTAAAATTTCATACATACACTTGAGCATCTTATTCTAAGTTAAAATCTTACCATGAAATTATGCTTTGCATTCATTTAAAACAACAATACACCATGGTTCAGTAAGAAAAAGTATTGGATTTGGATCTGAGTTTAAATACCATTAGTCATGTTTACTACCCATGTAACCTTAGGGAAATTACTTAACTTTTTTAGTCCTCAGTTTCCTCAGTTGTGAAAAGGAGTCAAACTAGATAACCTCAAAGGTCTTTCTTAGCTCTAAATCTATAATCTTATTAACTATTGTTCAGACTTTGTATATAAAGATGAACATAGATATGTTTCCCTCTGCTCCCTAAACAATCATCTTCTATATATAGTCTCAGAGAAACAGGATTCAATGCAAACAACAACAAAAACAACAACAAATCTTTGTCAAGCCTTAAATTAGTTGTCAATGCGTGTGTTGTTAATGACCAAAGAGTACCAAGTAAAATGTAAAACAGAAAATGGTTTGTCCTTTTACAACCTCACCTCAATCATTGGCATATGAAGTACTTGTTGTTATTACAGATGATAGCTATTATAGATCATATATTCATCTTATTTTTTTTTTTCCTGTGGTTCCCAGGTGCAACTGTTTTCCTATAGGTTGTGTTCCAACATATTGATATTTCTGTGGCCTTTAATGGAAGAACCCAGAAGTAGTCAGGCCATTCCCAACCTCAGGCTTACCCAGAAGGTTGGTGCTTTAAAAAATCAACAGAGTTATCAAAAGGTGTTACAGACAATAGTCTATTCCAGAATAATGATCAATCTGAAATATTTATTTGTATACTTTCAGAAACAAATGATTGAAAATAATAATGTTATATAATTTAACTGGCTTTAGAAAATATTTCCCCTAGTTACACCAGTCTCAGAATTCCTTACTCAATATAATTATGATAACATACATATCTATGTTATATTCTTGGATACTTCCGAGTGTCTGTCTGAGGGCTTGCAATGTAAGATACAATGCTACCTTGAGATTGTTGAAACTAAAATGGGTCACAAGGAAAACAGTACTTAACTTGATCTTTTTATACAAATTATTTAATTTATCATTAAAACATATGCATTTTCTTTTTTCCCACTATTGGGCATTATTTTTCAAGGTTAATATTAAGTTGAATATATTAAGGCATATAGAATCCCCCAACCCTAGAAACTCCAAACAGTTTTAACACTGCTAAATATAATACCCATTTTTTAGCTCCTAATTTTCTGAGTTTCACAACAGGGCAGTTTTTTTCATTAATTCTTTGCCTCTAGCTAATCTTCAACCATAATTCTGTTTTACTTAACAATGTTTAAAAGAGTCCCTTCAGCGCTGGGATAAACTTCGCACAAACCAAGTCATTTTTCTTTCCAAATGCAGCTAACTTTAAAAAAAGGGATGCATTTCTTTTCGTAGTACTATTTAAATGCCATAAATTAGAAAGTATTTGACTAAATAAAAGCACAATTTAAATTCTAGTCTGCTGTCTTTCTTTCTAGTCACTTCATTTTCCAATAAACTCAGAGTCCTGTCCATCAAAGTCATATTCTTAAGAAAATAGCCTAATTATAGGAGACTAAAATATTCTGTCAAGTCAATTTATTGTGTTCCATCACTATGATCATATCATTGAATGAAAAGAAATTCCATTCCCATTATTTGCATGCTTATGAAGATAGATCTAGGTGAACTGGAAAATACAGATGGCAAAGGTGCCTTGTTCAGTCTGTTCTTGACATGACAATCCCCTGAAAGTATGGGAAGAGAGGAGTGAGGACAGAAGTAAAGACATTCACCCACAAAGTAATTGAAACTGGGTGTGTTTTGTTGTTCTTTCAACAGAACTAGCTCTGCAACTGCATATGAAAGACTAAAGAACTGAATGAGAGATAAAACCACCTCTTATAAATTGTGGATTTCTTGAGACCAAGGACTATATTTTGCCTCTTTTTTATCCCCAGCATTTAGTGCTGTGTCTGGCACATATTAGGTACTTAATAAATGTTTATTTTTGATTGACTGATGCAAAGAGCTAAGTATCATGGAGACTCATAAAAAGGCCCTCAGGAAAAGTTCCCAATTTCCTTTAAATGGAGAGGCAATAAAACAAAAAATTCCATCACCAGGTTCTTCTGAAGTGGAAGGGTGCTTCATGAAGCTTGATGAGTGGCGGCATGATACAATGGACATAATGTTGGACTAGGTGCTGGGGAGATAAATGTTCAAAATACACTTCCAAAAGTATGTGACCAGTGGCAAGTCACCTCACTTTGGTAAATGTCAGTTTCTTCATCAGTAAAATAATAATAATGATGCCTATAATATCTACCTCACATAATTTTTATAAAGCCTAAATGAGATAACATAATAAAGCCTTTTGTACAATTTAAAATTATATGTAAAATAAGTTTTTTTTTAATTATTCCATTTCATTTCTTTCTATCATAAGAATTTCTAACCAGAAGGAATAATTTGAGACAGGAAGGATACTATTGGTACATTTGAAAATTTTGCTGTTATAACGATAAAACCCTAGTGTATACTTCTAAGTTATTATACAGGTATTCAGAGAATTGTTACATATAATGAGACAGCTAGGTGGCTCAGTAGATAGAGCTCTGGGTCTGCAGTCAAACCTGAGTTCAAATCCAACCTCATATATTTCTTAGGTCTGTGACCCTGGGCAAGTTACTTAACCTCTCTTTGATTCAGTTTCCTCAACTGTAAGATGGGGGTAATAATAGTACCTACCTCCCAGGGTTATTGTGAGTATCAAATGAGACAATATTTGTGAAGCATTTACCCTAGTACCTGGCACAAAATAGGACTAGTTGATTTATTGACAAATGGATTACTCCTCAGAACAATTGTTAACTTCCTATTTTACATGCATTATTTATCTTCCACTCAAGCATAATTTCTCAAGGTTATTATTAGATCAAATTCATTAAATATTGACTAACAGGGGCCTCCCATCATCATGGATTTTCTATGGTCCTTAGGTTAAATGTGGAGGTAAATTTACACCTTGAACCCCCATCCAGTTCAAACTTTACTCTCAAACCACAAAAATCACTAAACAACTAGCATTGAAACATTGAATTGTATCTTAAATAATTTTAAACTTCTCACAAGCACTTTGGAAATAATTCCCTCAATAGACTTCTGTCATTGAGGAGAAGAAACAGATTCCCCATCAGGGAGGTAAAGGAGCCTCAATCCAGATTCTAGCTTGTCTTAATGACACAACATTTCTCCAGGCAGCTCCCTCCCTCCTCAGCTCTCATTTGCTGAGGTAGACATACAACATGGTGATTCAATGAAAACTTACTTCCTCAGCTAACGATTGCTTCAGCAATGCCTCCATAGTTGTCAATCACACACACTCCGCCTGCTCAGCTGACAGTTGCCATAGTTCCACCTTCATAGCTGTCAGTTTCAGGAGGTATGCCTATGTAACCATAACTCCTTCCCCAAATAAGTACCATCAGTCAAAGCTCTGTTCTGATGGTTGCTGTTGACTCCTATTCTGCTAAGTGTTCTTTTTTTACCATTTGATCACTGAGGCTGCTTGAATGTGGACTATTTTTTTAGTAAGGTTTTTAGAGTCAGGTCTTTTAGGGTCATTCTAATGCCATACAGATGTTGTTAAAGGGGTCTTTTTACATGTCCCACTGCTTTGAGTGGATGGTTCCCAAAGTAGCTATTTAGGCAGTACTAAAACTTATTAAATTTTGTTTTGTTCCGCTCAAATGGGGGTCCCCAATCTTACTCCCAGAGGGCTTAGGTTGAGTGATTTTTATCCCCTTTTCCCTACTCCCAAGTATAGGCCATATGATCCCCTGGATCCCTTGCTAAGATGTTTCTCACCCTTCGTCCTTCTGAGACTGGGAATAAACCCACTTACTATTCTTCCTGTGCTCATCCCATTATATCTCCCCTGACAGCTAGTTCTTGAACTTATAAATTTCCCTCAGTCTTCACTGAGCTTCAATTAGGCACTAGCAGAACACGGAGTTCAAGAGGGGCACAATCTAGCTTCCTCTGTTTGTTCTGCCCACCAAAGCAGGAAAACACTAGTTCCTTCTTACAAGAAAATCTCCAAAACTGCAAAAAACTCCAAATAATGTAAATACTACTGAATACAATACCTAGATGCTTTGACTTGAATCATTTAAGAATTCCATACCATAAGGGGTGGAAACAAGATGTGGAGTAAAAGCAGGGACTTGCTTAAACTCTCCCCCAAACCCCTCCAAATACCTATAAAAAATGGCTCCAAGCAAACTTTAAATTAGCAGACCCACAAAAAGACAGAGTGAAACAAATTTACAGCCCAAGACAGCCTGGATGGTTGATCAGAAAGGTTTATCACACCAAGCAGGAAGAGGAGTACAGTTCGGCATGGGTGCATAACCAAGGCAGCAAACCTGGAGCAGGCCTCAGAGGACTGAATCACGGGCAGCTGTGATGGTTTCCAGACTTCTCAATGCACAAATGACAGACAACTTAGAAGGTCAGTGGGAAAAGTCTGTGACTGCAGTGAGAGAGAGAAACATGGTCCCAGTCCCACTCCCCAAGAGAAGGCCCAGGGCAGCGGCTGCTTCTTGAGCTTCCAGTCCACAGACTGAGGGAGTCCAGTGGCTGATCAGAGGGAGATTGCAGGAATCTCTCTGCTGGTGCAGAATTCTCTTGCTTTGCCGTGCTTGGATCTGGATCACAGTTCTGGGTGGTGGTCCTGGGGTGAGGAGGAGCGCTGGCATGGTGGAGCTTGTAGTGGTGGTAGAGAGGAAATTCTCCTCATAGTTCCAAGGCAGAAAAGACTGCTTGTGGTCACTAATGGACCAGAGCACAGGCCAGGAAAGGAGTAAATGCCTCACCCCTTATTATAGCACCTTGGAAGAACTGAAAATTTACGGGTTCCTAGAAGTATCTCTGAAAACACCTGTACAAAACCCCTGAAGCTTGGGACAGTACATTCTCCACACTGGAAGCAGAACTCTGCCTTAACAAAGAGTTTGTAACTCAAGTAATTGACTGGGATCATGACCAAACCTTGCAAAAAGAGTCAGAATATAGAATCTTTTTTTTTTTTTTGGTAACAAAGAAGATCAAAACATACAATCAGAAGAAGACAACAAAGTCAAAGCTCCTACATCCAAAGCCTCCAAGAAAAATATGCATCAGTCCCAGGCATTGGAAGAGCTCAAAAAGGATTTTGAGAAGCAAGTAAGAGAAGTAGAGGAAAAACTGGGAAGAGAAATGAGAATGATGCAAGAAAATCATGAAAAACAAGTCAACAGCTTGCTAAAAGAGACTCAAAAAAATACTGAAGAAAATAACACCTTAAAAATTAGCCTATGGAGGCAGCTAGGTGGTGCAGTGGATAGATCACTGGCCCTGAAGTCAGGAGGACCTGAGTTCAAATCTAGCCTCAGACCAAACACTTGTCACTAACCAGCTGTGTGACCCTGGGCAAGTCACTTAACCCCAATTGCCTGGAAAAAAAAATAACCTAACCCAAATGGCAAAAGAGGTCCAAAAAGCCAATGAGGAGAAGAATGCACTAAAAAGCAAAATTGGCCAAATGAAAAAGGAAGTCCAAAAGCTTACTGAAGAAAATACTTCCTTAAAAATTAGAATGGAGCAATTGGAAGCTAGTGACTTTATGAGAAATCAAGGCACTGTGAAACTAATCCAAAAGAATGAAACAATAGAAGAGAATGTGAAATATCTCACTGGAAAAACAACTGACCTGGAAAATAGATCCAGGAGAGAGAATTTAAAAAATTATTGGACTACCTGAAAACCATGATTAAAAAAAGAGCCTAGACATCATCTTTCAAAAAATTATCAAGGAAAACTGCCCTGATATTTTAGAACCAGAGGGCAAAATAGAAATGGAAAGAATCCACCAAATACCTCCTGAAAGAGATCCCCAAAGGAAAACCCCTAGGAATATTGTAACCAAATTCCAGAGTTCCCAGGTCAAGGAGAAAATATTACAAGCAGCCAGAAAGAAACAATTCAAGTACTGTGGAAACATAATCATGATAGCACAAGATTTAGCAGCTTCTCCATTAAGGGACCATGGGGCATGGAATATAATATTCCAGAGAGCAAAGGAGATAGGATTACAACCAAGAATCACCTATCCAGCAAAACTGAGTACAATCCTTCAGGGGAAAAAATAGTCATTCTGTGAAATAGCAGACTTTCAAACATTCTTGATAAAAAGACCAGTGCTGAATAGAAAATTTGACTTTCCAATACAAGACTCAAGTGGAGCATGGAGAGGCAAACAGGAAAGAGAAATCATAAGAGACTTATTAAGGTTGAACTGTTTACATTCCTGCATGGAAAGATGATATTTGTAACTCATGAGACCTTGGCCAGTATTAGGATAGTTGGAGGAAAAAAAATATATGTATGTATGTATGTATAGATAGACAGACAGACAGACAGACAGACAGACAGACAGACAGACAGACAGACAGATAGATAGATAGATAGATAGATAGATAGATAGATAGATAGATAGA
>NW_020954585.1:38794843-38798516 GCF_900497805.2 Vombatus ursinus
AGATAGATAGATAGATAGATAGATAGATAGATAGATAGATAGATAGATAGATAGATAGATAGAGGGCACAGGGTGAGTTGAAGATGAAAGGGTGATATCTGAAGAATAAAATTAAGTGGTGAGAGAGGATTATACTGGGAGAAGGAGAAAGAGAGAGGTAGAATGGGGTAAATTATCTCACATGAAACAGACAAGAAAAGGCTTTTACAGTGGAGGGGAAGTAGGAGAAGGTGAGAGGGAATGAGCAAATCTGAGGGGAGAGCAAATTGAGGGAAGGGTAATCAGAAGTAAACATTTCTAAGGAGGGACAGGGTCAAAAGAGAGAATAGAATAAATGAGGGGGATAGGATGAAGGGAAATATACTTAGTTTTTCACAACATGACTACTATGGAAGTGTTTTGCATGATTACACATGTATGTCTTTTCAATGAGGCTGGGTGGGGAGGGAGGAAGAGAGAAAATTTGGAACCCAAAGTTTTAAAAACACATATTACAAAATTGTTTTCACGTGCAATTGGGAAATAAGATATACAGGAAATGGGGTATAGAAATCTATCCTGCCCTACAGGAAAATAGAAGGGGAAGGGGATAAGAGAAGGGGGTAGAGATAGAGGGGAGGGCAGATTAGTGGAAGGAGTATACAGAATATATGGCATCTTGGGGGGGGAGGGATGAGATGGGGAGAAAATATGGAACTCAAAATCATGTGGAAGTGAATGTTGAAAACTAAAATTAAATAAATAAAAAAAGAATTTCATACCATAAAGAAGTTGTCTCTCTAAACTCTTTCATCCTTTTATATTCCTGACATTATTAAACCATGAATGGGTGAACATTGTCACATTTTAAAAGAAGTTCATCATTAAAGCACTGTTCCTATGGAACAAACTATAAAATTCTTAGGCAAGTGTTTTGTAGCTAGCAGGTAGTTTTGTAACTGCTATTTGTTGAGATGCATAAATTAGGAAGAAATAGCCAGAGGAACTTGGCACATCTGACCAGAATTGCTAAGGAATATTTGAAAATGTACATCTTTTATTTTTCTTTAAGAATGAGGTTTTCATCTTCAATGTTTCAATAGTAACTAATGAACTAACTCTTCTCTTTGGCCAATGTTTTTATTTCTTCATAAATATTTGCTAGAGCACGTAAAGTTTTTTTTTTTTTTGGTAATTTGTTAGTGTGGAGTATTGCTTCAACTAACACAGATCACACAATCACAAGCTTCCCACTGCCTAGGAGAGTATCTTTCTAAGTTGTTGGGAAGGAACAAAAGTCATTGCCTTTTAGTCAAACTGCTGGAGATACACCTGTCCAAAATAGGTTATGCTAGTTCTTAGACTACAAGCAGGTAGTCTAAAACCAAAATCCTTTGTAAGACTGGTCAAAGCTTGGTACATGTTGTCACAGTCTTGGAGAACATGGGTCATCACCAAGCTGTCATAAAGCATGGGAGTAGGATCACTGAATGTTATAAATCTGGAAGAAACTTTAGAGATCACCTGTCTAGCTCCTTCATTTTTCAAATGAGGAAATCGAGGCTCTCATAGCAAGTAAGTATCAGAACTAGGATCTAAATCCAGGTCCCTTACCTATATATCCACTCCTCTTTTCACTTTACTATGCAATCAATCACTCAATGACTTAAACAAGGGAAAATAAATTAGAATAAAATAATTTATATATGAGTATATATCTCATAGTGTATCTCATAATGGATCCTGATTGAAAAAATATATATTAATTTTTCTACTTATATGTGTGTTCATTGCACTCCACCCCCTAAAGAGGCCTTAATAGAAATGGTCTGACAGCCTCTGAGTCTGAGTTGCTGATGCATTTTCTCTTATCCCAAAAAGATTGTAGAGGCAAAGTATTACTTTTTTCACCAGCATACAAAGCTGTACAGTAGGGAGGAGATAACCCCAAAAGAGAGTTTACTTAGCACTAGCAGTGAAGGAGAAAAGACTACGTGATTGATTTTTTTGAATTATTTTTAAAATCAATATGCCCATCCGAATATTAAATTCACTTTACCTATCTAAATCTGCTTTTATTTCTTTGCTGGCAAGTGGCAAAAATCCATTTCTCTGCTGCCATTGAGTGCCTTAGTTTGTTTATCTTCAAGAACAGGGATAATTCAGAAGTAGTGAATAACCCATATAGAAACCACATTGTACTTCTCTGCTGGGCTGTGGTCCACCACCTCAAATTATAAAAGGAGGGGTATTAAATGGATGACTCATGTTGTGATTTTTTAAAAAATGATGGTAATTGCTTTTCTTTACCTACACAAGAGTCCAGATATGGCAACAAAACATGCACATTTATGGCACATAATCATGATTAAAAAAGTTTGTGTGTGTGTGTGGGTGAGTGGGTGGGTGTGTGTGTTTCTACAACTGGCATTAAGGTACATATTTTTCTGAGCTATGTTGCTACTCCTTACAGATCACATTGGTTGGCATTTCTATTCCAGAATAAGAAATCATCATTAGAGACTACCCAACATTATTATTCTGAGAGTGAGCACAAGCTATAGAGTATAAAATGTGTTACTGAGATATCTAGAAATCTTAATCAAAGTTCTAGGAAACCCTAGAGATGTATGAATTGAAAAAGGAAAGCCCCGTTGCTCAGTGCTGACTCTTTATCATAGGTAGACCAATGCTGGGCCTTGAGCTTCTTTCCTCATTTTATCATATATTCTTTTTTTTTCTTTTTTTTAATTAGATGTCTTATTTTTAATTTATTTATTCATTTTTAGTTTTCAACACTCACTTCCACAAGATTTAGAGTTCTAAATTTTCTCCCCATCTCATCCCTCCCCCCACCCCAAAATGGTATGCTTTCTGAATACCCCTAATCTGCCCTCCCTTCTATCTCTCCTCCCCTTCTCTTATCCTCTTCCCCTTCAATTTTTCTGTAGGGCAGGATAGAATTCCTGTACTTCATTTCCTGTATATTTTATTTCCTAGTTGCATGGGAAAACAATTTTTTTTTTTTATCTTCTGTTTTAAAAATTTTGGGTTCCAAATTTTATCCCTTCCTCCCTCCCCACCCACCCTCATTGAGAAGGTAAGCAACTTGATACAGGTTATACATGTGTAGTCTTGCAAAACACTTCCATAGTAGTCATGTGAAAAACTAAGTATATTTCCCTTTATCCTATCCCACCCCCATTTATTCTATTCTCTCTTTTGACCCTGTCCCTCTCTAGAAGTGTTCACTTCTGATTGCCCCCTCCCCTAATTTTCCCTCTCCTCTATCATCCTCCTGCTTTCTTGTGCCCTTCCACCCCCTTATTTTCTGTAGGGCAAGATAGATTTCCATGCCCAAATGAGTGTATATGTTATTCTCTCCTTAAGCCAAATCCAATGAGAGTAAGATTCACTCATTCCCTCTCACCTTCCCCCCATTTCGCTTCCACTGTAAAAGCCTTTTCTAGTCTGTTTTATGTGAGATAATTTACCTCATTCTACCTCTCCCTTTCTCCTTCTCCCAGTACAATATTCTCTCACTCCTTAATTTTATTCTCCAGATATCACCCCTTCATCTTCAACTCACCCTGTGCCCTCTATTTATCTGTCTGCCTCTCTCTCTCTCTCTCTCTCTCTCTCTCTCTCTCTCTATCTATCTATCTATATACATATATACAATTTTTCTCTCCAA
>NW_020954585.1:38798526-38839818 GCF_900497805.2 Vombatus ursinus
AACTTTGGAATTTGGCTACAATATTCCTAGGAGTTTTCCTTTGGGGATCTCTTTCAGGAGGTATTTGGTGGATTCTTTCCATTTCTGTTTTGCCCTCTGGTTCTAAAATATCATGGCAGTTTTCCTTGATAAATATTTTCCAGATCAGTTGTTATTCCAACGAGATATTTCACATTGTTTCATATTTTTTTCACTCTTTTGTATTTTTTACAGTGTCTTGATTTCTTATAAAGTCACTAGCTTGCAACTGCTGTATTCTGATTTTCAAGGAAGTATTTTCTTCAGTAATTTTTTGGACTTCCTTTTCCTTTTGGCCAATTTTGCTTTTTAGAGCATTCTTCTCATTGGCTTTTTGGACCACTTTTGCCATTTGGGTTAGGCTATTTTTTAAGGTGTTATTTTCTTCAGTATTTTTTTGGGTCTCCTTTAGCAAGCTGTTGACTTGTTTTTCATGATCTTCTTGCATCACTCTCAGTTTTTCCTTTGCTTCTCTTACTTGCTTCTCAAAATCCTTTTTGAGCTCTTCCATGGCCTGGGACCAATTCATATTTTTCTTGGAGGCTTTGGATGTAGGAGCTTTGACTTTGTTGTCTTCTTCTAGTTGTATGTTTTGATCTTCTGTTACCAAAGAAAGATTCTATAGTCTGACTCTTTTTGCAAGGTTTGGTCATGATCCCAGCCAATTACTTGAGTTACAAACTCTTTGTTAAGGCAGAGTTCTGCTTGCAGTATGGAGAATGTACTGTCCCAAGCTTTGGGGGTTTTGTGCAGCTGTTTTCAGAGATACTTCTAGGGACCTGAAAATTTTCAATTCTTCCAAGGTGCTACGGTCAAGGGTGAAATGTTTACTTCTTTCCTGGCCTGTACTGTGGTCTATGAGTGATCACAAGGGCTCTTTTCTGCCTTGGAACTGTGAGGAGTATTTCCTCTCCACAGCCACTACAAGCTCCACCACTCCAGCACTCCTCTTCACCCCAGGACTGCCACCCAGAACTGTGATCCAGATCCAAGCATGGGCACAGCAAGAGAATCCCGCACCTGCAGAGAGATCCCTGCAATCCCCCTCTAATCAGCCACTGGATTCCCCCTCAGTCTGTGGCCTCAAAGCTCAGGAAGCAGCCACCACCCTGGGGTGACACTCGAGGAATGGGACTGGTACCCCACGCTTCTCTCTCACTGGAGACACAGACTTTTCTTACTGACCTTCCAAGTTGTCTGTAGTGTTCATGGGTTGAGAAGTCTGGAAACTGCCACAGCTGCCCATGATTCATTCCTCTGAGGCCTGCTCCAGGTTCACTGTGGCCTGCTTGCCCATGCTGAACTGCGCTCCTCTCCCCACCCGGCACGATAGACCTTTATGATCAACCATCCAGGTTGTCTTGGGCTGGAAATTTGTTTCACTCTGTATTTTTGTGGTTTCTGATGCTTTAGAATTTGTTTAGAGCCATTTTTTACAGGTATTTGGAGGGGTTTGAGGGTGAGCTCAAGCAAGTCACTGCTTTTATTCAGCCATCTTGGCTCCACCCCTATCTCTCTGGAATAATCACTGACTGAATGGAGAAAGGGGGTCTTCTCCCCATGTCCTTGAAGTTCTCATACGGAATTTCCAATCCTGTTTTCCTTCTCTTTGGCTTTGATAGCTGAAATTAGGGACAGATGCTCTGTCTCAATGTCCCATGTTACCTGAGGATGGAGTTAAAATTTGATGGACAAGGAACTTGAATTAATATTAAACTTTTGTTCTAATGTAAAATATTGTATTGGTATCTTCATTTCTATTCTTTGGAAGAAAAGCTGAAACTCCTATATTTCATAGTCTTTAAAAATTGTTTAAGCTTTAGATACATATTAATTCTTATGATGATCTGTAGTTGTCATCCCTCAGACAGAGTAAGTTGGACTTCTAATTACACAATTAACACTACTGATATGGAAAGCACTCTAAGGTCAACCAATCTTTACTGATTATCATAGCAATGAAAAACCATTAAGAACCATACACAAGGACAATTGTGATTTGTTGTTTCTCTGTTTTGTCTCTTATCACATCCTGCACACTTGCTTCATTAATTTGTCTTTACAAAGTTCTTGGGTTCAAATTTTCAAAAGTGTAATTTTTAGCCACTAAATAGTCACTTATTTATAGGTCATACTTCTCTCTAAGTAACGCTTGCAGCCAAAAATATGACTATTCTACATATTTCATTAAATATTTTTGTTAGTAGAACTGTGAAACACCATTTTGGAAAATGATTTAGAATTATACAAATGAAATGATTAAAACATACATTCCATTTGACTTAGATATTTTTCTGGTAGGAATATACTATATATATTATGGGGTGGTCAAAGGCTATATAGATGTATACATATATACATATGTATGTGTGTGTGTATATATATATATTATTACATATACACACACACATATATATATCTTCTATATACAACACAATATGTATAGTTGCACTTTGTAGCAGCAAAAAATTAAGATGAAAATAGATGCCCAACAATCAAGGAATCACTCAACAAATTGTGAGAATTTTAAATTAATTGAATAATATCTGTTGTAAGAAATTATGAACCTGATAACTGCTGAGAAGCAGTTACCTCACAAAGTGAGGTAAGCAGAGGCAGGAAGGCAATATATACAAAGACCACAACAATGTAAGTGGAAAGAACAACAACAAACCAATTAAAATTGAATGTGGAGAAATTATAATGACTAGGCTTAGGCATTAAGAAGAGATGTGAGAATATATCCTCTCCCTCCCTCATAGGTGGGGTCCATGCATAGAACATCCAGTTTGTTTGTTTGTTTTTTCGATATCTTGATTGGTTTTGCTGGGTTTTCCCCCCTCATCATTCTCTCTCCTGGGAGAGGGAAGTAAAAATGTATGCGTTGTTAAAACAATAACAAGTAATTTTTTAAATGTCCTTTGGTGATGAATAAGTTCCATGATTCTAATTCCATCCCAACACACAGCTCTCTTAATTATCATTCACTAGTTTGCTCTAGAAAGGATGTAAGTATCTAGGAGGAAAAAATATTAAAAATTCAAGAGAATGAAAGAATCCTGTTTCTGACAACATTTTTTTTCCTGGCATCTTTTCCCATTGCTCAAAAATGGCTTTTTGTACATGCATGTATTTGCATGCAAATGTATTGTATTATATATAGTGTATTATATGTTCATATATAACAAGTATTATATATGTATTTTGTTTCTATATATTTAAGAATGATGGAGACATTATTATAATACTTAATGTAAGTTATTAACAGTTTACTAGTAGCATTTCCTCCATTAAAATTATACATCAGAAATTTAATCATCATGGAGATTGCTTGAGCTTTGGTATTCAACACCTCTTCCATACTCTCAGTAGCCCCTCCCCTCTGATTAGAGAGCTAAAAGATAGAGCAAAAATTTCTACCAAAGCCTCCCTAAATAGAGGGCTCAGAATTTCTATTCCCCATTTCCCAACAGCTGCTTTACTTAGTTTTAACTCCACAAATAGCAAGCCCAATACTGGATACCTTCAGCACTTCACCCTTTTAGCTTCTTTTTGTGTATTTCCTTCCCCATCAGATTGCAAGATCTTTGAAGTCAGGGATTGTCTTTCTTTTTCTTATTTTTATCCCCAACCTTTTGCACAGTGTGTGGCCCATAATAGGCATTTGCCTTAAAAAAAAAGTTTATTAACTCCCAATTGATTAGAAGGAATGGAGCCAAGATGGCTGAGTAACAGGAACTTAATTGAATCCTCCCAAATGCTCCACTACACCACTTTAAAATATTGTAAGTTGAATTCTAGAATGCTAAACGAACAAAAGGAGTAAAACAATTTTCCATAGGAAAGGTCTATCTAGGGGTAGGGTTGAGGCTGAGAATGTAGTGAAGGCAGGGCAAGATAGGCCTTAGGGGAAGGTCCTTCAGTGAGGCAGCAGTTGTAGGAGCTTTCAACACAGAGATGATAGAGGGATTCAGACAACTGGTTGGAAGGAGATTGCAGGGGACCTTTTGCTAGCACTGGGTGCAGGACTCTGTTGCATTGCTCATACAGTTTCAGGTAATGATCCCAGAACAAAAGGAACACTAGTGCACTAGTGCTTACAGTCCCAGGGGAACAGGAGCCCTGGTCACAGTTCCAGGTCAGAGAAGAATGCTTGGCTTTGCTCAGAGGAGAGCAGGGGATCCTTGTCTCAGGTCTAGCATGGAAAAGAACATTATTGCTCATGGGAGTTACATTTATAAGGCTAGAAGGATTGAGAGATCTCTTGGCCAGAGTAGCAAGAGCCCTGGTTGTGGTTCTGGGTTGTAGAAAAGTGCATCTGGAGACTCTCTGGATAAAGCACAGGATAGGAAGGTGGTGACCACACCTCTCCTTATATTATACCAGCTTGGAAGAATTGAAAACTTTCAGACCACCAGAACTCATTCTGAAAACAGCAGCACAAAAATCCCTGAAGTCTGGGACAGTGCCCCCTCAATCCTAGGAGCAGATACAAACTTTAACATAAGGTTAAAAGAGAAAAAAAAAAAACAAACTGAAAAATGAGCAAAAAACAAACAAAAAAGAACCTGACCATAGAAACTAACTATGAAGACAGGGAAGATCAAGACACAAACTCAGAAGACAATGAAATTAAAGTGACTACATGCAAGGCCTCAAAGAAATATGTGAATTGTACACAAGTCCAAAAAGAAACACTAGAAAAGGATTTTAAACCAAATAAGAGAGATAGAGCAAAAATTATGAAAATAAATGACAGTAATACAGGAAAATTATGAAAAGAGAGTCAGTAGTTTCATATATATATGTATATATATATATATATATATATATATATATATATATATATATACCGGGGACAGGTAGGTGGCACAATGGATAGAGCACTGGCCCTGTAGGCAGGAGGACCTGAGTTCAAATCTGACCTCAGACACATAATACTCACTAGCTCTGTGACTCTGGGCAAGTCACTTAATCCCAATTGCCTCACCAAAAAAAAATGTATAAAAATTCCCTGACAAAAATAACTCCTTAAAAATTAGAATTGGGCAAGTGGAAGCTAATGACTCTGAAATTTCAATAAATAGTAAAACAAAATTAAAAAAATTGAAAAATAAAAGAAAACATGAAATATCTCATCAACAAAATAGATTGAGGAGAGATAATTTAAGAATTATAAGACTAAATGAAAGCAATGACCAAAAAAAAAAAAAGGGAGAGAGAAAGAGAGAGAGCCTAGATATTACCTTAAAAGAAATTATAAAGGAAAACTGCATTGATTGATATCCTAGAAGTAGAAGGTAAAATAGAAAGTGAAAGACTTCCCTGATCACCTCTTGAAAATCATTTCCCAAAATGAAAACTCCCAGGAATGTTATAGCTAAATTCCAGAGCTCCCAGGTCAAGGAGAAAATACTGCCAACAGCCAGAAAGAAATAAATCAAATATCATAGAGCCACAGTTAGGATAACACAAGATCTAGCTACTTCTACATTAAAGGATCAGAGGGCTTGGAATAAGATATTCTGGAAGGCAAAGGAGCTAGGATTGCAAGAATCACCTACACGACAAAACTGAATGTAATCCTTCAGGTGAAAAATGGATCTTTAATGAAATAGAGGACTTTCAAACATTCCTAGTGAAAAGACCAGATCTGAACAGAAATTGTGACTTTCAAATACAAGAATTAAGAAAAGAATAAGAAGGTAAACATCAAAGACAAATCAAAAGGGATTCAGTAAGAACATACTGTTTACCTTCCTATATGGTAAAATGATATTTATAACTCCTAAGAATCTTAATATTATTAGGGTAGTAAGAGATCCTATGAGGAAAAATCTACAGGAATATCATAGTCAAATTCTGAAACCCCCAACTCATGGAGAAAATATTACAAGCAACAAGGAAAAAAAAATTCAAATATAGCAGAGCCAGAATTGGAGTCACATAAGAGCTAGCAGCAGCAACACTAAAAGACCATAGATCTTAAAACACTGTATATCAAAGAGCAAAAGAATGAGGATCATGACCAAAAATATCAAACCCAGCAAAGTTAAGCATAATCCTAAATTGGGGGGAAAAAAAGGACATTTAATGAATTACCAAAGGATTTTGTTAGGGAGAAACAAGAAACAAAAAACAAAAAACAAAACCAAAAACAAACCCTGAACCTAATAGAAAATTTGACATACAAGATCCAAGAGAAATATAAGGTACAGATCAAAGACTAATTACAAAGGACTCAATAAAGATGGGCTGTTTACATTTTATATAAGGAAATGTAAAATGTATGTCTAAGATTGTTATCAGTAATTGGGTAGTTCAAAAGAAAGATTAGAGAAGATTAGAGTATAATGTGATTCTGAAAAGTAAAACCATTTAGGAAAAAATAAAAAGGGTAATCATCTTATATAAATGGGGTGTGAGAGGAAGAACTGAAACAGAAATTAGTTGGGGCAGGAGGGGTGATAGTTCTGGAACCCTATTGTCATTGGGAATAGGTTAAAGAGGGAACAATACACATATTTCTGGAAGAGTATAAAAGTCTTCTAAATTCAGAAAGAAAAAAGCAAAGAGGATAGGGAGGGGGGAGAGGCTAAGGGAGGGATTTTTAGAAGAAACACTACTCACATTTGATCTGGGTTAAAAAGAGAACTATATATATTTAGAAATTTATAAAGAAATAAGAAGGTGAGGGACTGGGATGGGGGTATAGAAAGGTGTCTAGATTAATGGGAATGGGATAAAGAGGGAATGACATACATATTTGGAAGGCCATAAAAGTTTTCTAAATTCAGATAGAAACAAGAAGGTAAGGGGAAAGAAGAGAGGGTAAGGGAGGAATCTTTGGATGGGGGTTAGGTTAAGGAGGGCAAGGTAGCAAACAGAAATAAAGTAGAGGAGTCAGGAGGAAAAGGAAATAAGAGATACAAACATAAAATAAAAATCACGAATAGAATTTATTAGGAAAAAAAGGCAGGGACAGCAATCATGATCTCAGACAAAGTTAAAGCTAAAATAGATTTTATCAGAAGAAAAAAATAGGGAAACTACACTATATGTCAGCCATATTAATCAATATTATTTTAAACTATTTAAAATAGCAAACCAATGTAAGGATGAAATATTGCTGGGGTGTAGGAAATAATAAGTTGGTGGTATTAGAAAATATGGAAAGACTTGGACTTATGAAGGAATTTGTTATCTAACCTCAGAGAAATACAAGACAAACAAGTATGATACAGTCTTACATAGATACATATGCATATATATGAGTATGATTATAGATATCTAAGTATATATACATATATGTAAGTATATGTATGTGTGCATATGTGTAAGTATATATATGTGTTTATCTGTGTATATCTCTGTATACACATAGATAGATAGATAGATAGATAGATAGACAGATAGATAGATAGATAGATGCTTAATTGTAGCTTCTTGGGTGGGGAAGGAAGGAGGGAAAAAAGAACAAAATAAAAAGTGCACATCAGGGAACAAAAGAAAACTTACAATGAAACAAAGATGGACAACTCTGAACCCAATGTGTAGTGTTTATTACGTAAAATTTCTTGAAATGGAAATTTACTGCTGTATATTTTGAATCTTATGTTCTGTTGTGTACATAGTAATGTTTTTTTTTCCTATTTTGTATTTAAGTTTAAGATAATAAAAAAAATAAAAAGAGGCACAAAGGAAGAACTTTTACAGAGGAGAAAAAGATGGGAGGTTGAACAATGTTTGAACCTTACTCTCATCAGAATTGGTTAAAAGAGGGACTAACATACACACTTAGTTGGCTATAGAAATCTATCTTACCCTAAAGGGAAGAAAGGGGGAAAGAGGATAAGAGAAGGGGGTGGTGTTGATAGAAAACAAAAAGGTGAATTAAGGGAGTCGGTGGTCAGAAGCAAAACAGACTTGTGAAGAGTGACAGAGTAAAAAAAAAAGTCAAAGATAACTGGGGGAATTAGATAGAGAGAAATACACAGTTGGCATAACTGAGTATAAATTGGATTAAATCACACATAAAATGGAAGCAGATAACAGAATGCATTAAAAACCAGAATCCCACAATACATTGTTTACAAGAAACACACTTGAAACAGAGATACACACAGAGATTTAAAATAAGGCACTGGAGCAGAATCTATTTCCTTCAGCTGAAGTAAAACAAACAAACAAACAAAACAAAACATTGGTAGAAATCATGATCTCAGACAAAGCAAAAGCAATAATAAATCTAATTAGAATAGATAAGCAGGAAACTACTTTTTTTTTTAAAAAAAAGGGTATCATAGACAACAAAGTTATATCAATACAAACACATATGCACCAAATGGTATAGTATCAAAATTGTTAATGAAAAAGTTAAATGAGTTACAGGAGAAAATAGACAGCAAAACTATGCTAATGAGCAACCTCAACTTTCCCCTCTCATAACTAGATAAAGCAAAAAACAAAAATAAAAATAACAAAAACAAAATTAAAGAGATGAACACATTTTCAGAGAAGTTTAATATGATAGTCCTCTGGAAAAAATTGAATGGGAATAGAAGGGAGAAAACCTTTTCTCAGTGATACATAGTACCTACACAAAAATTGATCATGTATTAGGGCATAAAAACCTCACAACTAAATGCAGAAAATCAGAAATATTAAATGCATTCTTTTCAGATCATAATGCAATAAAAATACATTCCATAAAAGGCCATGAAGAAATAAATTAAAAATGAATTGGAAATTAAATTATGTAATCCTAAAAAATGTGTGGGCTCAAAAACAAATCATAGAAATAATCAATAATTTAATTAAAGAGAATGACAGTGGGGGCAGAGCCAAGATGGCAGAGTGAAAGCAGTGACTTTCTTGAGCTGTCCCCCAAACCCCTCTAAATACCTGTAAAAAAAATGGCTCTAAACAAATTCTAAAGCAACAGAACTCACAAAAAGACAGAGTGAAACACATTTCCAGCCCAAGACAACCTGGATGGTTAATCAGAAATGTATATCATGCCAGGCAGGGAGAGGAGCACAGTTCGGCATTGGCACCAGGCCACAGCAAACCTGGAGCAGACTTCAGAGGACTGAATCGCAGGCAGCTGTAGTAGTTTCCAGACTTCTCAACCCATGAATGCCAAAGACAATTTAGAAGGTGACTCTATTTCCCTTAATCCTATCCCACCCCCCATTTATTCTATTCTTTCTTTTGACCCTGTCCCTCCTCAGAAGTATTTGCTTCTGATTACCCCCTTTCCCAATCTGCCCTCCTCTCTATCATCCCCCTAATCTCTTGTCCCCTTCCTCCATCCCCATTTTCCTGTAGGTAAGACAGATTTCCATACTCAATTGAGTGTGTATGTTATTCCCTCCTTAAGTCAAATCCTATGAGAATAAGATTCACTCATTCCCTCTCACCTTCCCCATTTCCCCTCCACTGTAAGAGCCTTTTCTTTTCTGTTTTTTTTTTTGTGAGATAGTTTACCCCGTTCTACTTCTCCCTTTCTCCTTCTCCCAGTATAATCCTCTCTCACCCTTTAATTTTATTCTCCAGACATGACTTCTTCATTTTCAACTCACCCTGTGCCCTCTTTCTTTCTCTCTTTCTCTCTCTCTCTCTCTATACATATATATGTGTATCTATATATATGTGTGTGTGTATATATATTATATATATATATATACACATACACATACACATACATATATTTTTCAGTGGGAAAAGTCTGTGACTGTGGTGAGAGAGAGAAGCTAGGTTTCAGCCACAAATCTTGAGCGTGGGCCATGGTTGCCTCCTGAGCTTCCAGCCCACAGAGTGAGGGGGAATCGAGTGGCTGATCAGAGGGGGATTGCAGGGTTCTCTTTGCCAGTGCTGAGGCAGGAATCTCTTGCTTTGCCCATGCTTGGATCTGAGTAACACTTCTGAGGGACCGTCCTGGGGGGAGGAGGAGCACTGGTGTGGTGGAACTTGTTGTGGTGGTAGAGAGGAAATACCTCACCCCTTATCATAGCACCTTGAAAGAACTGAAAATTTACAGGTCCCTAGAAGTATCTCTGAAAACAGCTGTACAAACCCCTGAAGCTTGGGACAGTACATCCTCCATACTGGAAGCAGACTCTTACCTTAGCAAAGAGTTTTAAACTCAAGTAATTGGCTGGGATCATGAGTAAACCTCGCAAAAAGAGTCAGACTATATTATCTTACTTTGGTGACAAAGAAGATCAAACCATACAACCAGAAGAAGACAACAAAGTCAAAGCTCCTACATCCAAAGCCTCCAAGAAAAACATGAATCAGTCCCAGGCCTTGGAAGAGCTCAAAAGGGATTTTGAGAAGCAAGTAAGAGAAGTAGAGGAAAAACTGGGAAGAGAAATGAGAGTGATGCAAGAAAATCATGAAAAACAAGTCAACAGCTTGCTAAAGCAGACCCCAAAAAATACTGAAAAAAATAACACCTTAAAAATAGCCTAACCCAAATGGCAAAGGAGATCCAAAAAGCCAATAAGGAGAACAATGCGCTAAAAAGCAAAATTGTCCAAATTGAAAGGGAAGTCCAAACGCTTATTGAAGAAAATACATCCTTAAAAATTAGAATGGAGCAATTGGAAGCTAGTGACTTTATGAGAAATCAAGACACTGTAAAACTAATCCAAAAGAATGAAACAATAGAAGAGAATGTGAAATATCTCATTGGAAAAACAACTGACCTGGAAAATAGATCCAGGAGAGAGAATTTAAAAATTATTGGACTATCTGAAATCCATGATCAAATAAAGAGCCTAGACATCATCTTTCAAGAAATTATCAAGGAAAATTGCCCTGATATTTTAGAACCAGAGGGCAAAATAGAGATTGAAAGAATCCCCCGATCTCCTCCTGAAAGAGATCCCCAAAGGAAAACTCCTAGGAATATTGTAGCCAAATTCCAGAGTTCCCAGGTCAAAGAGAAAATATTGCAAGCAGCCAAAAAGAAACAATTCAAATATTGTGGAAACACAATCAGGATAACACAAGATTTAGCAGCTTCTACATTAAGGGGCCAGAGGGCTTAGAATATAATATTCCACAGGGCAAAGGAGATAGGATTACAACCAAGAATCACCTATCCAGCAAAACTGAGTATAATCCTACAGGGGAAAAATTGGTCATTCAGTGAAATAGCAGACTTTCAAGCATTCTTGATAAAAAGACCAGAGCTGAATAGAAAATTTGACTGTCAAATACAAAACTCAAGTGGAACATAAAGAGGTAAACAGGAAAGAGAAATCATAAGAGACTTATTAAGGTTGAACTTTTCACATTCCTGCATGGAAAGATGATATTTGTAACTCATGAGACCTTTGTCAGTATTAGGGTAGTTGGAGGGGAAAAAATATATGTATGTGTATGTGTATGTGTATGTGTACATATATATAATATATACACACACACATATATATAGATACACATATATATGTATAGAGAGAGAGAGAGAGAAAGAGAGAAAGAAAGAGGGCACAGGGTGAGTTGAAAATGAAGAAGTCATGTCTGGAGAATAAAATTAAAGGGTGAGAGAGGATTATACTGGGAGAAGGAGAAAGGGAGAAGTAGAACGGGGTAAACTATCTCACAAAAAAAAAACAGAAAAGAAAAGGCTCTTACAGTGGAGGGGAAATGGGGAAGGTGAGAGGGAATGAGTGAATCTTATTCTCATAGGATTTGACTTAAGGAGGGAATAACATACACACTCAATTGAGTATGGAAATCTGTCTTACCTACAGGAAAATGGGGATGGAGGAAGGGGACAAGAGATTAGGGGGATGATAGAGAGGAGGGCAGATTGGGAAAGGGGGTAATCAGAAGCAAATACTTCTGAGGAGGGACAGGGTCAAAAGAAAGAATAGAATAAATGGGGGGTGGGATAGGATTAAGGGAAATAGAGTTAGCTTTTCACAGCCTGTCTACTATGGAAGTGTTTTGCATAACTGCACATGTATAACCTATATTGAGTTGCTTGCCTTTCAAATGAGGGTGGGTGGGGAGGGAGGAAGGGAGAAAATTTGGAACTCAAAGTTTTAAAAACACATGTTTAAAAAAATGTTTTCACATGCAAACTGAGAAATAAGAAATACAGGAAATGGGGTACAAAAATCTATCCTGCCCTATAGGAAAATAGAAGGGGAAGGGGTTAAGAGAAGGGGGGGAGAGACAGAAGGGAAGGCAGACTAGGGGAAGGGGTATTCGGAATGCATGCTATCTTGGGGTGGGGGGATGGGCAAGATGGGATGAAAATTTGCAACTCAAAATCTTGTTGCAGTAAATGTTGAAAACTAAAAATAAATAAATTTATTAATTAAAAAAAAGAGAATCACAATGAGACAACATACCAAAATATATAGGATACAGTGAAAGAAGTACTTAAGGGCAAATTTATTAACTACTTAGTATCTTCTCAAGGAACTCATACTCTAATTAGAAAAGACAACATATAAAAGAGAGTTCAGGTATAATTATATGTCAGAAAAGACTTTAGATTAAAAATGGTACTTGACTAAGCCTTGAATGGAAATGAGTTTTCCTAGAGGTGGAGGTGAGTAGTTGGATCAGTTCTTGCTTGGGAGATAGCCTTTGCAAAAATTATAGGAACAGGAGATAAAATAAGAAGAAACAGTAATTACAAAATTTGGCTGAAGTATCAAGTTCCACCAAGCTCATATCCTTATGCAGTGTGATTGCCAATGAATCCTTATCTCAGTAACCTCTGAATTGTACCTCAGAGGTCAGTGTTTATTCCTCTGGTAGAAATTCAAGACTAGTTGCAAAATCTGGACAGAGGGAAGCTGGATGCTCACTTTTCTGATGTGAGGCCCCAGTACTTTCATTTAGAATTGTAAAACAACAAAAAGTGCAAGGACGAAGACCTGTTTCTCAGGGTCACAAGGTCTCTATATTTAAAACATTGTATCTCATTGGATGAGGCAACTACATGGCACAGTGGACAGAGAACTGCATGTGGAGCCAGAAAGACCTGAATTCAAATTTGGCCTCAGATATTTACTAGCTATGTGGCCCTGGGCAAGTCACTTGATCCTGACCTTGTTTGCCTCAGGTTCCTCATTTGTAAAAAAAAAAAAAAAAGAAAGAAAGAAAGAAAGAAAAAGGAACTGGAGAAGGAAATGGCAAATCACTCCTGTATCTTTGCAAAGAAAACCCCAAATAGAGTCACAAAGACTTGGACAGAACTAAAAGGACTGAATAATAACAAGAAATAACGACAACTCTCACTGGATGCTATACATGAAGGAATCCAACATAAGCCAAGCAGCTGAAAAGAACTGGCAAGGCTAAGGTCTGACCTTTTTAATTCCCTCACATCTAATATCAATCAACGAGCGTTTTTTTTTTTTTTTTACCTTGTAGATGGCCTATCTGAACCAGTTGTGAAATGCCTATGCATGTTCGTTCCAATTTCTCTCCAAGGCACTTCCATCACACATCCTCATGACTAAACTAGAAATAGACTTCCCAGACTCCTCACATGAGAATATGTTCTCTGAAACATATGCACATGGTGTAGATCCCTATTACAAAAACAAAAAGATTCCTCAGCATTCATCATCTTTTTTTAAATTAAATTTTATTTTATTTTCAGTTCCAAATTCTCTACCTCCCTCTACCCCTCTCACATCCATTGAGAAGGCCCAAGAAAAATAGAACTCATTACAAATATGTATGATCATGCAAAATAAATGTCCACATTAACTATTCCTCCCACAAAAAAAAAGAAAAGAAAAAGAAAGGGAGGAAAACATGCTTCAATCTGCACTCTGAGTTCATCAGTTCTTTACCTGGAGGTGGGTAGCATGTTTCATCATGAGTCTTTTGAAATTGTGGTTGTTTATTGTTTGATCAAAGTTACTAAGTTTTTCAGAGCTGTTTATTTTTCACATATTACTGTTATTGTATAAATTGTTCTCCTGATTCTGCTTACTTCACTTTGCATCAGTTCATATAAATCTTTCCAGGTTTTTCTGAAACCATCCCCTTCATCATTTCTTATGTGATGGAATATAATAGTATTCCAACACATTCACATCTGATAACTTGTTCAGCCATTATGCAGTTGATGGGCATCCCCTCAGTTTCACTTCTCTGGCACAGTAAAAAAGAATGCAACAAATGTTTTTTGTAGATATGGGTCCTTTTCCTTTTTCTTTGATTGCTTTAGAGTATAGACTTAGTAGTGATGTTGCTGAGTCAAAAGGTATGCAGTTTAATAGTTTTTTTTTTTACATTTTTTTTTTAGGCAATTGGGGTTAAGTGACTTGCCCAGGATCACACAGTTAGTAAGTGTCAAGTGTTTGATCTGAGGCCAGATTTGAACTCAGGTCCTCCTGACTTCAGGGCCGGTGCTCTATCCACTGAGCCACCTAGCTACCCCATGCAGTTTAATAGTTTTGAGGGCATATTTCCAAATTGTTTTCCAGAAAGATTAGACTATCAGCATTCATCTTCTTTAAGAAAATATATTTTTATATTTATGAATGTAATATTTTTAGTCTGGTGGTATCATTAACAGAGAAACTCCCATCAAGGAAATTCCCTTCCTCAACACATGAGCAATTATTCTTTAATAGTTGGTGCCTTGGCCATAATCCTCATCATTTCCCCACCTAGTATATTTCAATCTGCCCCTAGGAAACCAGGTTCTCATAGGGGAGCTTTCATTTTAACTCACCCTGAACCAGGCTTCTATGTAAATTCCTAGACATAACTATAGCATGTGTTATGCCCCCATCTTCCTCTTCTAGCTTCCACTTATATGTTATCTTCACCCATTAGAATATAAATTCCTTGAATGTAGAGATGGATTTGTTTACTTGTAGTCATGTTCTCAGTGCTAAGCACAGTGCATAGTATACAGTAAACATTTAATAATTATTTTATGTATTTATCAAAGAAGTTGCCTGGGACATTGAGAAGTTAAGTGGCTCACTTTAGTTAACAAAACCAATGTCAGAGGGAGGACTTGTACCAAGGCCTGTTTTCAGTCTGGTTCTCTAAGCACTAGAGCACACTATTTCTAAAAATGCATTTCTTTGTATATTTTGAATAATACATATTTATGTTCTTTGATGATAATATACACTTTGTTATACAAAAAGTATATTAAATTATGGGTATTTTGTAACAATATAAAAATTGAAGTGAATTGTAGTTCTTTTCTGAATAAATTTTATTCTCAAGGATATAAAAAAGACAATTCTATGAACAAACCAGATAATACATATTTTTGCCACTAACACTTTTAGAACCATTTGCAAATATATAATCCCTTAAGACATTACATACATTTTATTCCCACCTTAATTTTTTTTTTCACCAAAAAAGATTCAATTTTCTGAAAATTTTGCATATTTAAATGAACTCTACTCGGTCTCCTGAATATTTCTAACTTCTTATTTTCATCTACAAATCTTGAATGAGGACCTCCTTAATAGGGAGGTGCGGATATATAATGTTAAACTTTTTCAATGTTTTGGTTCATTTTGCTTAATATTTCTTCTTCTCAAAAATCTTAGAAAAGATGGCTTTCTGGAAGAGAAAGGGAAAATATACTGGAAAATATAGATTATACAAAAAATGAATAAAATTTTATCTAAAATAGTGAGGTAGCTAGTCCCATTAACTTTTATTTGGGTAAATTGCAGAAAGTAGGACCAAAAATATTTCGACAATATGTAGTGGAGCTTTTCCTTAACTCACAGGCCCAGACTTTAAAATGCAATTTCTAACATAATATCCCAAATTCTTCTTCCCAATGCTATCTAATGGTCCATTTCCCATTGTTTCCAACCCAAAATGACACTATAGATGAGATCCTGAGAAAGATGTTTGTCTCTAATTGTCCTAAAATTAAAATAAACCCAGTTAAGACAGGTGATACCAGCATTTTCCATGATTATATACACAATAATAATACTCACATATAGTATATACAATTTTCCTTTTTACATTTTTTTTCTTCTTAGACCATTATGGCAACATCACGTGCACAGAAATACAGAGATTTATTTTTGTGACTTAGAGGATATATCTATTTCTCTGGCCTCTGGGCATATGTAGAAAGAGAAGACTGAAAACAATTAATAATGTAAGGAATTTACCTACCTAGTTCATTCTCCTCTGTCAACATTTTTATAGGAAGCTATAAGTCACACTATGCTTAAGGGTAAGATAGCTTATTGTTAGTGCTAAAGCTTCATTCTCAAACCAGTGGTCTGTCCCTACAAATTCCAAGCATGCCCTACTTTGCAGAATTGTAATCTGTTTTTGTAGCTTCCCCTTAAAGTCATTTAATACATGATCTTAGGGCAAAGGTACATACTATACATTGATCCTATAGTGACACAACCGCAATGTCATTTGCAAGAAGCATTTGTTGAGTGCTTCCTGTTTGCAACACAAAAGACCAGGGTGGTTTATTGGAAACCTCAAGTCTTGTCAAGAGACAGGTAGGCCTCAGGTCTATCAGTTAACAGTTCTGTGGCTCTGAAAAAGTGACATACTCATCTTTGTATCCTCCTACTCTCCCAGACAGATCTTGAAAATAGATGATGCTACTGATATTCAGAGATTTTAGAAAACTGGGCACAAGCAATCTAGATTTATAAAACAGATATATTTAAGATTACAAGATCATGGGGGCAGCTAGGTGGCGCAGTGGATAGAGCACCGGCTCTGGATTCAGGAGGACCTGAGTTCAAATCTGGCCTCAGACACATAACACTTACTAGCTGTGTGACCCTGGGCAAGTCACTTAACCCCCATTGCCCAACCCAAAAAGAAAAAAAAGATTACAATATCATGAGATTTTTATCATATAATAAAATCACTGATATAGACTTAATACCCTACAGTTTCTAAGTGTTTCATCTATATTATATCATTTGATGTTCCTCACCCTGTGAGTTATAGTGTTGTGGAAATGAACTGGGACAAAGTAAAAATGATTAAATTTATTGAAATACAACTAAACCTTACACATTTTGTATCTTTTTTTATCTTTTTATTTTAGACAAATAGTAAAACTTAAGAAAAGAAAAAGAAACACATCACAAACTTAAATATTAAACTTAAATATAAAACAAGAAAAGAAAAACAAACATGTCATGTGCACAACAGAACATAGGAGAGGATCAGAATATATAGCAATAACTTTCCATTTCAAGAAAGCCTATATATTAAATATTGTGTGTTATGTTGAAAACTGTCTATTCTTTGCTTTTTTTGTAGGTTTTCTTTTGTTCTCTGCTATACACTTCTACTTTGTTCTTTTCTCTCCCTTCCTCCCTCCTCCCCCACCTCCCAGGCTACAGGCTACAATTAAGCATGGATATATTTACATACAGATTTTGATATATACATACACACACACACACACACACACACATATACCTAGATACATACATACATACATACATAAAAGATACTTTCCCTAAAAGATCCTATTCCTAATCTTTGTTTTTTTATGTTTGCACATTTACTTTTTCCTATCTCTCCTAACTCCTCTACTTTACTTCTACCTACTACCTTGCCTTCCTATCACTTAACTGACACCCCCACAACCATCCCTCCCTTGCCTTCCCCTTCCCATAAATCAAAACACCCTTTTGTACACTCCTTTGACCTAACCTCATCTTCTCCTCTAAAGATCCCTTCCTTATCTTCCCCAAAATTCCTCCCTTATCCTCCCATTTCCATTGATCTAAACACCCTTCTATATCCTCCTTTTAACCTATTCCCTTACTCTCCCCTCTAAAGATCCCTCCTTTATCCTCTTCTTCCCCCCTATGCCCTTAGAGTTTTATTTCTTTCTAAATTTAGAAGATTTTTATACTCTTACCGATATATATGAATTGTTCCCTCTTGAACCCATTGCTACAAAAGTAGGTTTTCAGAACTAACAGCTCCCCTCCCCGATCTAATACCTCTGTATCAGTTCTTGCTCTGGCAGCTCATTTGTATAAGATAATTACTCTTTTAGCTGTTCTTGAATGGCTTTACTTTTTGAAGTCATATTGTACTCAGGTCTGCCCAGATCTTTCTTATAAGCTACCTAATTACTAATTAACAGTAGGTTTTACATTTTACATACATAAAAAGTAAAGTCTATCCTTATTGTGTCTTTTGTAATTAGTCATTGGTATGTACCTTATATTTCTCTTAGTTCTTGTATGTCAAATCTTCTATTAAGTTCTCAGTTTTGTTTGTTTATTTTTAACAAAGTCCTGAAAGTCTGACAATTCATTAATGCCCTTTTTTTTTTCATTCAGACTTATGCTTAGCTTTGTTGGGTATGATATTTTTGGCCAGGGGCCCAGTTCCTTTGCTCTTTGATATACAGTGTTGCAAGACCTGTGATCCTTAGGTGTTGCCACTGCTAGGTCTTGTGTGATTCTAATTGTGGTACTACCATATGTAAATCATTTTTTTCTTACTGTCTGTAATATTTTGTCCTTAAGCTGATGTTTTTGGAGTTTAACCATAATATTCCTGTGAGTTTTCCTCATGGGATTTCTTTCAGGTGGTGATTGGTGGATTTTTTTTTCTATTTCAACTTTCCCCTCTTGTTCTAATGTTTCAAGACAATTTTCTTTAATTATTTCTTGTATTATTGTATCAATATTTTTTTTTTATCATAGCTTTCAGGTACTCTGATTATTCTTATGTTTTCTCTTCTTGATCTGTTCTCCAGATCACTTGTTTTTCTTATGAGATGTTTCATATTCCTTTCTATTTTTTTTTTTACATTCTTTGTATTTTGCCTTTTTTATTTCTTGATCTCTTATAACTTTTCTGGTTTCCCCTCACCCAATTCTAGTTTCCAAGGAGTCATTTTCTTCCTTAAGATTCTGGATCTCCTTTTATAATTAGTTGATTTTCTTTTCATAATATTCTTGTTTTTCTTGGATTGTTCTTTTTTGTTTGTTTGTTTTGTTTTCCTCAATCTCTCTCATTTGATTTTTAAAGTCTTTTTAAAGATCTTCTATGAATTCCTTTTGAGCAGGTGACAGTTTGATGTTACTCTTTGGGGTAGGAGAGGGTTTCTTTGTTCCAGTATCATCCTCTGAAGACAAATCTTGGTCTTCTCTATTCCAATTACTCTCCAGGGTTGGATTCTTTCTCCTTTGCCTATGTATTTTTTTTTTTGTGATAGCATAATTTTTATAATGACCTCTAATCCTGGGGTATGAGGGATGGTGCCTTTGGTATCATATCCTTTTCAGCTCTCCTTCTGACCTAGAACTCAAACCAAGACCTCCAGCTTTTTGTAAGTGACCATAGCCAGCAGCATCCAGCCCCACTGCTTCTGTACTCACTGGGCCTGTGCTGGTTCCTTCTTGGCCCCACTGCATCTCTGCAGCACAGCTGGGTCTGGCATTCCTTGTCAGCAGAGGTTCCCTAGATCTTCCCCAGTTCAGGTGCCCAACTCCATTCACTGTTCCATGGGTAAAAGTCCCTGTGGCTGAGGCTGAAACAGCCTTCCAACTCAGCTAACCCCAGGGCTTGTCACTTGGTTTTTTAAGTGGTCCCTAGTCTGGAGGTGGTTATTCTTCACAGGGACCAAACCTTGTCCTTGGATTTTTCTTCAGATCTTCTCAGAGTGTCCCAGGAGAACCTCTGTTCTGCCACTACTCATTTATTTTTACTTCTCTATGTTTGCCCTGAAGAGCTATTTCATCTCTTTTGTGGGGGAAAATTTTGAAAGCTTGAAATTTTCTGACCTACTCCATCATCTTCCCAGAATCATTTCTATCTTTTTTTTTTTAAATATTCAATATGTTATCCAGCTGTGGCAATCACTTCTTATCACTTCTTTTATATGGTCTAGGATTAGGTTTACAAGATTTTGGTACATATTCTTAATTCCTCATCATGAAAGGTGATATTAAGTATTAAGTGTGTCTTTTAAGAACATTCCTTTTGTCTAATTTTAGCCTTAATTTCAGGCCCTAGGCTTATGATGAAGTTTAAAGCAGTTAAGTTTCTTTCTATTGAGACTTGCTTATTTCCAACTCATGGACAATTTTTTTTAAACTTCTGATGAATGGCATCATGCAAAGTTTTTGTGCTTGTAATTCAGATGAAAGTATGTTTTTCAGTATATAATTATATTTATCCGAGTTTATCATTACCTCATTGGCTACAAGACTTCTAGATCTGTCAATTTTTTTAAATAATCTATTGATTTTTAGCGGTGGATGTTTTACAGTATGATAAAGATGCCCAAATCACATAAACTCATCTATACACCTTCTAACAGTGGCAGCATCTTGAAAAAAAAAAGTAAATTTGATTTATAAAAATTACTTTTGAAGTAGTTATTTTTTAAATAATTATTTATTTACTTATTTTTTAGCTTTTAACATTCACTTTTATAAGATTTTAAGTTGCTTTAATTTGCTTTTCTCTAATCAATAGTGATTTAAAAGAGAAATAACCATTCTTAAAAACTACATAATTAAAAATAACAAAACAGGACATCATATGACACAAGATCTAGCACTCAGTTATTATACAGCTAACTAAAGTAGGAAAAATGAACTATATCCTGTTACATCTGGACAAAGTCAGACATTCTGAGTTAGCCCAAAGTCAGTAGAAAACAAATTCATGATGATCACTGTTAGAGAAATTAAACTTTATCAAAATTAGCACTTATCATCAGTGGTTTGCAGAAGGCCAATAGTGCTGTAGTTATTTTTGGGGGGGAGGACCTGTAATTTCATTGGGGGTTCCTGGTAAGGAATTCCCTCTTACCAAGTTTGGTCTGCAAATATTCTGCACTTATTGTCTCAGAGAGTTGCCTAGCACACCAATAGGTTAGGGGATTTGGTCAGGGTCACATGGATAAGCCCTGTGAATCTTGAATCCAGGCCCTTATGAGTCCAAAGCCAAGTCTTTATCCATTATACCCCATTTCCTTTTTTATTGCCATTTTATAGCTGAAGAAGCAGAGGTTTAGAAAAAAAAATTACTTGTCTAGGGTCATACAACTGTCAGGGATAGGATTTTAGTCCGAGTCTTCCTACTCTAAGTCTAGGACTTTATCAACTATGCCAAGAATGATGGCACTGAATGGAAGAATACTGAATTTTGAGTCATGAAAATTTAACTTGAATATCACCTCCAATGTAACTAGTGTTATGTATTCTTGAATGATTTAGATCATATCCCTGAACCTCAGTTTCATCATCTGTAAAATGGGGGTGGCAAAACTTGTTCTACCTACTTTGTAGTGTTATTGTGAATAAAGTACCTCATAAACTTGTAGAAAAATGAATTATTTATTTAATATAATTTGTCCTTAATTTGACCCTGATTAGAAAGTTTCCCTTATGCATTTGAAGTGATTCAATTTTAAAGCATCTCAATTTTTACAACTTTTTAGTTATGTGTCTTCTTTAGGAATAAAGCCAAGTATAACTGAAGGCCCTAAAAAACACATACTTTCCCCACTTTTTTATTTAGTATCAATAATGCCAAATAAAGCCTACTCCATTGTTGAGCATCTTTGTGTTCTTGCACATAGTAAGTGCTTAATTAATGCATATTGGCTTGATTTGACTTGTCTGTTCTCATCTTCATTAGCCATGCTATAATAATATTCAATGAATACATTCAATACTTTTAAATGACTGCCAAGACACAGAGATCAGAATTAAAAAATCGTAAATACCATAACCAGATAGACTGTTGGGAAAAGGAAGTATAAGAGACTATCTATCTATCTGTCTGTCTATCTATCTATCTATCTATCCATCTATCTATCTATCTATCTATCTATTGAGAGAAAGACAGACAGACAGAAAGAGAGACAGAGAGACAAAGAGACAGAGAGACAGAGAGAGAGAGAGAGACAGAGAGAGAGAGAGACAGAGAGAGAGAGAGATTTGGTCCAGTAGTCTGTTTCATCTGTAGATTCATATTCTCTACCTATTTCTTTCCTTTCAAATAATTTGCCCAGATATTTCAAACTCCTTTGGAGATTTTGCAAAGCAAAAATCACAGATGGCTCTAAATGTAAAATGTCTATCAGAATTACTCACAGCAGGTCTGATATTCAAGACAAATGTATAAAACCAAAAGGGATTCTCTAATAGATAAATAGTCAAAGGATATGAAGAAATAGTCCTCAAGAAAAGAATAGAAAACTATACATAACTATATGAAAGAATGTTTCAAATCACTAGTGTCTCAAAAAAAAAAAATCAAAACAATTCAGGTTTAATCTTGCACTCTACAAATTGGTAAACATAGACATAATCAAGGAAAGAGGGGTTCCAAAAAGCGAGACAAATATATTTCTGATTAAATTGTGAATTCCTATGACCATTCAGGAAATAATTTTGGAATTATATGAAGAAAGTGCCTAAAATGTTCATGTCTTTGACCCAGAGTTTCCACTACTAGGCACAGACATCAACAAGGTCCCATATACATCAAAACTTTGATAGCATTTTTTTTTCAGCAGCAGCAATTAATTGGAAATAAAGTACTTATCCATACTGGGGAGTTGTTAAACAAATTGCAGTACATGAGTATAACAAACTTTATTAAGTTCTGAATATGATAAATATAGAGAAGCATGAAACAAAAATGAAGCAAATGGGGGAGAATACACTACATGATAATAATAATATAAATGGAAAGAACAACAAAATGGTTGAAATAATGTTGACTGGTTGAGAATTTAATGATCATGTTTGGTTCAAGAAGAGATATGAAAATGGACATCCCATCAATTTTTGCGAGTGTGTGTGTGTGTGTGTGTGTGTGTGTGTGTGTGTGTGTAGAAGTGTATTATGACTATGGAATTTGGTTGGTCAGGTCACATCTAGATTACTATGTTTAATCATGGTTGCCAGAAAGATAATCTGGAGCATATCTGGAATGATGACAGGACTAGAGATTATCCTAAATGAACATCTGTTTGGTGAATTGTAGATGTCTAACTGGGAGAAGAAAGGGAAGGAGAAGACAAGACAAGACAAGAGAAGACAAAGAGGAGAGGGAAAGGGAGGAGAAAAGGAAACAAGAGAAGAGAAGAAGGAGAGGGGAAGGGAGGAGAAATGAAGAAAGGATGAGATATGATGAGGACCTGGGATAGCACCATGACCTTGTAAATACATGGGAAAGCATAAATCCAAGTGTTGTTTCTAACCCATTTTCCTTTCAAGCAACAAACTTTATAGCACAACCTGTCAATGTCTCTGTTCCTAGAAGTAACTCAAATTGGATAATAGCTAAGTCTCACCAATAATAAATCCAAACTCTTTGGTAGCATAAAGCAAGATGAAGATTAATTTTACTTTTAGATTCCTCCTATGTTGCAATGTTTTCCAGGTTATTATATCCGAAATTTGCAGAAGCGCATGTAATTACAAAATAAAATGGAAAAGAATTTCCCTTATTTTATTTCATAACAACTAGTCAGCATATTTTTAGAAGTGAAGTAACAATTTAAAATCAACACATACACATATAAAACAAATATATCATGGTTGTGGCATTCTCAGATGACTAGGGGCTTTTCTGTGATAGATTCTGCGTTACGGACTAATGACGCAAGAAGTTTTCAGGTATCTATCTATCAGGCAGCTAGGTGAAGCAGTGTATAGAGCGCTGGTCCTGGAGTTAAGAGGAGCTGAGTTCAAATCCAGCCTCAGACACATCAGCTGTGTGACTCTGGGCAAGTCACTTTACCCCAATTGCCTCCAGAAAAAAAAATTCAGATGTCTCTTTCCTTAGCAGGAAAACTTTGTAACATCTTGTTATAAACAGGTACAGAATAAATGCCAAGAAAATCTGAATTACCTCAGGATTTGAGGGGTCATGAAAATATCAAAGTCTTTAACAGAACAAATTGGTCAGGAGTACAGAGTGGGCTATGAATATCCAAAAATTCAGATAGTCTTGAAGCATTGAAATTGAAGGAGCTGAGATGACAGGTAGGATTACCAGAGGTTGAGGGTCACAATGTTATAACAGAAAGCACCAGAACACCTGAGTTTTACACATGGCTCTGCCATCGTTGAGCTATCTGAAAGATATTGGATAAGGCCTTTCACTTCTTTTGGACTTCAGTTTACTCTGCTGTAAAATGAGAGAGTTGGACTAAGACAACATAGTGAATAGGGTACTGTATTTGGAATCAGAAAATCTGCTAGTTACTATTTGCATGACCTTGACCAAGTTATTTAAACTCTCTGATTCACTGTTTTGTTATCTGTAAAAGTAAGAGGCTGTAATTTGTAAATTTCCATACATATCAAATTCTATGATTCTGCAAATTGATGTTTCAATGATAAGGCCCACTTCTGGTCTATAACCTTTGCAATATAACACTAACAATTCCCTATACTTACAAAAGCATAGATCTTTTGAGTGTTCATATATTTTAATGATCTATAGTGGTTTTTTTAAAAAATAGCTTAATTATCTACATAAGGAATTTCTACAAATCCTAGTATTCAATTTTTTTTTCTATTCAGCTCTGATTTTTTCATCAAGAATGCTTGAAAGTCCTCTATTTCACTGAATATCCATTTTTTCCCCCTGAGGGATTATACTCAGTTTTGCTGGGGAGATGATTCTTGGTTGTAATCCTATCTCCTTTGACCTCTAGAATATTATATTCTAAGCCCTCCAGCCCCTTAATGTAGAAGCTGTTAAATCTTGTGTTATCCTGATTGTGTTTCCACAATATTTGGATTGTTTCTTTCTGGCTGCTTGCAAGATTGTCTCCTCAACCTGGGAACTCTGGAATTTGGGTGCAATATTCTGAGGAGTTTTCCTTTGGAAATCTCTTTCAGGAGGTGATCATTGGATTCTTTCAATTTCTATTTTGCCCTCTAGGTCTAAAATATCAGGGTAGTTTTCCTTGATAATTTCTTGAAAGATGATGTCTAGGCTCTTTTTTTGATCATGGCTTTCAGATAGTTCAATAATTTTTAAATTCTCTCTCCTGGATCTATTTTCCAGGTCAGTTGTTTTTCCAATGAGATATTTCACATTGCTTTCTATTTTTTCATTCTTTTGGTTTTGTTTACAGTGTTTTAATTTCTCATAGAGTCACTAGCTTCCTATTGCTTCTTTCTAATTTTTAAGGAAATATTTTCTTCAGTAAGCTTTTGAACTTTCTTTTCCATTTGGCCAATTTTGCTTTTTAAGGCATTCTTCTCCTCATTGGCTTTTTGGAATTTTTTTGCCATTTGGGTTAGGCTATTTTTTTTTTTTTTGTGAGGCAGTTAGGGTTAAGTGACTTGCCCAGGGTCACACAGCTAGGAATTGTCAAGTGTCGGAGGTGAGATTTGAACTCAGGTCCTCCTGACTCCAGGGCTGGTACTCTATTCATTGTGCCACCTAGCTGCCCTTAGGCTATTTTTTAAGGTGTTATTTTCTTCAGTATTTTTTTGGGGGGGTCTCCTTTAGCAAGCTGTTGACTTGTATTTCATGACTTTCTTGCATCACTCTCATTTCTCTTCCCAGTTTTTCCTCTGCTTCTCATACTTGCTTCTCAAAATCCTTTTTGAGTTCTTCCCTGGCCTGGGACCAATTCATATTTTTCTTGGAGGCTTTGGATGTAGGAGCTTTGACTTTGTTGTCTTCTTCTGGTTGTATGTTTTGATCTCCTTTATTACCAAAGAAAGATTCTGTGGTCTGACTTTTTTTTCGCCTTTGTTTGATCATGATCCCAGCCAATTACTTGTTATAAACTCTTTGTTAAGGTAGGGGTCTGCTTCCGATGTGGAGAATGTACCCCCAAGCTTTGGGGGTTTTGTGCAGCTGTTTTCAGAGATGCTTCTAGGGACCTGTAAATTTTCACTTCTTCCAAGGTGGTATGATAAGGGGTAAGGTGTTTTCTCCTTTCCTGACCTTTGCTCTAGTCTATAAGTGACCACAAGTACTCTTTTCTGTCTTGGAACTGTGAGGAGGACTTCCTCTCCACCACCACTACAAGCTCTACCATGCCAGCCCTCCGCCTTGCCCCAGGACTGCCACCCAGAACTGTGACCCAGATACAAGCACGGACAAAGCAAGAGAATCCTGCACCAGCAAAAAGATCCCTGTAATCCCCCTCTGATCAGGCACTCAATTTCCCTTCTCTGTGTGGACTGAGAGCTTCAGAAGCAGCTGCTGTTCCAGGACTGTGCCAGGACTGTGGCTGGGACTGAGTTTCTCTCTCACTATGGTCATAGACTTCCTATTGACTCTCTAAGTTGTCTTTGGTGTTTGTGAGTTGAGAAGTCTGGAAACCACCATGGCTGCCCAAGATTCAGTCCTCTGAGGGCTGCTGCAGGTTCACTGAGGCCTGTTTTGCCTGTTTGCCCACACCAAACTGTGGTCCTGTCCCTGCCCAGCATGATAGACCTTTCTGATCAACTATCTAGGTTATCTTGGGCTGGAAATTTGTTTCACTCTGTCTTTTTGTGAGTTCTGCTGCTTTAGTATTTGTTTAGAGCCATTTTTACAGGTATTTGGAGGGATTTGGGGGAGAGCTCAAGCAAGTCACTGCTTTTACTCTGCCATCTTGGCTCTGCCTCCTCAAATCCTAGTATTCAATAGTTAAAATGGTCAGCAGATTGAGCTGCCCATTATCTTGCATATCTTTGATAGATCACATATTCATAGTGGAACAAAGGGAAGAAAGTGGGCTGGTTGGCATTTGGGAAATTGATCAATACTTTCAATGACCCTACCTACTTCTTGAAGCAAAAGCTCATCTTTTTAATTTAGATATAGTTCCAGTGATGCCATATGATATAAATCACATTATACAACAATCTTTAAAGAACTAAAATTTTAGGCCACCCAAAGGGCAAAGGAGAAACTTAAAGTGACTACATAAATATGTTGAAATATATAACCAGCAATGAACTGTGTATAAGAAGTGGCTTAAAATATATCATCAAAGAGATGTATGATCAGAAATAAGAGGTGTATTAAGAATGTACAGAGAATGAAGAATAACAGATAGATAGCATGTGTTTTATATCAGTGCCACTGTAATATTAAGAGGCAGAAGATTTTTAAATTATTGTGTGGCCTCTCTATGGAAGATTTAGAAAAGAACATGAACAAGTCACATGGAATGAAAATATATTTGGCATTCAAGGACTTGGACAAAAATGAGACTGGATGAGAAAGAATCGAAGGATTGCTATCTGTACAATGGGAGGGTTTCTCCACATCAATGAGATCACAGACACATTGTAATATCCCAATAGTAAATATTTGTCTTAAACAACATTTGGTTTCATAATATATATACTGTAGCAGACCCAAAAAAGTTCACAATCAATTCTTATTCATTTTTAAACACTTAAACCATGAAACATTTTAAGCAACCTATCCCATTCTTATTCATTTCATTCAGCAAACATTTATTAAGTACTCACTGTGGTTAGTATTATGTGCTAGGCATCAGAAAAGACAGAAAGTTTAGATAAGACAATTTCATCTCCTTTCATATGCAGGGATTTTGTGGATGTCTGATTTGTTTGGTAATCTGCAAAAGTGCCATATCAAATAATAATTCATGTTTGTATAACATTTAGAGTTTACATCTACTATCTCCTTTGATCCTCAAAGTAACTCTGTAAAGGGAAGTAAGGAAACTGGGGTTCCCTGTAATAACATGATTTGCCCAAAATCACACACCTCGTAAATGGCAGCCAGAACTAGAACCCAGAGGTTCTGTGTAGAAGTTCAGTGTTTGTTCATAATAATAAATATTAATGTAACACCAGCTGGCTTCTTCCCAGAATCCTTTTTGTCAGCAACCTGAAGTGGAATTTGTCTGTTCCACTTTCTCTCTTGAAGCTGGAAACCAGAAGTTTCCATAAGTGACTACATTGGAAGAGATTCAGCAACTTGAAGGCAACTTGAAGAAGACTGGAAAAATTATTTTTTCTCCCACTGACATGGGACCTTGATCTCTGCTAGTGAAAGAGACTGCTACCATTGGGCTTTGGGACTGGGATTATATTTTTCACTGAGGCACTGAGCTAGGACAGAAATAATAAAGGAATGGTTTCTATGTTCCAAGAAAAGAAGAGAGGAGAGGAGATAAGAGGAGAGAAAAGGAGATAAGAGGAGAGGAGAGGAAGAAGGAAGATAGGAAGGGAGGAGTTGAATTGCCCAACTGGAACTGGTCAGTTGGATCCCCAGTGGGGCAGCCCGTTCTACTCACAGGTTGTTGTTTCTTCCTCATTCTCAAAGAGGACCATGGCATCAGGAAGGTGATGTCATGACTTGCAAGTGAATTGGATTTAAGTGAGGAATGGCTATGCAGTCACCAGCTTCACTTTCTCCTACAGAGTCATCTGGGTCCAGTGGCAAGATATAAATCAGGATGGTTAAAGATGGCCCCTCCAGAAAGGAACAAGCATTTATTAAGTACCTTCTATGTACCAGACAGAGCAGCTAGGGGGTGTAGCCAATCTGTATAGTGAGGCCAGGAGTCAGGAAAACCTAAATTCAAATCTTTCCCCAGACACTTTTACCAGTGGTGTGACCCTGGGAAAGTCACTTAACCCTGTTTATCTCAGTTCTTCATGTATAAAATGAGCTGGAGAAGGGAATAGCAACTACTCCAGTATCTTTGCCAAGAAAACTCCAAATGGGGTCATGAAGAGTAGGACATAACTGAAAATGACTAAATAAAAAGGCAACAGACACTGTGCTGAGTAAGCAGTTTACTTGAACTTAGGTTTTTTTTTTGTTTGTTTGTTTGTTTTTTCTCTAGACCCAGAGCTGTATCTACTTGCCACCTAGCTGTGTCAAGAAAAATTAAGAGAGTGTGGGTTCAAATCCTGTTTCTTCCGCAAGCTGGCTGTGTAAGCATAGGCAGCTATACTTCTCAGGTTCCCAGACAACTTGCTAAGACTATAAATTATAGATATGTTGTCAATCTGCTTAAGTAGAGGGAGTTTCCATACTGAACGTTTATGCACTAGTGCACACAAAAATTAAAGTGAAAAAAATAAAATGTTAATGAGATACTAACTCCAGCAATTCTGTTCTTGCCATGGTTTTTCAAACTTACCAAACATAGCCTTTCACTTTGGTACTTGTCAACTGCAATTCAAAAAAGGGTAGGTTGAGCAAGTATGAAGATTTTCCCATTTAAGAGCTCTGATAGTTAGGAATAGTTATTTTGGAACTCAGTAGTAAGGTCAGCTGATAGAGGATTTCAAAGGCAATTATATTAAATCAAACCGTGGAACATCCCCATGGGTGAATTTGAAGATACCTTGGAAAGATATTCTTTTCTCCCCCCCTAACCCTAGCGCTGCCACATCTAGCAGCTGCTTTCTTTTTGACAATTTGTCACTCCTGAAAATTGTTTGCAAGCAGTTTGGATAATTTCCAATTCATTCTTGCAGGAAATGAGGATTTGCTTCCTCACTTGGGATACCTGCTGCTAGGTTTATTCACTAATAAGCATGATAAATGTTTTAGCCTTTGATCAGTGCTAATTTAACAAGTAAGCTTCATAGAAAAAAAAAAGTCTTTGAGGCTCAGGGGCTCAAGACAGCACATGAGTTGGAAATATGATTGATTGTGTTTCTCTGTGAGAAATTTCCATAAAAAAAACTTTTTATCACACAGCTATGTTTGGAACAATTAAATCAAAACTAAAAGATAGTTACCTTCCAAAGAAGGACAGAGGAAGCACACCAAACTTCATAAGACTTTATTTCAACTCCAACATATTTTCAAGGAACATTTCAGTTTTTTCTTTAATTAGTCGAACTTTTCTATTTTTACCACTTCTTTTCTACCCTTCCCCCTCACCCTTCCCCCTCATCCACATATGCACACATACACACTTACAAATTCTCTGTCTCTGTATCTCTGTCTCTGTTTCTCTCCCTCTCAGTTCCTCTGTCTGTCTGTCTGTCTGTCTGTCTCTCTCTCTCTCTCACACACACACACACACACACACACACATACACACCCGGAGTTATTTTTTCCTGAAGTCCTAAATAATATTTCAGGCATTGCCATAAGGCATATCATCATAAATTAAATAATTCCAATGGGTGGGGCAATTTATTTTTCTTGGGAAATTGGTGCTGAGATCTAGTGTTTGGGGACCTGGGAAGGGCCCCCTATCCAATCAAATGTAGGATGATCAAATTCAAATGTTTCAGCCATTTGAAAGTTGAAAAGTCTCAACAGGTTCCCAGAAATATTTGTCAATACCTCAAAATCATCCAGCCCACTGACACTGAAATCAGTTTGGAATTCTCAGGAGAGAAGCAAAATATTATGTAAAAGAGAAGACTTCCCTTTCTACACATAGAACCTTTCTTAAGTGTTCAATCAATTCAATTTAACAAGAATTTATTAGAGAGCTATTAGGAGACAGATATTGTGTTAGACAAGAGGCAGATAGGTAGCTCAGTGGACAGAGAGCTGGGCCTGGAGTCAGGAAGACCTGAGTTGAAATTACTAGCTGTGTAACCCTGGGCAAGTCACTTAACCTCTGTTTGCCTTAATCCACTGGAGAAGGAAATGGCAAACCACTGTAGTATCTTTGCCAAGAAAGTCCCACAAACAATATGGTCCATGGGGTCACACAGCATCAGACAGGACTGAACAACAACAATAAAACTGTGTTAGACACTAGGAATACAAAAACAGAAATGAAATTGTCCCTGCCCTCAGGGAGCTGAAAATCCTTAAGAATGTAAGCTTTGCTAACATTTGCAGCTGGTAAAGTGGATAGAGCATTTGCTTTGGAGTTAGGAAGTTTTGAATTCAAATCTAGTCTCACTTATTGGACACTTATTAGCTAGTGAACCCTGGGCAAGATATTTAATTTCTCTCAGTCTTGCTTTCCTCATTTGTAAATAAGGGTTGTTAATAATACTACCTACCTCATAAGGTTGTTGTAAGGAACAAATGAGATAATATGCTTTGCAAAAAACTACATACTGTATTAGTAACTTATCACTACATAATGTGTTGATCTTCCAATCAGCACATTTCAAAAGCACCCCATCTTATAAAACGAGAGAAATCTTAGTGCCTTAAATATCTATCTCACACTATCCCTAGTTTATGGGTTCCTCAACTGAAAGGATTTCCAACTCCTCTGTACTATAATTATCCACTAATATAGTCACATGTTAGATGTCAATATCACTCAATATGCCTCCACCTCTAAGATCTGGAATGTTTGAATTATTTTATTCTATCTTCTGTTGTAGGTCAATTATCTAGAGAAGAGTAAGGCTAATACTGTAAGCTTCCTCATCTTCTCTCCATTCGGTCTCAAAATCTCTCTGTATTTTTATCCTCCCAAAATACTCTTTGTTTCTATATGCAAGGGACATGTATTCTTCCTCTTTGACAAAGCTGACCTCAGCACCAGGCTTTTTATCCTATAATGACATGGTGGAATGAGTACTGATCTTGGCGACAGAGAACCTGGACTCAAATCCTATCTCTCCAATTCTTATTCATGTAGCCTTGGAAAGAATCAGCTAGATGGGATAATGGATAAAGTACCAGGATTGTAGTGAGGAAGATTCATCTTCCTGAGTTCAAATGTGGCCTCAGATACTTAACTAGCTGTGGGACCCTGAGCAAGTCTCTTGATCCTGTTTGTCTCAATTTCCTCATCTGTAAAATGAGCTGGAAAAGGAAATGGCAAACCATGCCAGTATCTCTGCCAAGAAAACCCCAAATAGGGTGTCAGACAAGACTGAAATGACTGAACAAGAAAGCCATGGAAAATCCCTTTGACCTCTGTGGGCTTCAGTTTCCTCATCTGTCTAATGAGAGGGCTAGACTAGATGATTTCTGAAGTCCCACCAACTCTAGTTTTAAAATCCTTTGGTCCTAGAACAACTGATGCAGTGAATAGAGTGCTTGACCTGCTGTCAGGAAGACTTGAATTCAAATCCAACATCAGACATTTATTAATTGTGTGATTCCAGGAAAATTATTTAACCTCTATATGCCCCAGTTTCATACATGTGAAATGGGAATAATAATATTACCTAACTTTCAGGGTTGTTTTGAGAATAAAAAGAGATATTTGTAGAGTGCTTTGCAAACCTTAAAGAGTTATATAAATGCTAGTTTAAAAAAATAATAATATATCAGGAGGTCTGTGAACTTGGATGGAAAATTTATGTATATATTCCCTATGGTTTCCTTTGTAGTTCTAATATTATATTTTACACAATTGAAAACATTATTTTAAGGAGGGGTACCTACATTCCCCAATTGATAAATGGTCAAATTATATGAATAGACAGTTCTCAGATGAAGAAATTAAAGCCATCTATAGTCATATGAAAAAATGCTCTAAATAACTCTAAATCACTATTGATTAGAGAAATGCAAATCAAAACAACTCTGAGGTACCACATAACAACTATCAGATTGGCCGACATGGCAAAACAAGAAAATGATAAATGTTGGAGAAGATGTGGGAAATTTGGAACACTAATGCATTGTTGGTGGAGTTGTGAAATAATACAACCATTTTGGAGAGCAATTTGGAACTATGCCCAAAGGGCTATAAAATGTGCATACCCTTTGACCCAACAAACAATAGCACTTCTAGGGCTATATCCCAAAGAGATCATACAAATGGGAAAAGGACCCACATGTACAAAAATATTTATAGCAGCTCTTTTTGTAGTGGCAAAGAATTAGAAATTGAGAGGATGCCCATCAATTGGGGAATGACTGAACAAGTTGTGGTATATGAATGTAATGGAATACCATTGTGCTGTAAGAAATTATGAACAGACTGGCTTCAGAAAAACCTGGAAAGACTTGTATGGTCTGACGCTGAGTGAAATGAGCAGAACCAAGAGAACGCTGTGCACAATAACAGCCACATTGTGCGATGGCTAGTATTGATAAACTTAACCCTTCCCAGCAATACAAGGATCTAAGACATCTCCAAAGGCCTTGTGATGGAAAATGCTATCCACATCCAAAGAAAGAACTATGGGATTTGAATGCATATCGAAGCATACTATTTGCTATTTTTTTTTCTTCTGTTGAGTTTTGTTTCCTCTTTCTGGTGGTTCCTCCTATTGGTTCTAATTCTTACTTACAACATCACTAATTTGAAAATATGTTTAATAGGAATGTATATGTATGGCCTGTATCAGATTGTACATTGTCTTGGGGAGGGTGGTGGGGAGGAAGGGGGAGAAAAATTTTCAACTCGAAAGCATATGGAAGTGATTCTTGAAAAATCAAAATAAATTAATTTAAGAAAAAAGAAAGGGTACCTAGGTTTTACCACACTGCCAAAAGGATCTAACACACACAGAGACACACACACACACACAGAGACAGAGAGAGAGAGAGAGAAAGAGAGATTAAGTACTCCTGTCCTTGAAGGATAAGATAAGTGATTCAGTCAATAAAACAATGGGTTTAAAGTGAGAAAAACCTGAGTTCAAATTCTGCCTCATTTACTAGCTGTATGACCCAAGGCAAGTCTTTACCTCTCTCATGCTCCATTTTCTCTAATATGAAAAATTAGGTATTTGGACTGCATGGCTTTTATTGTGTCTTTCACATAGAAGGTAGATAAATGGAGTCAGTATAGGATTTAGAGCTTTTAAGCTGATACATAGTTCAATAATGCTTCTGATATCCACTCTACTCTAGTATTCAGAGATAAAGGAACGTCTTTAAGATCCCATAGCCTAAAAAAAAAAATGGAACTAAAGTATATACCCATCAATGTAGGAATGACCAAAATAATCATGGTATATGAATGTAATGGAACACTATTGTGCTTTACAAAATGATAAAAGAGATGATTTAAAAGAAACCTAGGAAGACTTATATGAACTGATGCAGAGTAAAATAAGCAAAAACAAGGACAATCTATATATTAATCACAACATTGCAAGGGAAAATAATTTGCAAAGACTCAAGAACTAGATCATTGAAATATCTAATCATGACCCCAAAAGACTGATGACAAATTCATTTCACACTTCTTGCAGAGAGGTGTAAAACAAAATTTCAGATACAGCCTGGGTATAAAATGTGTTGTTTTGTTGTGTGTGCTGCTATTTGTTTTCTTTGACTATATTTATTATTTATATAGGAGAGCTTTACTTTTTTTTCCTTGTGGAGAAAAATTGTGGGTCAGAGTTAGAAAATGACTTTAGTGATAAAAAATAAGAAAAAAAAAGAAGACACATAATGAAATATTAAAAAAATAAACAAGATTAGAAAGTAGTTTAGAAAAAGACAGACAAGGAGAGTAGAATGAGTTCAATTTAATAACAAAGTTCAATTTGATATATATTTTTAAAATGAGCTTATACAATGGTTTCATAAACAATCATAGTGATATATTGTAGGTGCTTATTTCTTTTTTTAGACCAAGTCTCCCCATCTCTCCCAGGTTAGAAGTGCAAAGGCTCCTTATTGGTCATTTCCACTGTTGTTTCCCACCAGGTTCTACTTTCCTCTCTATAGATCGCCTCCTATCCCCTCCCTTTTTAACAGTGACATATACTGCTTATCACTTGGATTATAATACCACATAATCAATTAGAAACAAATAGGAAAAATACGCTTGTAGCCAAAATTTGGCAAACTGCATCATGCAAAACATTGAGATACAGTTCTCTAAGCAATAATCCTGCAAGAAACCAGCTTATAGAGTATTTGAGACCTTGATGATCCCACCAGAAACATTTGGGCCACAGTTTTCTAGATTTGAAAAATAAGAAAAGGAAAAGTAGGCATTCTAGTGTCTTGAGTTAAGCATGAACCTATTTTCCATCATTTACTGTGTCACTGAAGTCACAGATAAGTCAATATTATCCGTCCTTTGGTCTCTTCACCATCCCCTGCATGCATATCTCCAGGTCTATGCCTTTTATAACATAGTTACTTCTACCCGGAATGCCCTCTTTCTTCCCTTACCTCTCCAATTTTTATTGCAAGAAAGACATTTTGCATTTTTAAAATCTCATCTTAATTTCCACCTCCTCCTTGAAACCTACTTTGCCTTCTTCAGTTCATGCTGATGTCTCTTTTATTTCATTTCTCCGACTACAATTACAGTCATCACTACAAAGCTTATTATTTATATGTACTCTTGTAAAGCATAAAAACAACAAACACATAAATTTTAGAGCTAAAAAAGCTGTCAGAGGCCTTTGAGCACCTTCTAAATTTTACAGTTAAGGAACCTGAGGCACAGAGAGCTTAAGTGACTTTCCCAACATCATATAGGTAATAAATGTAGGGAGAGATTTAAACCCAAGTCTTCTTGACTCGAAGTCCAGCACTCTATCCAATATTCCACACTGAATCTGTTATGTTATCCTCTGAAACTGGTCTAAAATCACCCTCTGAGCTGGAAAAAAGAAATTGTCACCATGTTAGAACAAGAGGGGCATGCTAATTATGCCTATAAAGTGTCTCTATGCCTTGTGAACAAGTCAACGGACAGATTCCAGGATACAGTGTCAAAGCACCTAGGTTTAAAGTCCAATTGGCCATTTAACAGTCTGTGTGATGTTGGACAAATCAATTACATTCTCTGGAACTCAGTCTCCTTAACTATAAAATGAGGGGGTTAGATTGACCAATTCATTCATTGTTAAATAAACTCCAGTGGCTTCCTATTACCACTATGATCAAATACAAAATCCTTTTTTCATCATTTAAAAGCTCTTCACTACTTAGCTTTAGCCTACCTTTCCAAACTTATTAAATATTACATACCTTCATACACTCTAGGGTGCAAACTGACTTACTTGTTGTTCTTCAAACATGACATTTCATCTCCTGCTTATTTTTACACAGGCTTATATCTCTCATGCCTGGAATAATCTCCTTTGTCACTTGTGCATCTTAGAAGTTCAAACTGATGTACCACCTCCTATAAGAGACTTTATTGCTCCCTCTCCCACCCCCACCCCCACCCCACCCTACTTCTAGTACTTCTGTTACTTTATAGTTTAAATAGAAAAGCATCTGTCATAAAGAATAGAGAACTGACCTCAAAGATAGGATGTCCTGAATTCGTCTCATCTTTGATACAAACTGGCTATTTAACCCTGGGCAGTTAGGTGGCACAGTGGATAGAGTGCTGGGTCTGAAGTCAGGAAAACTCATCTTAATGAGTTCAAATCTAGTCTCAAACACTTTCTAGTTGTGTGACCCTAAGCAAGTCACTTAACCCTATTTGCTTTAGTTCCTCATCTGTAAAATGAGCTGGAAAAGGAAATGGCAAACCATTACAGTTTTTTGGCCAAGAAAACCTCAAATAGTGTCACAAAGAGTTGGCCATGACTGAAATCACTGACTGAACAGCAAAACCCTGGGCCAATTAGTTAACCTTTACCTGTTTGTGGCAACACCCCAGATCACAGGTTGGGGAACCTGCAGCCTTGAGGCCACATGTGATGTTCTAGATGTTTAAGTGTGGCCTTTTGACTGAATCCAAATTTTACAGATTTACAGATTTGTTCTGTAAAATTTGGATTCAGTCAAAAGACTTCACTTAAGACTCTAGAAGGCCATATGTGGCCTCAAGGCCACAGGTTCCGCACCCCTGCCCCAGATGATGAATGGCAACAAAAATGTTGATCTACATTGGTAGGGGAAGTTTTGTGTCAGAAATTCCCTATACCAATGAAATTATATGCATGCATATATGTGCACAAATGTATATGTGTATTGTCCACATATATGCATATCTACATGCGTAAGTGTGTTTGTATGCAATCTGTATGCAGACACACATGTGTACATATACAGGGGTTAACATATATGTACATTCTGTGTACGTGTGTGTAATGTGTGTATACATATATAATGTGCGTATATATACTATATATTTAGTGTGTTACACATATATAGTGTGTGTATATATATGTATATATATATATTTGCTTTTACATGCACATGTTGTCTCTTTTTATAGAATGTAAATTTCTTGAGATCAGGGATTATTTTTTTTTTCCTGTTTTTGAATCCCTGTTGCCTAGTACAGTGCCTGGAATACAGCTGACATTCAATAAGTGATAAATTATCTAGATGATGCCTCAGTTTCCTACCAGTTCTAAAATTTTGCTCCTAAGGAAATATCACTAGGTATTTGAGGCAAATGGTGCAGATGTCTCCTTCAATTTACTGTCCATGTTGATGAGATGACCTTGCCCCAAGGCCTTCAGCAACCAAGGGAATTTTCCATTTGTGGCCTGGGGACCATAGAGGGAAACTGTAAGCCTAAAGTCATCTTTTGGTTCTTACTCTGACTCTTCCAGGTTCTTCTTCTCATTGAAGACCCCGTAAAAACATACAGCCTCAGCTTCTCGTCCTTGCTTTCTTTTTGAAACAATTTACAAAATAAAGTTGACTCATATCAGAAAAGTTCTTATCAATGCAGCAGGTTTTCTGTACACTTGAGCAGTGTTTCCAATCAATCATCCTCAGCTCTCTGTCTCTCTGTCTTTCTGTCTCTCTCTCTCTCTCTCTCTCTCTCATTTTAGACCAAAAAGGTTTGTGTGTTTTTTCTTAAGCTGAATTTCACCTGAAATCATCTTGGCCCTCAAACTTCTCCTTTCATTACTTTGCCAAAGGGGGTTACATATGTGCAATTACAAGCCACCCTTCACACAGAAATGGCGTTGCATCTTTTTCATTTGCTGGGACTGCATGAATGAAATTCATTAGGCGATTGCTGGTGGAGCCTTTCAAGTTGGCTGCATGAAGCTCAACAAAATCTCTGTAAGCTTTTTATGTAACAGTATCAGATCTGACAGGACCCTTCAAACAAATGAAATGGAGTGGCTTCATATAGTTGTACAAGCGTAAGCTATGGAGGAGCCATAATCCAAAAAAGATTGAGAAAGAAGCAGGTGTTTTGTTTTGTTTTGTTTTGTTTTTCCCAATAGCAACGTTAGCTGCTGACAGTTACATTTTTGATTTGGTTTTGTTTTTCCTTAAATGTTATTTTCATTTTGGAAGTGGGTGGGATCGATGTTTGGAAAAGCAATTGTTTATGGTAAATTGCAGTTCACTTTCTTTTGTGTTTGGGCAAGAGTATTTCTAAAGTAGTTAGTCCTGCAAACCAGCAGTAACAACAAGCCTGACCTCAGCCATAGGCAGAGGCAGATGACCCCTTGCGTGGGGGATTTGACAAGTATTACGAAGGCCCTTCTGTTTCCCTAAGCCTCCCCACTCCACCTCCCTCCCCCAGCTTGTCTCTAATGTCTAAAATACTGCCATTCAAATTGTATTCCTTTTGGAGTATCACATGTTTAAATGGCGATGTTTAGGGAGGAGATAACACATTTTAAGCCTTATCTGTTAATGGGATCAAAATGTGAAGTGCAGAAAGCAGCCAGATGTGACTTGGAAGGAGAGAACTGATTTTGAATTCAAGCTTCAGCACTCCTAATTGTGTGACTTTTGGTCAGTCATTTAATCAACTTGAGTCATAATTTCCTCATCTGTAAAATGGGAATAATTATACTCTTAATGGCACATTTGTATTGAGTGAATGAAAAAGTTTTTAGTACGTACTATGTGCCAAAATTGTGCTAAAAGCTATGGGCACAAATAAACAAAGTTAGGTATTTGCTGCTGCCAAGGTGCTTACTCTGTAATTGGGGAAGGCCATGCATAAGAAACAGTTCATTCCAGGGCAGATGGAAAACCCTGGAAGTTTTAAGAAATCAGTTAAAGAGTGGATGGCAAGGCTCAGAGGTCCTTAGGTTACATTTCTGATAAGAAAAAATTAGAAACAAAATACCATCAATTAGAAAGAAGGGCTAAAGAAATTGTAATTATATAAGTAAAATAGAACATTTCTGAACTAATATTACGGCACTTTTCTCTAAGAAAAAACTAAACAATGTAGAAAAGCATAGGAAGATCTGCAGGAACTATTATTGCTGAGCAAAGTAAGCAGAATCAGGAAAAAATATATACATAAATATGGCAATTATATGGTTTCAATGGCCCAACTTGGCTCCCCAGGGAGAAGAATTAAGAACATATACTTTCTTCACTTTGTTGAAGATGGGGTGATGGCGGAGAAGAGAAATCTCTGGGTATGGGATATTGAATATACCGTCAGATATATTCAATTCAGTGATTGTTTTGCTGAATTGCTCACTTTCTTTGTCTCTGTGTTTCACTGTCTCTGTCCCTGTATATTTGTCTCTCTCTCTCTCTCTTTACTGTCAGAACTATCAAGAACTTAAAGTCATTCCCATACACCAACGAGGCATCAGAAGACTTTAGTGAAGGGATATATGTATAAGACAGATGAATCTGAATTTAAAAAAACACCAGATTTCCATTAATATTTACAAAGCCCACCCTATTACCTGTAGTTTCTATTACAATATTCTTAAGTTCTTCTGAGGGTGGCTTTTTAAAATGAACAATATGACTCCTTTATTTGATATGGAAGATGGCATATTTCATTCCCTGCCCCATGAGAGAAATAACAGCTCTTGGAACATTCATTGGGCACCCTTGGAACACCCTTCTGATGGGGAGGAGAAGCTAGGGAGGGGGTGCACATACCTTCCCTCTGTTCTGCAGAAGCTAAATCTTCTGAAGTCTTATGTTATCAAGATATTTTTAGTCACTGACCCATAGTCACCCAGATTGATCCTTATTAAATACACATACAATTACAACTTATTGCTCATGAACAAAGCTCTGGGATTACATGAATTTGTGTCCAATTTAAGTGCTTCTTAATGAGTTAATATTCTCTTTGACTTTTGCCCTCCACCAGAGCTTACCATTTAGTTCATTTTAGCTCTCCCTTAGGGATATTCAATTTCAATTCTGCAAGCAACAGGCTAACAATAAACATATAAATATATAGTATTTATTCAGGATAGGAATGAACAGCAAAGTGCCTTAGGCAGTTTTAGCAACTCATCTTTCAGTCACAGCTTCCTCCTGCTATAACTGCGTATTCACTGATTTCACTGCTTCCACCTTCCTTCAGAAGCCTCTTGGCTTCTTTTCCGCAGAAGTCTCTATACTACTTTATAAGCTAGGTCACTTTGACTATTACTGAGCACATGGTCTGCTCTACCTTCCTCTTCCACCTATCAACAAAGGAAGTGGGAAGGGAAAACAGAAAAGGTTCTCACATAAGGTTAACACATATTTTTGCCCAATTAGAAAGAGGGACTCTTGACAGGGAATACCAAAGACACGGACTGTCTTAGGAAAATCTTTGCTGAGTATAAATACATGCATCTATTTTAAAGACAGATAGATAGATACCTATATATACATATATGTGTATATATGATGTAACATCTTTAACACTACTTTTAAAATATGAAATACACAGTTATTTATTAATTTATGAAAAGAGAGTATATGACCTCATGTTGAGGTAGTTGACATATGTATTATATATACATACAAATATGAATCTATATACATATTGATATACACACATATATGTTACTACCTTGATACCTATATTTATGTATTATATGTAATATGATGACATATTATATACAATACATTATATGATGTATATGTTTTATATGTACATGCAAATATACATATATAGCAATACATATAAAATATATATCTTAAGATTAGATTTAAAATGCTGGTTATAGTTCCAAATTACATGTATAATTAAAGATTATGCAATTTATTTTTTAAATCATAAACTAAGTTTAAAGATACTATAAATAACAAATAAATTTGTAAATATATAATTAGTATCCTTAACACAGATCTTAAAATAAATGTATATTATATGTATTTATATATAAAACTTAGTATGTATACTGTATGTGTATATACAAATAAATATACATAATATATCAAATATGGCATTCACAAATGTATTATTGTTATCAACACTTATGCATACATATATACAAGTGTGTGTGTGTGTGTGTGTGTGTGTGTGTGTGTGTGTGTGTGTGTAGCTGAGGTTACAACTACCTTGATGAGGCCACACTGATTTCCTAATACTAGCAAGAAGGGAAAAAAAAGATTTCTAGTTATATCTCTGCTCACCAGAAGAGCAACCAACTTTCTATTATTGGCCAAAAAGATGCAAAAAGCTACCATTTCCCTTCTTGCTCTGTCCTGAACAAGAAAAGCTAAGTAGGAGGGAGAGAGAGAGAAAGAGAGAGAGAGAGAGAGAAAGAGAGACAGAGAGAGAGAGAGAGAGAGAGAGAGAGAGAGAGAGAGAGAGAGAGA
>NW_020954585.1:38839828-38862907 GCF_900497805.2 Vombatus ursinus
GAGAGAGAGAGAGAGAGAGAGAGAGAGAGAGAGAGAGAGAGAGAGAGCTGCTTGCTTGGCAAGATAGAAGGAGAAAAGAATGAACTATAGTGCCAATTGTAAAGTTCAAGTGTTAATTTTACAGAAAGAAAAAGAGGAAAGAATCTTCTGCTCTGTTATCCAAGAAGATCAAAGAGAGGAGAGAACTTTCATGGTCTCTACTGGTCTGTCTTTACTTGAGAAGGAAGGTAAGATACACATAAGTAAAATAATAGATCTCTTAGACTGGAACCTAAAAAGAGAGTTTCCTTCAGGAGTCTTAAATGGAGGGGGAATTAAAACACTGGGTAGTTCCCCTAAAATGGAGACTTGCAACCCCGAGGAATGAACCCAGAGCAAACTGAGAAGGCAGGAAACAGATAAGCATTGCTGTCTCCAGACCTCCAGGATTTGGCCTAGAGGAGCAAAAGATGTACTTCCTCCCATCTTTGAAAGAAATCATTTTTCTGCCCATCATTTAACATGTACTTAACATTTTTTTCACATGTTGAATTCTCTTATGTCTACTGCAAGCTACTTAAGGACAAAGGTGTGTTTCTTTGTAGTCCCCATAGTTCTAGTCCAGTACTTGGCATGAGAAACACTCAACAAAAAAAATGTTCATTGGTGTTGTATTGATTCATTCTTTTCTATGAGAGAGGAGATGGCTAAATGGACTAGAGATTGTGCAGTAACTTTTATCGTGATAGGACTTATTGTTCTGCAATTTTATCTTGATATTTTCCCCAAGTAATTATTTCTTTTCCAACCAGTTAACTGAATCTCTTTACACTGACCTGAGAAGGGTTTACATTTGCTACTTTCATGTAAGCTGGAGTTTTTCATTCACCATAGCAGCACACTCAGTATGTGCCCTCTACCCTTGCAGAGAACAGTTGGAGAAAGGCAATGCATTGGCTGTTTGTTAAATGAATAGCTTTATATGCTGCTTTAGGCTCCTCAAGCAGCACAGCAGTTGAATAGCTAATCCAGTGTAGGAACTTGGTGAAGCTAGACAAGGCCACTGAGATGAATTTCCAAAGGTCAATGAATTACAGGAATAATGATGGGCAGCAATGTGTGCTCAACTAACTCCTGCTTATTTGGCGGTAGAGTGACATTGGGGCTTTCTGGTAGAGTAAGACTATGAAGGAGAAACATGTCAAAGTGCACTTCTTGAAGGAATATTCATTCAATTAATACTTCATGAGAACTGTGTCTCACTTAAGTGAAAATTTCTAGTGAAATTGATATTAAGCTTAGTACCAAGCAAACCTTTGTGTAATTTGCAAACCCATTCCAATCTGGTGCTTAGCACAATTCCAGGAACATGGTAAGCACTAAATATATGGTTTTTTTTTCATTTATTTACTCATGCTTACCCTAAGTAGCTCATTTATTCCCTGGGAATATATCATCTTTATCATCCTGCTGGGGCTTTTCTAGTCTAATGAGAAAGCTGGAAATCTGGGGGTCTTACAACACTGCTAACTCAGTATGAGTCTATAGAGTGACCTAGTAGCCAAAACAGTTAAGGTGATTTTAAGATGCAGTAATACAATATCAATATCCAAAAAAGAGTTTGATAGTACCAATGATCAATCCTGGGATCCAAAGGCCATTAACAAGTCAGAAAAGATTTAGAGAAGGATCCAGGAGTATGAACGGACTTGAGTCTATGCTGTATTTAGATCAGTTGAAGGAATTAAAGACATTTAGCCTAAAGAAAATTGAACATGTAAATGGACAATGACAATTGCCTTCAAGTGTATGAATGTCTGGAGACAGTGTGGCACTGTGTGAAGAGCACAAGATCTAGGACCTGGGTTCAAATCCAACTCTGCTATTTACTACTTGTGTGACCTCTGGCAAGCCACTCAACTCTTTGAGTCTCAGTCTTCTTATTTGTAAAAATGAAGAAGGTGGACTGAATAATCTCTGAAATTTCCTCTGGCTCTAGATCTTTGATACTGTAAGAGGGTTTAGACTTACTCCATTTATATCCAGGGAGGAGTTTGAAGCTTCACAGAAGAAGATTTTAGTTCAAATCAGAGAAACATCATAATAATTACAGTAAAACTGTCTACACATAGAATAGATTTGTCTCATGAGATGATTGTGAGGAAAACATTCCACAAACCTGAAAGCCCTATGCAAATTTGTTATTAGCATTACTATTACAGTGGTCACGCCAACACTGAGACCTTTGAACAAGAGCTAGAATTCTTTATTGAGAATGTTGCAGAGGGAATTTCCGTTCAGGGGGAAGTTGGGCTACATAATATCTGAGGTCTGCTTCCAACTTACAGATTCTGTGATTCTTATTCTGGTTCCTCTGTAACTGAGTTGTGGAAGACACTTATCTCTTTCTGTTCTTTTAAATATGTAGTCAGGAAGCCAACATTAACTGAGTGAATGCAGATAGTAGTAGAGCCCTGGAAAATTGCTTGTTCAGTTTCCAACTCTTCATGACCCCATTTTGGGGGTTTTGTTGGCAAGAAACTGAAGTGGTTTGCCATTTCCTCCTGCAGCTCATTTTACAGATGAGGAAACTGAGGCAAACAGGGTTGAATGACTTGTCCATTATTACATAGCTAGTAAGTGTCTGAGGCCAGATCTTAACTCAGGAAGATGGGTCTTCTGGACTCCACCCCTGGTATGCTATCTGCTTTGCCACCTAGGTGCCCCAGAAAATTGCTAACAATAATTAAGTCCTCACTATATACTTTGGTATATTTAAAAAAAGAAAAACCCATACTTTGATGGACTACATGCCAAACCACTCTGTCTACATGGTATGGGCACTAATTATTTTTTTCTTTTCTAGACAGACAGAGAGAGAGAGAAAGAGAGAGAGAGAGACAGAGAGAGACAGAGAGAGACAGAGAGAGAGAGAGAGAGAGAGAGAGAGAGACAGAACCTAATGGTCAAGCTGTTTTAGAATTATAAAATCACAGAACTGAAAATGGAAGAAATCTCAGAAACCATCTAATTCCATTCTTTATTTTACAGATGAGTAAACTGAGACCTAGGCAAGTGAAGTAATTGACCAAAGATTACACAGTAAGTACCAGAATTGGGATTTGAACTCAGGTCCTTTGACTCTAGAACCACTCCTCCAGTGGGTAAACAAGCATTTACGTAGCGCCTACTATGCTCTAAATACTTTCCATATATTATCATTTTGGATCCTCGTAACAAACCTTGAAAGGTAGGTGTTATTATTATCCCCATTTTACAATTGAAGAAACTGAAGCAAACAGAAGTTAAATGGTTTGCCCAGGGTCTCACAGTTTGTAAGTGTCTAAGGCTTGATTTGAAATCGGGTCTTCCTAACTCCAGGCCTAGTGCTCTATCATCTGCACTATTTAGTTGAATTAGTAATTTCTTGAGACTAAGGGATATCAAATACACAGCCTAAGTACTGCCTTGGCATTGACAAAATATTTTTGCCAGCCATAGAGGAGACTTCTAATACAATGGATGAAAATTATCCAAGGCAGACAGTGAATAAGTATTGTACAAGATGAGTAGGATGAGAGGGGTGGGTGAGGCATAATCTACGCTGATGGAGGAATGCTCCTTTGTACATTGTTTGCAGCATAAGAATTGAGCTGAGGTACCACACATGGAAGCATTCTGCAGGCTGGGCCTCCTCAGGCATGGCAATAATGACATTAGAGAACCTCAGAACAGTAGTGCCTTGTCCCTACTTACGTCCTCTACCTACTCTCCTAAAGATACTTGAGCCTGGGAAATCCTAGTGCTATTGAGGCTATGCTGTGGACACCTAGAAACATCTGTTTACTGCAATTGCAGCATCACATCTGCTGAAAGGCTACCAGGTAAATGGAACTATCTAGGTGGGTCATTCATTCACATTAATTTCCCCAGGGCCTAATTAGAAAATAACAGAAACTCTATGAAACTCGGTCTAGTCTATAGGTCTCAAGAATTAAAGTGTGAAGCTAGAGTAGGAAAGATATTTGCTACAAAGTCATTTCTCTCCAAATAGCAATACAGTATCTCCAGATGTTATCTCTAGAGTGATTATAGACAGTTTCTCACCTACAGATGGCTATATCCATGAGTCTGGAGGACTTAGTTTTGAGCATATTGTTTGCACCTTTGGTAAAAGAAGGCAGGATGTGATTTTGTTCTCATTATTCAAATTTACTCAGTTTAATCTGTCAGGCAATGTACCATGTGAAAGAATGCTTTTATTATTATTATTATTGTACACTAGTGAAGCCTTTGACATTAAACAATTTAAATATGAGGTTTGTGCATGTAACACAAATGAAAATGATCCATTGACCACCCCTTCCCCAATTTAAAAAAAATGGCATTTAGTAAACCAATATCACAAAGTATAAAATCCTTGTTCCTATTTTTAGAAGGTCAAATTAAATATAAACAAGAGAATGAAATAAAATTTAAATGAGCTTCATTAAACACATAGCTGAAGGAAATTTTCCCACTAATTTCTACAAGGAATTTTTGTTTTCCTCAGCTCACAGTATAGGTCCATTTGGCTTATGAGCACCATGGTGGTAGTGGTTCTGAATAAAATCATCACCCACTCAAATCTTTTCCCCTCTAATCTCAAGTTGATTACAAAGTGATGTGTGTGTATGTGTGTGTGTGTGTGTGTGTGTGTGTGTGTGTGTGTAAAAAAGTATCAGAAGTCTGGAGAGTTATTTTTCTATTTTTTCCCACATTTGTATCCCTGCTTTCAAATCCTCACCAAACTCAGAAACTAAAATCCAAGAATCCTTTAAGAAAGATTTGATAGGTTGTCAAGGAATATGAGGAATCTTGAAAATAGTCATATCTCTTCTTGCTTCAAAATCCTCTACTACTCTTTCTTTATCATTTGATTTTCTTTCATTCCCTTAAAGAATTTGGTTCCACAGTGTGAAGACAGATTTAGAGGGGGCTTTAGTCTGAGATAGAATTGAAGTCTCGTCTACACTCTATGAAGTACTCTATCAGAGACAAAAATACATTTTAGGAGAATGGGAGGCTTTTTCTTTTCCTCCCGCCCCCCATCCCAGCTCTTTTCTCTGTTAATAAAGCAATAGATTTGTTTGGCTTCTTATTCTTTCCATTCTAACTTTGTTGTTGTTGTTGTTCTCAAAGACTAGTCAAAATTCAGCCTTTGGAATTTGGACAGTACAACATAAAAACATGCCTGCAATGATATTTCCAGAGCAAGAAGCAAAATTTTTGGATTTGTGAAATCTGTGACTTGACCACAGTGCTTTCTTCTTTCAGCATCAGTGGATTGCAAAGTGCATTACAGTGACCCACATGGCAGTAAGTTAGACTTCAAATAGAAGCCATATCCTTCAAAACATTCTCTCATTTCCAGATTTTTTTTCTTTTTTGGAGCCATGTTTCCAAAGCAGGCAAACTTTACTCCAGGGTTCTCTTTAGAAAGATTTCTCAAACTGCATTTGCCTATATTCTTCCCTCTGTAGTACTTTGATCATCAGGTTCACTTCTTTCTCCCGGATGCTGCTCTCCAATATGGAGGTCTTCTCTTTCATTTCTCCTCTTTGGAAAAAGAAAAAAAAATAGGATAGAGGATAAGATAGAAGGTCATTTCAGGGTTGGTATGGAGTTTTTCAGAAAGGAGAAAAGAATGCAATACAACTCAACATTCTGTTTCTTACCTTGTGTGAGGAATAAAGTACTTGTAGGGGATTGAGGTATAAGCAGGGCTCAACTTTAAGCAGAGGAAAGAAGAGAAGAAATCATGTGTTTCCACCCTCCTTTTCGGTGAAGAAGCTGAAGTTTGAATCTTCCTGTTCTTCAATCATTTGCCTCCTCCAGAAGTTTGGGAAATAAATACCTTGGTTAAGAATCAAATAAACAATGCAGGATCATGTATAGTCATCAAGTAATTCTGGTTTCTTTATTTGATCTAGGGTTATAGTTGAAGCTTACAAATGTATATTAATGGAAAATATGTGGAAAATTCAGGAAGTCAGTGGTGGATTTTGTTTTGGAGCCTGTGTGAAAGTCAGTAGGAAACTCAGAAAAAAAAAACTGATTGTCATGAAAGATTAAGTAATTTGGTTGGCAAGTCTTTGCCAGTTTCTAAAGTGCCTTTGCGCCATCACCTTTGACACACTCATAAAATAAAAATAAAGCTTCCACATACTTACATTGTCTCCTTCCCTGAACTCAAACTATGGATATAAATTCATTGAATGTATATCTCTCTGTCAGGAAGAGGAACTTTCTGAAGCTTAGGGGAGTGTTTGATGTATTTTATTAACCCAATGGCATATGTATGTCTTAATGACCTTTTGTTTTTGACCCTCACTTAATAGAAGTTATGACTATTGAAGCAGTTCAGAAGTGATTAGAGGTAGGTTTCTCAGCCTGGGTCTAAGGGACAACTAGTTTGTTTGATCAGAGGATAGAGTGGAATGCATTCATGTTAGTGTTCGTATCTTATAACCAGGGTTCTTGAAAGCTGACTCTCATCTTCTCTTTTTGATAAAGTTAGTATTGCTAATGCTAAGAGAGACTCTTTAGAAGAGGAAGGGGAAAAGCCAGCAATTTTATCAGCTATCAGTGGTTCATCCCTGGTCAAAATCTTTCCTTCCTCTTCACTCCTCCAAAAGGAGATATATATATATATATATATATATATATATATATATATATATATACATATATTCAAATACCCATATTATAAAACACATTATAAACTACCCTACTGTTACTAGAATGTAAACATCTTAAGGGCAAATGTTTTATTTTGTTTTTTTGTTTTTTTTGGTCACTGGATATCCAGAACTTAGCAGGATGCTTTACACAGAGAAGATATTTAACAAATGATTGTTGAATTGAATGGAATTTAGATAACTCTCAGTGGGTCAGGCTCTGACCTTGCCTTATATTTATAAACATTCTTCTACTTGTATAGACAATTTAAAAAGAGAAAAATAATGCATTAAAGGCTAAGAAATGTTAGAAGTATCCACATCCTGAAGATTTTTTTTAAGCCAAGATAATAACCAGCAGTTTGGAACATTTTTTCATATGAGGAAGGATTAGTTCTGAGAGCTCTTGTTTGTCCTTCATTCTCAAAGAGGATCATGACATCAGGAAAGAGATGTTATGACTTAGAACTGAATTGGATTTAAGTGAGGAAGGTCTGTGCAGAGTCACCAGCTTCACTCTTTCCTTCCCATCTGGATCTAGTAGTATGACATAGATCAGTAAGATTGGAGATGGCCCTGGATGCGGTGGGAGACCTTTGCCTTTTTGAGCTAAGGTCTTTCGCATGTCTCACTTTGTCTGAGGCTACGCCCAGGCCAATTCAGCGATTTAGGCTACGTAAAAATGAGGCAAAGAATGGCCTCTATTATCTAATAAAAAAAAAATAAAAATAAACCTGGGAGGGGAAGAACCTCAGGGTTTCTGGCCAAAACAGAAACAATTGCTATTTACACTCCCTGTGAGTCATCAGAATCAAAACAATAACCTTGAGACTTGATCTGGGACGCACTGTTGTCCAGTCAAGGAGAGTCAGAGTGATTTGAGTTTAAAGTCTGAGAGCTCTAAGGCTGTACTCAAGGATAAGAGATTGGAGATTTTTAAAGAATTTACTTTTTTTCCCCTTAAAAGTCTACCATATTCCAAATCTGACTCAGATTTTTAAAGTTTGAGTGTTGAGGATTAGTTAGCAATTGTTACAGTCTCTTTAACCATCTTTATCCCTCTTTTAACCAAAAGAAAGCTCTCCAGTAGGGATCCACAGGTGACTAGATTATGCTGATGTATTGGCTTGAGTTAGATCTTTTTGAAAAGACAGAGAAATTGAAGAAAAGATTTATTCAGGAACCATGTATCATCTCCTATGCAGTTTTATGGTGTCATAATGGGGCACTCGTTCTGCATTCTAATAACTCTAGGAGATTCACTTTCAGTAATAAAAGGCTTTTAAAAAATACAAAATGCAAAAAAAAAATTCAGTATTTTAGTTAATAGCATAGAGTGTCAATGCCTTTAGTTTGATTAATTTTTCCCTAAGGTGGAACTATTTTAATATTTTTTTAAGTGGTGCCCAGACAATTAATTCCCAGGAGAGTGATCTAGTAAACTTTAAGCAATGGTGGAACTAGTTAAGTTCTGCCCATTTCTGATGACTGCAGTGATGACTTCTTTATTCAGGACCCATAGTCAGATTTGCTTCTTTGTAAAGAAACCACTGGACTGACAGCACACAATAAATCATGTCTAACAACACACTGGAAAACTGGCAAGAGACAGCTTGTACAGTGACAAATACAGCTGACAACAAGTATACACATCTGTTTGGTGGGATTTATGGGGAATGAATGCAAACAAGAAGGCAATGTGTGCATCAGTTTTACACGAGACTTTAAAGCCGCTTTTCTTTCAGCCCAAATCACAGAAACATAAGGAATACATATTAACCCCCAAGATTTATTTATTATAAGCACAACGAGATTACAAATGGCCTATGAAGATTAGCATTTTGATTATCAACGGCTGCTCCAAATATCTGATGAACCGATATTAGAATAGTTCTTAAACATACTGATTAAAGACACATTGCTGCTGCTATTTTTAACACTTGCTTATATTCAGGTGTAAATCAGGTTTTGAAGCTTATTCCTAAATCTTTACATGGGAGGGGGGAGGAGGAAGAGAAGAAGAAGGAGGAAAAGGAGAAGGAAACAAAAACTTATAGGATTCTTCTTTACAACATATTCTTCTCAAGGAGACAAAGATCCAAACCATGATTTCCCTGGAAATTTACTTTTGACTTAATAAATGAATTTTGAAGGAAGGTCAACAGATTCAAACTCTCCTAATTAGCTGCTCAAGTAGCTTGTGCAATAATCAAGGTGCCCTCTGATAATTTATCATACAACTTGACTGCAATTGCCAAGGACCCCTCTGTACTCAGTCTAGTAATGATTCAGACTTCAACATAAGGAGTCCAAAGCCCTAGCTTTCTTCCTCTCACACAGTAAATTTGTGCCTGAGGCAGCACAAACCGTGCCTGGGGCAAGTGGTCTTAAAGAAGCCCTCCACTCATTTTATTTGAGTAAGCATTGAGAAGTGGAGTAGTCATCTGATAGTTTGGCATTTCACTAATTCTTCTTACTAACTAGGTGCTAAATTTCAGTATTTCAACATTTCAATGCTAGTGAAAGATTATATGTCTTTTCAGCAACCTCTAAATTAGGCCAAAACTCTAATCACCATCCTACCACCATCACCACTATTACCACCTAAGTTACCTTATCTGCTTCAAGGTCATTTCTAGAAAAATTACCCATCCTGATTATTTGATTATTCAAAATAGTTTTATCCTTTCCCCTTTTAGAAGACAGGTGGTTCTAGACTGCTTTCTCACTTTTCACACCTTTAGAACTGCATTTCTTCACCTGTATTTGGCAAGACCCTGGTGATCACATGAATAGGAGTTCATTGGGGGAAAAAAATCTGAGGCTAATGAACACTTACATGAGTTCATCCCTCCAATTTGACTCAAAAAAAAGGGAGGGAGTTTGATGGTGGCTGTACCTGGTGGCAGGTCTGCACTCCTCTCTAGGCTCTGTTCTAAGTCCTGTCTCAGGGTCATGACCTTAGTCTTCCCACAGCCCTTTCCCCACCCCTCAAACTATTCTCCAGGGACAGATATCCACCAGTAGTTCATAGCTGTTACTTCCACTGAGCTGTGAACACTTTTCTTGAAGCAATGAAACATTGGTTTAATGACACAAACATACCTGAAAATAAAAGTCAAAAAGAAAATTCCCAGTCTCAAAAAATTTTACCTTAAACAGCAAAATATCACTATTCATAGGTTAGGGCTAGATTATTAATCTAGCGTTGTACTCATAGGATAGTTATCAATAAAAGTCTATCAAATTTGACATCCTTTACTTCTTCTTTTACTTCTTCTTCCCCAGTGTAAACTCATCTTGGTGTCAAAATCAATCATTAGAGCATTAAGAAAATAGTTACATTTTGGAGTTCCACATAGATAGTGAATATATGGGGTGTTCAAGGAAGACTAGCACCTCTCTTGTGAGGGCTTGCCAAGCTTTTTTCAGGGCTGCTCATCTGCTTTTGGTGTTCACTTACCACCCATCTCTCACCTGTGGCTCCAAGAAGCTATAGCACTCTCAATGACCACACCCCAAGTAAAACTATCTCCACAGATGAGCTAAACCAGGTTGAGGGTAACTGACAGGCTTCCAAGCCATTGGTGAGTTAGAGGAATGTTTATTCCAAGCATGTGAAGACTTCCCCCAGTGAAATGGGCAGATGAGAACAGTTTGTTCCAATAACAACGATGGTAGCTGAAGCTAATGCTGTGGAACACATAGAGCTTGGTCATCAAAGATTCCAAGGTCACCCACTACATCCTGGGCCATCTCAGGTCATCTTGACTTTTGTCCTGCCACTGGACTTTAATGACCTTGGAAGAGAGAGGGAAGCTGCTGATTCTGTACAACTCTGTCTCACTTAAATCCAATTCACACATGAGTCAAGGTATGATGTCATTGGTCCTCTTCAAAAATGAAGGATGAGCAACCACCAACTGCCACTGAACTCAAGAGGGAAAGAAAAGGAAAGGAAAAGTAGGAAAAGAAAAAAAGCAAAGAAAGGGGAAAAAAGTGAAAAGAAAAAAAAAGAGAAATTTAAGAGAATCAGAAAAAGAGAAAGATTTTGCCCCATTGACTTAGACCTTTTGGTTTACATAAATTTTACAACTATTCTTTTTCTCTTTTGTGAATGATTCGGGGTAATAATCCTGTCACCAATGCTCTAGCCAGGCCCATGGACTTGCTTGTAGATAATTGTTCCTATCGATTACAATATGCTCCAATCTGTTAAATGTCCATGGCCATATAGAAAGCTGTGCTGACCCTACCTTAAAGGTAGGTGTGAAGAATAGAACATAGATATGAAAGCATAGACTTTTAGTGTAACAAAGAGAACACTACCCAGCCTTTTCTACCTTGAACATTAATTCTAGAACTAAATAAACAAGTCATCAACTGCTTCTAAGTATCTATTTTCAGACACTGGACATTTATAAGGAAGTTAATCAGGAGGAGGCCTTTTAAGAAATAGAAGGGCTCGGTTAAACTTAAGATGGACTTCTTCACTTTCATTGGGCTTCATGTTCTAAAGACCTTAGATCTTGTTACAACTTGAACAATCTTCTGTACATTCTTCATGATAGATCCTGACTCATATTCCAAATTTATCAACTGATATTTCCTAGCTCCTGCTGGCTCTGATAGGTTCTCTTACTTTATCAAGCTGGAAGCCAAGCAACAACACTATTTCCAGAAGTTTTTTTTTTTTTTTATCAAACCCTCCCCCCACCCCAGAGATACCCTTTTCCTCTTTCCTATACCTTTCTATCTTTTCTCTTCTTTCATTAGAAAAGTAAGCTGTCTTGCCTGCTTTTATATGTATTCCTAGCCCCTAGCACTGTGCCTGGCACTTAATAAGTACTTAATAAATGATCTATGCTTTCTCTCTCTCAACCTCCTAATTCTCAGCCTACCTGAATTCCATTTTGCTATAGGTCCATGTCATTCTTTGTCTATTCCACAGAAGGAAACCCTCAAATTTGAACAGATTCACCATCAATTTACTAGACCAGTCTGGGAACAGCTAGCCTCTACTGACTCTGGAGAGCCCTTCATAAACTAGCCCTGGAATCAAACACCTTCCAATCTGCAAACACCTTATTCCCAGACACCAGTGCAGTGATACCAGTCTCCTTGCTGTTCCTCAAACTCCTCTCTGCTTCAGAAATGTTCACTGGCTGTTCCCTATGCTGGGAATGCTCTCCCACCTCATTTCTACTTACTGCCTTCCCTGACTTTCTTTTAGTTCCAACTAAAATCTTGTCTTCCATAGGAAGCCTTTCCCCATATCTCTTCATTCTAGTGTGTTCCCACTGTAAATTATTCTTCATTTATAGTGTATATAGCTTGTTTATACATGTTTGCTTAATGTAGTAAATTGAGAGCTCCTTGAGGACAGAGAGACTGCATTTTACCTTTTTTTGTATCCCAAGCATTTAGCACAGTGCTTGATATATAGTAGGCACTTAATAAATGCTTAATGACTGACTGAACAAGCAAACAAACAAACAAAAAAATACCACTGGCACCCTTATAATTATTCCCAGCCTCTCTTAATCATTACCTCTCTTAGTTAATGACAACTATCTCAGAAGGATTCCATCTAGATTTTTTTCCTCATTAATCTCTGCTGAAGATATTCATTATTGGAAGCTCTTAAAAATGTTTATATTGATGTTAAAATGCTTTATTGATATTTTATTGATATCTATTGATATTTATTGATATTGATATTAAAATGTTTTGTCGATAATATTTTATTGATATCATAGTATCCCATGTATCCTCTCTCCTCTGCCTCCCTGAGAGCCATCCCATATGGCAGTATTTTTTTAGAAGAAAAAGGAAAACCAACAGAATTGATCAATATGTTGAAAAAGTCCAAAAATGTGCAACATATAATACCTGTGGACCTTCCACATTCACAAACAGGGAAGTTGGAGATATCTTCTCATATCTCTTTGTTTGAGTTCCACTTGATATTTATAATTTTGTTTCATTTATTTTTGATTTTTTGATGTGCCATTGGTCTTCCCATTTGCATTGTTGTGGTTACCATGTATATTCTTTTCTGAGTTCTGCTTATTTGACTCTGCATCAGTTTATGTATATCTTTCCATACTTCTCAGTATTCATGACACAATTTCTTACAACACAGTAATATTTCATTATATTCATATACCACAATTTGTTTAGTTATTCCCCAATTTGGGGGCACCTATTTTGTTTCAAATTCTTTACGATCCCCAAAAGTGATGCAAATATTATTTTGGAGTACATAGGGATTTTTTTCATCTATGGCTTCCTTCAGTTATGTCTAGTAATGGAGCCTCTAGTTCAAAGGACATGGACATTTTAGATACTTTATTTGCATAATTCTAAATTGCTTTCCAAAATGGTTGTGCTAATTTGTAGCTCCACCAACAATATATTTAACTGCTATGATTTTTGTCATTTGTGCCAAATTTGCAGGGTGTGAGGTAAAACCTCAGTGTTATTTTGATTTGCATTTCTCTTAATATAAGTGATTTGGAGCATTTTCTCATGTGGTTGTGAATACTTTACAGTTTTTTTGAGGACTGTTTGGTTCATATCCCTTGACCATATATATATATATATATATATAGAGAGAGAGAGAGAGAGAGAGAGAGAGAGAGAGAGGGGCATGGCACTATATGTATCTGCATGTGTATATACATATATTATACATACACACACTATATATATATATATATACATGTGCACACATATATACATATCAAAGACTAATTACAAGGGACTCAATAAGGACAGACTGTTTACTTTTTACGTATGTAAAATGTATGTCTAAGATGGTTATTTATAATTGGGTAGCTCATAAGAAAGATTGGGGTAGACTTGAGCATGATATGACTTCAAAAGGTAAAACTGTTCAGGAACAGCTAAAAAGAGTAATTATCTTATACAAATGAAGTGCCAGAGGAAGAACTAATATATTGGAATTAGATGGGGGAAGAGGGCTGGTAGTTCTGGAAACCTACTTTCATTAAGAATGGGTTCAAGAGAGAACAATTCATATGCATCTAGAAAAGTATAAAAGTCTTCTAAATTTAGAAAAAAAATAAAACTCTAAGGAGAAAGGGAGAGGGGAGAGGATGAGGGAAGGTTCTTTAGAAGGGTGTTTGGATTAATGGTAATGGGAGAATGAAGGAGGGATCCTTGGAAGGATAAGGGAGGGATCTGTAGAGGGGAGGGTGATGGAATAGGTCAAAGGGTTTAAAAGGTGTTTAGATTTATGGGAATGGGAGTACAAGGGAGGGATCTTTGGAGTAGGGTAGGTTAAGTAATAGGAGGGTGAAGTAGTGGGTAGAAGTAAAGTAAAGGAGTTGGGAGGGATAGAAAACAAGAGATACACAAAAACATAAAAAAAACCCAAAGAGTAAAAGTAGAATCTCTTAGGGAAAGTATATGTTTATGTATGTATGTATGTATGTATGTGTATTAATTGTAGCTTGGGGGAGGGGGGAGAAGGAGGAAAAAAGAACAGAGTAGAAAGTATACAGCAGAGAGCAAAGGAAAACCTACAAGGAAGCAAAGAAAAGATGGACAGCTTTCAACAAAATGGGTAGTATTTAATATATAAGCTTTCTTGAAATGGAAATTTATTGTGATATATTTTGAATCCTCTCATATTCTGCTGTGCACATGACATGTTTTTTTCTTTTCTTATTTTATGTTTAAGTTTTAATATTTAAGTTTATATTATGTTTCTTTTTCTTTTTACATTTTTAAGTTTTAGTATTTAAGTCTAAAATAAAAAATAATTAAAAAGAGAATATATCTCTTATCCATAGCTGTGAAGTATATATTATTTGTTTCCCTTTTAACTTTTTTTTTATAGCATGATCTATAACACTGAGCTCATGTATTCATTTAGAAAGTATTATGGACTTGGTGTAGGGTATAGGTCTAAGCTTTTTTTCTGTCAAACTACTTTCCAGTTTTCCAAGCAGTTTTTTATAAAATATGGAGTTTTTACCTAAGTAACTTGCATTTTCTACTTTATCAAACACTGGGTAATTGAGTTTTATTGTTTCTGAACCTCTCTTGTCTAGTCTGTTCACTGATTTGTCTTTCTATTCTTTAATCAATACCAGATGGTTTTGATGACTGTTGCTTCACAATATGGTTTGAGATCTGAAAGTGATAGCCCCCCTTCATTCATCATTTCCTTTGATATTCTAGATCTTTTATATTCCCAAATTTGATCAGAAGCTCTTTGATAAGCTAAGCCTTGGTGTTATGTGCAGAATAGAATTTGAATGCTGCCTAAAGGCTACTGTGGCCCACGTTTAGGCCTCTTAGCTGTAGAATGTGTAGGCTAATCTCATTTCATAGATGAAAACCACCACAATTCTACATGAGGAGATAGTCAATTTACTAGTTTTGTAGGTAAAGATTTTAAGGACACCCATCTGAGTCACAATTATGGGCGAAGCAATAGTTTGTGCATGCTGAGTTGATTATTTTGGAACTAGATAGATGGACAAGGACAAAAAGGCAAAGAATACTATATCAACAACTTTAATGAATGTGTGTGTATGTGTTTGTATGTGTGTATCAGAGCTCTCTTGCAGCAAAAAAAAAAATACAATCAATAATGTCTGCCATTGAGATTTTATAGAACCACAGAATGTCATAGCTGAAAGGGATTTAAAGATCATCTTGTTCTGTCTACTCATTTTCCAAAAGGGAAATTGGGTCCCAGAAAGGGTATCATGCTTCAAAGTCATACATGAAGTAAGTGGTAATTTCAGTCATCAAAATTTAGTCTTTTCATTGAAAGTCTTAGGGTCTTTCAACTATACCATGAAAAGTGGTTTTTGCTTTGCTATCAGAAAATTATTTAAGTGATTCGTGAAAATTGTCAAGGAGCTGGTGGATTGTTTGATTATTTTTATTTTTGTTTAACTAGAACCAGCAGAAGCTATTTAAGGACAACCTGAGACTGGACCTACATGATGACCAGTCTGGGATTTGGCATTGCGAAATTGTTCCAAAATTATCAACAAGTCCATTCACCCACTGATTCATTCACAACCATTTATAAATGTTTTGGAGGTTGTCTGATATAATGAGAAGAGTACTAGGTTTGAAATCAGCAGTTAAGGGGAAGGAAAGGAAACAAGCATTTACTAAGTACTAACTATGTGCCCCAAAGTGTGCTAAGCACTTTTACAAATATTATCTCACTTGGTCTTCACAACAACCATGGGTTATAAGTGCTATCATTATTTTTGTTTTATAGTTAAGGAAACTGAGGCAGAAGTTAAATGAGTTGCCCAGGGTCTTATAGGTAGTGATTAAGCTAGCAAGTTAAGAAGATACAATATTATTAAAATCTTTGAATACCAAGCAAAAGAGTTTTGGTATTCATACTTATTTTATTAATAATTTGGCATAATATCAGTTCAGTATTTGGAGTCTCTGATTCCCTAGTTAGCATCTCCAAATCATAGCTCAGCAAGTCTCATGGATGTGTTTTTTATTTTACCAGTCCGACAGCATACTTAATTTATAACAGATTTTTTTTAGTGAAATAGCAGTATAAATAAGGTAAAAATATAGCATTCCCTATTTCAAACTTTATGGTACTTTCCCACAAATATATAAAGACTCATCGGACAGAGGAGATGTCCACAAAAGCCATATGTTAAGCATCCTCAAGTGAGGGGTTCCATACACCAAAAATACACATAATCAGGGCACACTCATGCAAAGTTAATCCATGACTCCATCAGTACCAAAAAATAAAAATAAACAAAACAAAAACAAAACAAAAAAACTGACACCTTCTACTAATGACAGGACCTCTGCCAAGGACTTTTTGTCTGATTATCTCCATGATATATTGCCTTTTGCTGTTCACCAGTGGGCATTGGTTTTCTGCTCCAACTGGTAGTCAACTCTAACTATTTTTACCCTGTGCAATACCCACTAGGGAAATTGTGGTTATCACTTTCTCATTAGTTCTTCTGGCTACCTCCATCACCCACTGGACAAGTGAGGAAGGTGCTTCTCCTGAAGAAGAAAAATTATGCCTCTTTTTGGTACTTTTTAAATATGAAATTGAGAAATATAGAATAGAAAAAGGAAGATTATATATGAAACCATAAATCCCCATCACTTATAGTTTGCTCTTTAACTTTTGTATTAGTTTTAACATGGCAATACTAAAACTATTCTAGCCCTCCACTGAACTTCCTTCTTCTCCCTTTGATGTATTTTTAAAAACATTTCCTTTGTAGTCTTTTCTTTCTTGTGTCTAGGAGGTAGCTAGTGGCACAATGGATAGAGCACTGGGCCTGGAGTCAGAAAGACTTGAATTCAAATCTGGCCCTCAGACACTTACTATCTGTGTAGCCCTGGGCAAGTCACTTAACTTCTGTCTGCCTCAGTTTACTCAATTGTAAATTAGGGATAGAAATAGCACTTAATCATAGAGTTGTGAGGATCAAATAAGATCATATTTGTAAAGTACTTAGAGTGTCTGGAACATAGTAGGCATTTAATAAATTCTTGGTTCTTCCCTTCCTTTTTTGGGGGGTGGGAGAAATCATCATCATTCCCTTTTTCCCACAACTCTCTTTCTTGGAAAAAAAATTCTCCGTTGTAACAAATAAATATTAATAAGCAAAAAAATTCACACATCATTCATATCTAAAAATGTATTAATTTGATCACTTCTACATTTTGTGTACTTAATATGTGTTACTGATTATTTTTCTATGTTTGAAATGGTACCAAATTGTTTTTTTGTTGTACTGTATTTGGAAATCTGGTACTGCTAGACACCTTCTTGCACACTTTTTTCTTTTTCATTTTTCTCTTGAGGTTCTTTGTGTTCCTTCAGATTAATCTTGTTATTATTTTGTCTAGTTCTATAAAGTAATCCTTTGGTATTTTTATTAGTAAAGTATTTAATCTGGAAATAAATTTAGGTAATATTGTAACTATAGTTCTTACAGGCTACTCTGTCAGCCTGTTCTTTAATTAGAATCTTTCTGTGCTTTAAGTTCTTGTCATAACTTCAGGTCCATCTGTAATTCAATTCATATACTGGAGAGGCTGTGATTAGTAAGCTTTTCTCCTTCAGCAAAGCCTACAGAGCCCAAAATTCTCAATCATTATTCTCAATGAATAGCTATGAAGCTTACTTCAGACATGCTTCTCAGCTAAACTTTTTTTATCCAATGGCTGCAAAGATCTCTTCTTCTTAGCAAGGATGTACCAGAAGGCACAGAAACATATGATGAAATCAGGTTGCTCCCTTTGCCATTTTCTCATAGCTAATAAATGTCATCCCCCAGATTTCCTGATTTTGAGAACAATGTCTATGTACATGTTTTCTGTTTATGGAACATAGATTGCTTCTCTCCCAGACTAACTCCCCAGCTTTTTTGTTAAAAGTCAAAGCATCACCATCTACTCTGTCTAGCTATATCAGTCTCTGCCCAGCAGCCACGTTGTTTTCCTCTGTTGGCCCTTGTGAATCTCACCTGGAACTAAAAATTATTTTGATACCCAGGGAAAGTAGCATGAGGTTCAACTGATGAAAACAGTTCAAAATACATCCCAGACAAACAGCATAAATTGTGCCTCTAAAAAAGTGTTATAATTACTAATGTGAAACTAATTTAGGAAATATTTAAGAAAAGTTCAATTAATTAAACATTACTTTAGTGTCTCACTTCTATGTCTTTAAAGGTAAGTATATGTTTAATTTTCACGACCTCTAAATTTCATTGTCCTAGACCAAAACTCTGTTTATCACCACTCTAGTTATGGCTTTAGGGTAGGCCAAGAAAACTTTGGCTTGTATTTCACCTCCTAATTCCTGGCAAACTCAATCAAATGTACAGGAGAGACTTTATGGCGTCTTTTAAATTACAGAAACTCAGGGCAGTCTCTTCAGCCATTTTATAGGGCCCTTTATGGTCTCGTTTGCTCCCAGTATCTTCTCAGGAATAGTTTTACCAAAAGGCCTTGGAAACTTGGCTTCTGGCGTCTTCCTCATCACTGATATTATACATCAAGGTTTGAACAAGTATACTTGACAGAAACCTTGATGTTATCCTCATTCAAATCTGTGGAAAATAAGTGGCATGGATAATATTTGTATTATAATTTTTTGGAGTACATAACTAAATATGATACTTTATGGGCAAGCTGTCAGCAGTAGCACTCAAATCTAGTTTCTTGTCCCCATTGTTACTGTAAATGTTGTTGTTGCTCAGTCATGTCTCACTCTTCATTACCCCATTTGGGGTTTTCTTGGCAAAGATACTGGAGAAGTTTGCCTTTTTCTTCTCCAGCTCATTTTACAGATGAAGAAACTGAGGCAAACAAGGTTAAGTGACCTTCCCAAGGTCACACAGCTAGGAAGTGGTCTGAGGCTAGAAGGATGAATTTTCCTGACTCCAGACCCAATATTCTACCACTATGCCACCTAGATGCACTCAGAGCAACCCTTATCCAAGCAACAAATGGTCACTAGGTACAAGTGAAAGATTACTGAATAAGAAGAGATTCTAGCCTTTGAGACTTTTAATGTTAGTCCCCAATCATCCCTATTGGTCTAATTCAAAGAGAGTTTTTACACTTTAGTACCAAAACACAAAATTAAAAATATTATTTATAATAATTGCTTTAATAAAGACTCCAGCTCAAGACAGTAGGGATTAAAACAATGCCAAGATACAATCACACTAGGATACACTAAAATAGAATCTCTCCTACTAAGCTTTTAATATTTTTACCCTTAATTTTTTTCATATAATTCTAACATCCATTTCCTGTTTCTCTTATTATATGCATTTACCTAGTTTTTTTAAATAATATTTACTCAAATGTCATGTATTTACATAATTAGTATAATTATGCCTAAGTACATAATTAGTGTAAATACATATAATTGCATTATTATAATATGCAATGATCTTGCTTTTATTTAAGCCCTTTCAAAGTTTACAGGCAAAATCTATATACTGGGCAAGCACATTAGACAATTATTGACATTGGAAATTTTGGTCTCTAATTGATCCAACAAAATGCCTCAACTGGATTTTTGTATGTAAATCCTTGGACTAAGACATATAGTTTTTTTTGGAAAGTGTTCCAAGGTAGAAATTTCTGGAAAAAAATGTAGTTTTCTTTCTCTTCTTTTAATTTTAGTAGGTCAGTAGAATAAACAGATTTGTATGAAGATGTAAAACGTGGCTTTGGTTGTAAATTTCATTCTGATAAAAATTAATGAAACTGTAGTGAACTGTGTGATTCAAAAATGAAGGGCTTTGATGAAAATACTGCATGTCACCTTAATTATCCTGGTGCTATCAGATGCCAGAATTAAAAAAAAAAAACACCTCCATTTGTAATCCTTAAGTAGATAAGGGATGATATTCAGTAAATATGATAACACTCCACACCTGAAGAAATGTAATCTCTTTCTTGTTGGCTTTACTGACTATCTCTAGTCTTTGTAAAACTAGTTTGGGACCTTTTCACTAAAATCATTTCACTCCATTCTTGCAGTCTTATAATAAACCCTAATTTACCTTCCAGATTAAATGTTAATTTCTGTCTGAATGACTTTCCAGATCCTTCGTAATCTAGCTCTGACTTCTGTCTGTTTCTCCATCAATGCTAAACATGGATTCTAGACAGCATGTACAGTTGCAACAAGATTATCTTCTTGCTTTCACTGTACTTTTTTTCTTCTTTTGCCCACAATATGACTTTACCTCAGGTGTCTTTGCATGGATGAGAGCCTTTTTTTTCTTCCAAGATGAATCATTTATAAATTTACACCTTACAGCCTTCTTCAGGAAGCCTTTACCTTGTCAAACTAGTCCTTTTTGATCCATTAATATGACTCCTTGCCTACTCCTTCCCTTCATATTCATTACTTTATTTGCAATGCCTATATGCTTTCTTCTCTTATTCTGATAGTTTGAAATCAATCCTACTGAGGACAAGAAATATATATCATACTAATTAAGGATCTTTTTTTCAGGAGTGTATTGGAGCTATCTTATAAAGGCTCAGGAAAGCTGGTAATTAAATACTCTGTACGAACATTTACACCTTGGAAACAATCCAACACTATAAATCAAGTTCAGTTTATTATAATCTTGATGATTATCTAGACTAAGAGAGTTATGGAGAAATTTAATAATACACATTAAACTTAAAGATATGTTATGTTACATGTCTTTTTTCAGAGATCTGGTTCTCAAATATTTATGAGCATACCTTTGAAAAACTAAAGTGCTTAATTCCTATGAGATACAAAAGAAAGGAATGCTGTATTTTGAATCAGGATTCAGATTTAAATCTTTTTCTTGCCCCTCATCTGTAAAATGAGGAAATTAGCCTTGAAGACTCATAAAATCCTTTACAGCTCTAGATCTATGATAATATAATCCAGAGTTTCTTGAATTGGCATTCATTGATCCCCAATCAAGTCAGTGAACTTTGAAAGAAAAAAAAGCATACATCATTATTTTAACTAACTAATAATTAAAATCTATTATTTTCCTCAAAGATAAATATAGGCAACAAACATTATTCTGAGTAGGGGTCTATAGCCTTCATTAGATTGCCAAAGGGGTCCATACCATACAAAAAAAAACTCATGATACAGTTTTCATTTTTTTTAATATTTTTTTTACTGGACCTGTGGTTTCATCCTACCTGTGCAAATCATCATCTGTTTTACAACCTATCATCTTAGAGAAGTTTCTGAGGTTGAGTGACTTAACCAGGGTAATGCAGACAATATATGTCAGAGATGGAACTTGAACCAAGGTCATTTGGACTCCATAGACAGTTTTCCATCCAGTATGCCATGTTACCTATAATCCAATGTGCAAAACTGACTAAAGAAAGGTGTTCAGAAACATATAACTGGAATGAATCCATAGTGTGTAATTGATAAAGACTGGTTTCCTAAAGAAACCCACTCAGTTCCCACTCCTTGCAACCAGGTCTATGAGTTAGGAAATACATTCTAAGAGAGTTGGTTAAGATACACCCATAGGCAAAAAGACTTGCCCATGGCCATACAGTTAGGAAGTTTCAGAGATAGTATTTGAAGCTAAATCTTTCTGACAGCAAGTCCAATATTTTATTCACCATTCCAAGATATCCTCTACAAGAATAGGAGTAAAGAATGGACCTATGCTTTAATTAATACAGGGAACTACCAGGTGAGAAAAATTGCTCTACAAATACAGGCTGGTACTGTCTTTACAACATAAAGTCTTAATTCTTTGTGGAAATCTTCACATGAATCATTGCACTCTGGTCAGGATCCTCTTCTCCTACCCGATGGAACTTCAGATTCTGCCTCTAGAGTGCAGGCTGTTATAAATTTGTCTTGGCCAGAACTAGATTTCCACACCACCTCTCCTACAGCTCCACACAATGGAACTGCTTCCCCTTTCCATTCACCTTCAAGTCACTACCTCTTCTCCTCTATGCATTGTCATCTCCATTAAAAGATTCTTGAGTACAAGAAATGCCAGATTTGCCTGTATCATCTGTTTTTTTCCATGCTTAACACAGTTCCTGCTACATAGTAATTACATAATAAATGTTCTATCATCTATCTATCTATCTATCCATCTATCCTTCTATCTATCATCTTCTGAGCTGCAATTTAACTAGAGCACTAAGTGGTTAAGAGAACTGTCCACAGTAATACAGCAACTATGTGTTAGAAGTAGTAATTGAATCCAGGTGTTTGTGGCTCTAAGGTCTGCTCTCTACAACTATATAGCACTATCTCTTTGCCTCTACAAGTCTAAAGTAAATAAATTGAATAGTCCTTCTACCCTATCTCATCATAACATAGAGTTGATCGTTGGTTTTTGAAGTCTGTGCCAGGAGAGAACAAAGTGCAAGTTGTCCAAAAATCTGTAAAAGCTCCAGGTGGAATCCTGGCAATTGACTGAACTTCTTATGTCTGAGGATTGTCCTAACTACATTTGGAAAGGCTTCATCACTAGAAGGTTGATTGTCAAGTGATATATTTAGTTTTGGCTATGGAGATTCATGCATTGTTCTCTTCACTTCTCTTCTTTTTTTTTTCTCTTCCTCTCCCCTCCCCTCCCCTGTCCTTCCCTTTCTCCTCTCCTTCCATTTCCCTCCTTTCCCCTACCCTTCCTGTCCTCTCCCTTCCCCTTCTTTCCCCTTCTTCTTCCTCCCCCTTCTCCTCCTCTCCCCTTTCCCTCTCTTCCCTCACTTCCCTCCTCTTCCCTGCCCTGTTGTTCTCTTTCTTTCTCCTCACCCTTAACAAAGGAGGGAGAAAAATATGTTTCTGTTAATTAAAAATAATACTTATTTTTTTTTT
>NW_020954585.1:38862917-38897796 GCF_900497805.2 Vombatus ursinus
AAAAAAAAAAAAACCTAGGAATTTTGACAGTGTAGTCTACTGGATGAGTCATTGTTCTGAAAATGAAGGACTCTGGGAACCAATTCTGATTTTCTTATTTCTTTGCTGTGGGGAATTGAGCACATGGTTTGTTCTCCTTGTATGCTTAATTTACCATTCAACCATCTTCATTTATTTTAAAAATTGTAATATAAGGATAAGAAAATATCAATTAATTATCATTTGCTAATCATCTTCTATGTACAAATAACTACTGGGTTTTTGAGGATACAAAAAGAAATTAAATAACTTGTTCTCAAGGACCTTTCTTTTGGGATAAACAACATGTAGATGTTTAAGTTTTACAAACTACATATAGAGTAAATAAAAGGTAATTTTTAAAAGAAGGCACAAGCAGTTGGGGGGAATTAAGAAAGGTCTCAGGGAAAAAGTGTTGCTTAAGAGGAACTTTAAAAGAAATTTGACATTCTAAGAGGCAGAGGTGAGGAGGGAGTTGCATTCTAGACATGGAAGCAGGAGATAGAATCTTCCATGTGAAACATCAAGCCAGTCATTTTGAATTGCAACAGTAAAATATCATTGGTTAAATGTCCCTATTATTATAATTTATTCATTGAGTCCATTTCTCTCCTCTTTGTTAGGACTGCTTAACTGCTGGCAGAAATATTATGTGCACTGTGTATTTTGCGGTCTTTCACTTTTGGGGCTATTTGGTAGAGAATGGCAGAATTTGCTCTCTTCTCCTCTGTGTCATTGTCTTTATGTTCCCAACCAGACATCTTCAGGTAATATCATCTATAGGCCTCTAGTCCAGGCTCTCATATGTCAGGCTTTCCTCTTTCTAAGAGGGGAATAAAAATAGATGAGGCTAGGGGAACAAGTTCCTTCAGTATCTGTCAGTGCTAGGACAAAGTGAATAAAAGTATAGGATAAGATATAATTTTTCCCTGCCCTTCCATCCACTCAAGCTACCTCTATAGCTCCCATTCTTTCCATAGCCAAGCTACAAGGAAGTAATCTACATTGCTTTCCTACACTGTCACTCACTCTTCATCCCTTTGAAGCATCTGACCTAACCACTCAAATGAAACTTTTCTCTCTAAAGTTACCAACCAGTTCTCATTATTTTTGACCTCTCTATAGATGGTGACCATTCTTTCTTTCTAGTTTCTTTGTCTTCTTGGGTTTTCATAATTCTATTCTCTCTTGGTTTTGCTTCTTTCCTCTCATATCAATCCTCAGTCTCATTGGTTGGATAATCATCTATGCTTTGTTCCTAACTGTGGTTGTTACCCCAAGCCTCTGTTTTCACATTCTTTCTTTGAGATCACATTAAGGAAGAAAAGAAAGGAAGGTGATAAACATTTATTAACCACTCATAATGTGCTAGACACTGTGCTATACACTAGGGACACAAATGCAAGCAAAGAAAGAGTCCTTAGAGGAGCTTACATTTTGATGCGAGGGAGAACCATACACAAGGAGGAGTTGAAAAGAGTATATGTGGTGTGTGTGTGTGTGTGTGTGTGTGTGTGTGTGTGTGTATTTGGGTAGGAGGAAGAAGCATGGTTTTGAAGTCGAGAAATTCAAGAACAGAGCCAAGAAAAGAATGAAGACAGCCTGGCATGATGCCTTCCGCATACACACAAAAAAAGTTCCTCCAGGAGGAACTAACCAACCCCTGTGGGTTCAATAATTATTTTATGTGTATTATTTTCAGATCCATTGAGCCAGTCCTCAGTTCTTTGCTGAGTTCTAATTCTATATCTATGAATTCTTGGTTGATATCTCCATCTGGATGACCCTTAGGATATCTCAAACTCAACATGACCAAAATGGAATTCGTTATTTTTCCTCAATTCATCCTTTTTCAAACTTGTCTTTCTGTTGAGGGAACCATCAATCTTCTCATCATTCAGCTTCTCAGATTCAGGATTATCCTCAGGCCTTCACTGCCCTTCTCCTCACCTCCATCTACTATTTCATTTCCTATCTCCTCAGCTTTGCATAGGATTCCCTTCATGCCTGAAATCTTTTATTTCTTTGCCTCCAAGTCTTAAAATCACTAGCTTCCTTAAAGACTCACCTCATGTGCCAATACCGCCAAAATGGATCCTTTTCTGATCCTTCCAATTTCTAATTATGTCTCTCTCCTCTAATAATTGCTTATATTCTTCTCTGTATAAATGTTGTGTACTTATGTACGATGTAACTAAGCACCTTGAGGTCAAAGACTAGTTTTCCTTTTGTCTCTGCATCTCTAACACCTAAAATAGAGACTTGCAGCAGTCAAGTAATTTTTGGATTGGACAGATTGCATTGGATTGGAAAAAAGTTGATTGGAGAGAATTTGACAGAATGGGAAAACAGGGGATGGCTAGGAGCCAAAGGTTGACTAAATTCACTACAGCTGTGCAGACAATTCAGAAAAGTTCCATAAGCTGACAACAAGAGAGGAGTGGAATGCCCACGGATTATGTGACAAATATTCCATAATTCTGCCTTGCGAATTACCAAATACCACTATACAATAGACTAGTCCCATACAATGTTTTCTTAGTTTATGCTGAACCATCACAACTACTGAGATAACTAATTCTACTTTATTAGCTGTCCTTTAATGCTTTCAGTTTCCCCACATTTGTTTTATTTCACCTACCAGAGCAATTCTGTGTGCCCTTTTCTTCTGAAAAGGTTCTTGGAATGTTAGTGCTTAATGGTACAGCAATGTAAAAAATCTCTACTATTTCATTCAGTCCATAAAACCACAAAATCCATTTTATTTTATAAACTGAATGTTATTTTATGAACAGAAAAGAATGTTGACCTAAATTGATTGGCTTATTAATGCAACCTGGTCCTACTAAATATACTGTCCAGTATATGTTTTCTAAGAGTTTTAGCTTCTTACTTATAATACATTGTTGATTCATTTTACTAACTCATACAGCAAGATGTAACTGTTGATGTTGTATTTATCAGATAAAGAACCAATTCTGTTAACAATAATCCCATGTCCTTCTTGGGAATACATTTGAAAATGCCTTGGAAATATTACTACTGAGAGATTTATTTTGGCAGATCAGTCTGCAGAATAATTATTTAAGTCATAACACTGAGGCTCTTTAGATGAGTCATGCTAAAGCAGACCCTTCTCTGCATCAAAGTAGAATTAATAAGGGATGTATTGGTGCAGAGGAGGAACAGTAACGGGCACATTATCAAATGACATCTATAATGTCTGCACCATGACTTAGTGCTGCCATTGGAATAAGTTATCATTCAAAAGGAGCTTGCAATTAAGAATCTTAATCTGAAACTTTGGTTGGAAAACATTGATATTTGAAAGACAGGCCTTTGTTTTAGGGAAAAGCTTAGGGTCATTAAGGGCACTGCACAAGTTCCTATTAGCAATCCAGTCTACTCTACTCCTTTTTTTTCAGTGCTGGACCTATTTCATTGATCCACAATATCTGTCTACAATTTATGTCCTGATGAACTATTTCTGCATGTTCTCAATCCAGCTGCATTTTAAATAATAGAGACAATCTGCATTCTTCATCCAATTGGTTTTTCCTTTGTGGATAGTTAGATTTGATTCAGGAAGCTCTGCAGTATTACAAGACTCGACATTTTTAGTTTGCTATCATATTCAAAGAGTAGAATCTGGAAGATGGTATCATATACAGGAAATCCTTCTTCCATTTGATATTTATATTGGGCATTCCCTATACAGTGGTATACACCTTTGGTAAGCATATGTCTCTCAATGTTTATTCCTTGTTCGATGTTAATAATCAGAGAACATTGTTTTTAAAAATGTATCTCTATAGTTACATCTTTCAGGAAATCATGTATGATTTCATCCTGTACATAGAAGATATCTAGTTCGAAGAGAGTCTTCAGGGTAGTGTTTTATTCTACTGAATCAGTTGTTTCTTTTATGATCAATAAACAATAAACATAATATCACTTTATTTTCTCCACATCTCTCTATAAATATGTGACTGTAAAATTGTGGTCTCCTGAAAAACACCAATTACAAAAGTTTGCCTGTTCCCTTCTCATGATATCATCAAAGGCTCCTTCTAGGCACATGCAGATTATTTTTATAAAAATTCTGGAGCAATGGGAAAGCTGTCATAAGGAGAAGGTATGCTTTGTATTTTCTAAGTTGCCTTAAAGATATTTATGCTAATAAGGTCTGAGATTTTTTTCTAAGTGTTTAGTATTCTTACCTCTTTAAGGTACTCTAGGTTTCATGTTCCTAGGCTCTAGTCCAGCTGCTTTTCTTGCCCTTGTTTTCATTTTTAATGACATTTTTACTTGTTCATAAGGCATGTTAGATACTGGGACTTAAAGGTTCAAGTGTTAGTTCTGCTGTCCCAAAAACATACCTCAAATTTTTACCTTTTTATATGACCCCTTTCCTGATTGCCCCGATTACTAGTGATAGCCTGACCCCATATTGCCCTATAGTTATTTTGTACATAGTGCATATATATGTAAGTTTCATAAGTACAAGCACATACTTGTACATGTTTGCCCCAATGAAATGTAAACCCCTTGAAGTCAGAAACTGATCCACTTTTGTTTCTATACCCCCAATGACTAGCATAAAGCCTAGCTTATAGTAGACAGAGTGCTGGGCCTAGAGTCAAGAAGATCTGAGTTTAAATCCAGCCCTAGAAATTTCCTAGCTGTGTGACCCTAGGGAAGTCATTTAACTTCTCTTTGTCTCAATTTCCTTAACTGTAAAGTGGAAATAATAATATCAACTACCTCCCAGGATAGTTGTGAAGATCAAATGAGACAGGATTTGAAAAGCATTTAGCAAGGTGCCAGACAAGTTGTAGGAGGAATTGATAGATTGAATGAAAAATAATATTATAAAATAATAGTCTAAAGTAATCATGGATGATATTAATTTTTAAACATGTTATAAGGAGAATATTGCTTAAACCTTAAAGTAAAGATTCTGTGATGTCTGACTGAGGAAAGGTAACAAGACCTAATAATCAGATTCCTAAAAGTCCTAGAAAGCATATCTTGTACTTTGTACCAGTGCCCATGCAAAGGTTCCCTCTTTGTATAGCTACAAGCAACGTGTCTGCCTTCTACATGGTATTCTGGCAAGTTTTCTTCAATCAGCACTACTCTTAGGCAAACACAGGATACTCAAATTCCCAAGTGCAGGGAACACAGAAGTCTCTTCTTGTCAAGACTCAGAAGCAGATTTGGAAGGCATACAAAGTTCATTCACAGTTATTTACCAAACCTGGGGGATGCACATACCCCATACTTAGCACAGTGTCTAGTACAAAATGAATAATAATGTTGGATAATAAACACTTAATAAATGTTTTTTAACTTACTGGGTGACACATGTAATTGTCAAAGTATTCCTTTCAACTATTTATCTTATTACAGAAAAAAAGTATCACATATAACAACCACTTAGACACAAAATATCAAAAGAACCAGAGGAAAGTTTTTTAAATGTGGGCTGATCCTTTATGGAGTATTTATGGAAAGATATGAACAGGAATGACACAGGAAGAGAAGATATTGATGGAATGTTATCTGAGCTGGCATGGCTCACACCAATGATATTACAATTCTATTGAAATATTGAAGTTTGGGGGGAAAGAAGGAAATTCAAACAGACTAGTATTTGTGATGGAAAAAAAAATACCTAAGTCTTTTAGGCGGTAGTGGTTGCTGTCCTTCATTCTCGAAGAGGACCAAAATGACATCACTATGTTGGGATCAAGGTACAGTGTCTCTGATTGTAGCCAATCAGACCAATATGAGCTCAGAAGGCTGTCCCACAGGTTGGGTACAAATAGTCCATATGAACATTGAGAGCAGAGATAGCTCTAAATCTGCACATCTCATGTTTCTTTTGAGCTACTGCAATTCTGCTTTGCTTATAAAGTACAGTACCTTCTTGGTGCTGACATGCCATGCTGGGCAGTCTTGTGCCAGTGTCTCCCATGTCTCACAATTAATTCCAAAATTCTTCAGCAACCTTGGCAGTGTTTTTGTATCACTTCTTCTGACCTCCATATGAGTTCTCCATAAAATAGTATTTAAGGCAAACTTACATTTGGCATTCAATCAACGTGGCCAGCCCATCAGAGTTGCACTCTCTGCAGTAGAGTTTGAATGCTTGGCAGTTCAGCTTGAGAAAGGACCTGATTGGCTGGTACCTTATCTTGCCAAGTGATCTTTAGAATCTTCCTAAGACAATTCAAATTGAAGCAATTCTGTTTCCTAGCATGTCCCTGGTAAACTGTCCAGGTTTCACAGATATACAACAAAGAGGTCAACACAATGGCTCTACAGACCTTCATTTTGGTGGGTAGTCTTCTTCTCTCTAATACTTTCTTTCAGAGTCTCCCAAATACTGGGAGCTCTGGCAATGCATTCATCAATCTCATCATCTATGTGAACATCCCTAGAAATTACACTTCCAAGGTAAGTGTACTTGTCCACAGCATTCAAAATTTTCCCACTTGCTGTAACCATGGTTCCACATATGGATGGTGTGGTGCTGGCTGGTGGAGAACCTGTGCTTTCTTGATGTTAACTGATGGGCCAAAATTAGCACAAGCAGCAGAGAATCTATCCATAATTTGTTGCATCGCAGTCTCACAGGCTGCATTGAGTATACAATCAAATGATATGGATGATGACTTACGACTCATGCATAAATTGGACTTAAGTGAGGCAGAATTGCATAAAGTCATCAGCCTCACTTTCTCTTCCAGACTCATTGAAGTCCAGTGGCAGGACAAAAGTGAAGACAATTGGTTATGGCTCAGGATGTAGTGGATGATCTTGGCATCTTCCATGTTTAACCAAGCTCCAAGTGCTCCATAGCACCTGCTTCACTTGCCTTCATGGGTGTTAGAACAAATTGTTCTCATCTGCCCATTCTACTTAGAGAAGTCTTCACATGTTTGGGGTAGGCATTTCCCTAACTCACCAGTGGGTTGGAGGCCTGGGAGTCACCCTCAATCTGGATTAGCCTACCACAATGGTTTGACACAATGTGGCCACAATGCATGCTACAACTTTTAGGACCCCCAGGTGAGAGTTGAGTCAATTAGGTAGACACCAAAGATGGAAAACAGCTCTGAAAAGGGGTTGGAAACCCTCACACCAGAAGTACTAATCTTTCCTGAACCCCATACACCCCAACTCTTTTAAGTAGAGCTCCCAGGGAGAAAGATCACAAACACTTAAATTATTTTATACAGTTTCAAAAGATGGAGGGCATATATATGGCATGCTTGTAAAATTTTCAAATGACACAAAACTGGGAGGAATAGCAAATATGCTAAAAGAAAGTCAGTATCCAAAAAGAGATTGATTGGCTGGAGCATTGTATTGAACTGAAAAAGGCAAAATCTGGGGATAGGTAATAGACCAGTGATTTTATTGGTGTAGTGAACTCCTAGATAAGGAAGCTCCCAATACCAGTGCAGATTAGCAGCTTCTATGAAATTTATAATCTTAAAAATTTATGTAGAAAATCCAGATATTAAGTGATTTGCCTAGGATCTCAGCCTATATCCACAGGAGGACTTGGACCCATGTCTTCCTGGCTTTGAAACTGGTTCTCTATCTACTATGACACATTAAATTTAATAGGAATATCCTCGGTTAATAATAATAACAACAACAAATGCATGACTGCCCAACCTTCTTTTATATTCATTCAAGTTGTTTATGATCCATTTTAACATATTGCAATGTGTTTACATCCAACATTTGTCTTTCCATTGCTCTTTGGGTCATCTGATATCATAATGTGCTGTGACTGAGAATCATATAACACCATCAAGGGAAAAACAACATTTAAGAGAGAAATTTTTGTGTCAGGGAGCATCTTGGGTTCACTAAAAATATTGCATGTTTTCCCCTTCCTTTACAAATTTGACTTACAATCCTAATATGGCCTACATGAAGTTTCAGATGTTCCCATATATGCTCTGAGTTCTGTGACTGTTTTCCCTTTCTTCTATATAAATAGGCCTTCTCCTTATATTTTAGTGTTTTTTAAAGCTATATTTACATGACACCAAAATAATGGACCAATTCAGCTGTTTATTTTTTAAAGGTCTAATTCAATAGAACTGTGCTGATTAAAGATTTCACTTTGAGGATAGTTAGACACACAGTATACAAACACAATCTAGAACTTATTAAAATTACACTCAACAATAAGGCAGCTAGCTGGCACAATGGATAGAGTACTGGACCTGAAGTCAGAAAGACTCAACTTCCTGAGTTCAAATCTGGCCTCAGACATTTACTAGCTGTGCAACCCTGGGCATATCATTTAACCCTGTTTGCCTCAGTTTCCTCATCTGTAAAATGAGCTGGAGAAGGAAATGGCAAACCACTACAGGATCTTTGCCAAAAAAAAAAAAAAAACACATAGGGTCACAAAGAGTCAAACACTCCTCAGATAATGGAACAGCATCAACTCTGGAGGAGTCTGAGTGTCTTTGATGTGACTAATTCTGCCCTGGCGTCAGATGTTAAAGGGCTGATTAGGCTTCAAAGTAGTGTTCTGTGCTAGCCGTGACTAAGACCAGTCCCTCTTTCATTTATTTTGACATGGGAACAAAATTCAACAGCTTATGAAAGGTGATATATGTATCCATAACAAAAGAAGGATATTCAACCAGGATTTGAAGTGAGGAAATCTTGAGCTGATTCAGCTGAGTAAATCTCTTTTGGTTATTAGTTTCCATCAACTAAGCATCAGAGTGGCTGTTTTGGACTCAGGTGAGTAGGAAGTAAAGTCAACAATCTGATTCTTTGATCCTCTGAGCCAGTTAAATTCCTTATATTTTTCAACGTTTTTAAAGGATAAAAACAGCCTAACTTGTATAGGGAACAAGTAAAAATATTGCTCCCACAATAGTTTATTAGCTCTTAATTAAGGAGACCTAAAATGAGCATAGGCTAAGTATACCTTTTGGTGAACTCTATATAAATTAGACTTAACAAGGAGGTGGACCTTTCTTGACATAATGAGTGTTTTATTCCTATGTAAGCTGCTGGGTTGTTTTTTTTGTTTGCTTTTTTTTTTTTAATAAATTATGACATATGCCCGTGGGTGAGGATATGGAAAGCTTCACCATCAGTATTTTTGCTGAATATTTGCATTTAGTAAAAGAAACTTTTTTTTTGTTTTATTGTGTGTCTTGCTGATGCAGTCCTTCCAAATCCTGATGGTCAATGTGCAGGACTTTATGATAGATGAGAATATAATAAGAGTGTGTCTAACTCTGTGACAATAGGCAAGTCATTTAACTTTTCTACGCCTTGGTTTCCTCATCAACAAATGAAAAGCCTGGACCTCATGACCTTTAAGGTCTTCTTCAGCTCTAAATCCATAAAACTATGATTGTATGACTGACTGTTCTTTATGAGTTCAAGACATCAGGCTCAGAAAAACTCCTTATCTCAGTCTCCAATAGAGACTTTATTCTATTATAACTCAATAAAAGCACTTGGGATGTTGGGTATACAATCAAGCAGCTGCTTTATTTAAATGGTATCACAAAGGCACAAATGACACAGGCTTTCTTCAGCCTTCTGTTTTCGGCAAAGGCCTTCTCAGTGGTGAGATAGAGACCCATAGGGAGGAGGAATTGCATTCTATCAAGTCTGAGGAGCTCTTGAGGTACAGATGAAACAATCATATATGCTCTTCCTAGAGGCACTATCTAGATTAGATGATTTCCCATTTGAGATCATGCATCTGCACTCCAGATCCAGCCCTTCCATGGAAGCACCTGCTTCGCTATTGCTGGCAATGCAGCATTTAAAGCAATTCTTGGCCTACTTCACCAGGTAACTGAAAGAAAATCTGTTTGTGATTGCTAAGCCACTTTGAAAGAGCATGAAGAAAAGAGAGGTTCTAAAAAGATTGGAGAAGAAAAAAAAATGATCTCTTTTAAAAGAAAAAAAATGGATAAGAAATGGAGTCCTTGGTTTAGTATTTGAGGACCTTCACTTGTGGCTCCAGCTTGCCTTTCCAGCCTTAGTTCATATCATTCTCCTTAGTGCACTCCTGTCATTGTGCATTCTTATAGGTCATTTTCCATGACTCTGACATACTTTCTCCTTATCTCTGCCTTACACTCTTCTTCTTCTTTAGGATCAATTCATTTGTCAGATACTCCATGTAACGTTCTCTGAAACTCTCAGCTGATGTCATTTTTTTCTTCTTCAAATATTTTGAGAACACACTGTCTCTGTGTCTTTTATGTCCTCACCACTTTTATTCAGGGGCATACAGGTAAATGTTTAACAACTGGCTCTCAAAAAAATATGCATAACACACTTTTAAAAGTATGTGTACATTAGTTAGTACATTAACTGTATCAGTAATATTTTTTCTCCACCACTGTCTTAAATCTAGACAACCAGTAAAACAATAAATTAAGCCTAATTTGTAGTGTTGGCTGATTTTTATGGTATAAATGTTCACATTGAAAATTTAACAATCAATTCTCAACAAGCTAATTTGAACTGCACATCCCTGCAGCTTTATTTTAACTTATCTCTATAAAAGTTCTATTAAACTCTACAAATAAAATATATGCTTTTCCGGTTGCAAAGAGTTTCCTTTTTAAAAATGTGTATCACCAAGTTCCTAACACTATGTCTCATGAATCATAAGGATAGGAATTAGACCTGAGACTTCACTAGTATAGAATAAAACAAAACAAACAAACAAACAAACAAAAAAAAACTCCTAGGTAAGAAAGCTCCCTTTACCAATTCAGATCAACAACTTCCCTGAAACTAATAGTCTTTGAGATTTACCTAGAGCAGGAATAGGCAACCAGGCCCCTCGAGGCCACATGTGGCCTTCTTTGACTGAGTCCAAAATTCACAGAACAAATCCTCTTAATAAAAGGATTTGTTCTGTGAATTTTGGACTCAGTCAAAGTGATGCATTTGAGGATCTAGAAGGCCACATGTGGCCTTGAGGTTGTAGGTTTCCATCCTTGACCTACAGCATTATGAAGATAAGTGACTGGCCCGGGGTCAAACAGTGTGGGTCAGGTATAGGACTTGAACTTGTCTTCCTGGTTTTAAATCCAGTGCTTTGTTTAATATACCAGGCTGCCTCCTATGTATGATAAGCCCTTCAGAGGTATATAATAAAGGTATGCTGCATTTGAATTGAGTTTGCATAATATAACTGAGTTAGTGTGTGCTGTGCTCAGTCATGCCCCATTCTTGGTAACTCCATTCGGCATCTTCTTAGCAGATCCTGGAGTGGTTTGACATTTCCTTCTTCAGCTCATTTTACAGATGAGGAACTGAGGCCAACAGGGCTAAGTGACTTGCCTGGGATCACACAGCTAGTAAGTATCTGAGGCCAAATTTGAACTTGGGTTATCCTGTCTCTAGACTGTGCCACCTACCTGCCCCCGAGTTGATCTAGCTTAACTGATTAAAAGTGACTTCAATTTCTGAGGAGGAAAAAAACAAACAAACAAACAAACAAACAAAAAACCCTGCTAAAGTAAATTATTTGGGAATGGTTTGTAAGCATTTAAAAAAGATAGCCAGGCAGTCACCAAGAGATAATATCCATGAGAGTATAACCTTACTTGTTTTCTTTTACTGTGTCATTAAGTTAATAGATAAAAATATAAACTCCACCTTATATGACACTAAGATTTGCAGAGGACTTTTGTCAAGACTATTCTGTGAGGTAGACATTATTATTTGGTGTTTTTTTTTTGGGGGGGGGAAGGGGAGAAGAGAGAGAAAAAGCATTTACTAAATGCCTACATTGTGCCAGGCATTGTGCTAATCCCTTTACAAATCTTATCTCATTTGATCCTCACAACAACCCTGGGAGGTAGATGTGATTATCATCCTATTTTATAGTTGAGGAAACTAAGGTAGAGAGAGGTTGTGACTTACACAGGTTCACACACTAGGTGTCCAAGATCAAATTCAAACTCAGATCTTCCTGACTCTGGATGAAGAAATCAAGGCTTAGAGCAGTGAAGTGACCTGGACAGAAATATGGACTAGATGATACGTAGTTAATTGTATAAAAGAACTGGTTGAATGATGAAACTCAAAGAGTAGTCATTAAAGGATAGATGTTCACCAGCAGAGGGTCCCTAGAGATTTTTTTCTTTGTCTTGTACAGTTTGTCATTCTTGTTAATGATGTGGATGAAAACAAAGGTGACATCTATAGAATTTTTTTTTGATAATGAGAGAAACTATGGGAAAAATAGCTAGCACATTAGATTGCAGAGTAAAGGATCCAAAAAGATTTCAACTAAGAACAAGGAACCTAAACTAAAAAATGTAATGTTGTTTTTACTGAGAGAAAATAAGCTCTTTGAGGGCAGGGTATGGTTTCTGAGTGATAACATAATTTCATACTGACTGTAACCAATTTATCATTTATCTATATAATTTATTTGTTTACTTATATATCTATTTATTTATGTGTTCTTACCACATTTGAGCCATGAATTTTTTGAGATCACAGATTATATACTATATAGTATGTTGCCTTTTCTTAACAAAGCAGGCATGTTAAACAATGAAATTTCAATCCCCAAAGGAGTTTATCCCCATGTTCTACCCTATTCACAACTTTAATAGTTGCCTGAAATATATCATAATCTTAGTTATAGAGCTCTGAGCTTGCTATATGTGGGTGTTAAATTAATATTAAATTTTCAGTTTGGTATTTTTTAAGATGAAATATAATAAGGATGTATGCAAATTCTATACTTGAGTTAAAAAAAAATTTTGTAAAAATAGGATAACTGGAACTTAGCTAGACATCAGATTGTATGAAAAAGACCTATGTATTAGATTTGACAAAAGTTCAAAATGAACAAACACAAAAGCTAAAGTAGATAATTGCATCTTAAAATGTACAGAGCAAAAAGGAGGCAATAGCGGGGCAGTTAGGTGGCGCAGTGGATAGAGCACTGGCCCTGAAGTCAGGAGGACCTGAGTTCCAATCCAGCCTCAGACCAAACACTTGACACATACTAGCTGTGTGACCTTGGAAAAGTCACTTAACCTGATTGCCTCACTAAAAAAAAAAAAAAAAGGAGGCGATAGTCCCACTTCACTCCATCCTAGTTAGACCACATCTCAAGGACTGTGTTTGATTCTGAGAAGAACAAGATCACTGACAAGCTTAGCAACATAAGAGGAAGGAAATCAGATTACCCAAAGGACTAGAGTCTATATAGTATATGGATCAGCAGAAAAGAAGATTCAGAGGACAGGAGTTACTTTTTTTGTCATTTATTCATTCCAGTCATATCTGACTCTTTGTGACCCCATATGAGGTTTCCTTAGCAAAGATACTGGAGTTCTTTGCCATTTCCTTCTCCAGCTCCTTTTACAGATGAGAAAGTTGAGGCTAACAGGTTAAATGATTTACCCAGGGTCACACAACTAATAAGTATCAGAGACCAGATCTGAACTCAGGAATTTGAGTCTTCCTGACTCTAACCCCAGTGTTCTATCCATTGTGCCACCTTGCTGCCCAGGAGATACCTACCTTCAAGCATTTAAAGTTCAGTCATGGGGAAGAAGAAGTAGGCTTGATTTTTACAATTGTCAGTTCAAGGCATAGTTCAAAATTAGGATTTATATGTGGGTGTTACAAAGAGAGATTTGTATTGCTATAAGGGGAGAAAATCCTAACAATTACAGCTATCTAAAACCAAAATGGGTGGCAATCTTTGGAGGTAGAGTAAAGATCTCACTAGAGAACTTTAAGATGAGGCCAGATGATTATCTGCTAAATAAATCACTGAGGGAATTTCTGTTCAAGTGCCCTTTGGATTTCATATCCTCTGAGCTTCTTTTCATATATTCTGTTTTTCTATGATTCTGTAAAAAAAAAAAAAAGTACAAAGTACAGATTTGGAATATGTAATCTCAGAAGGAAAAACAGTAGACCCCTACTTACTTAAAAGGTTAAGAAACAAGCTTTTCATGCTATTTTTACCAATTCATGGTAATGATTGATTAATTTGAATAACACCTGGACTTAACATGACTAGGAAGTTAACATTGCCCTACTCTTGCCTGATAATTTGCAAGAAACTGGCATTTTCTTACCATTAGACTCATACTCCTCAGGAGCTAGTGACATCCTTGAAATTATGAGTATTAATAATTTCAGATACCATTGCCTCTGCAAACAGATTCCCTACTCCCCTGGCTGCTGACTTGTAGGAAATGTTTCTGTTTTTTGAAGTAGAGTTAATTCCTTTTCCCCCCCTCAGGATGATTTTCAGCCTTTCTTATTTCTAATCTACAAAGAAATGTTGCCCCAAGTGAAGTTTTAGCATTCAGGCTTTTAGAGTGCCTGTGGCCAGCTTTACGATGAGAGTATAGATATGAAATAACTAAAAAAAAGTTTATTTGATAGTTTCAGGCTGACAATGTATGTGTGTTTCACTTAGAGAGAAAAAGGTCTAAGGGCTTTTGAGTTAAAAAAAAAAAAGAAAAGGACTTTTCCAGGAGGTTCTTTAGATTTCTTCCAGGACAAGCTTCTGGGAATTAATGAACTTGAACATTGAATTGTTATTTTTCCCTAGATGTTATCATCTAGCTCAAGATTACAAGAATTTTCTTGATGGTTTACTTTGTATTTAACAAAAAAAAAAGTGAAATCAGTTCTGCTTAAAAGAGCAGGTTCAATGACTTTTCTTAGTGTAAAAGTTTATTGGTGAATAATTTTGTAATTTCTTATTAATTCCATATGTATGAACTATTTTCCTGGGAGCATCTGAAGCACTTCAGGTGAGATGAAGATAGTGTTTTGATGCTAGATTTGTTTAAATTGATCACCAAATAATAGAAGGTAGGTATTCCTTCTTTCTTTGGTGAGCTCAAGATCTATCAATTAATTCATAGCAAACTATCATAGTCTACGTTGCTCAAAGAGGTATTTGGGATATTCAAGTAAAAATAATTACAAAAGACTTATTTTTCAGAAGAAAATATTCCATCAATTGGCTCTTTCAATGAAGAACCAATTGTATATATTCCCTTTGCAGTAAAGACTTGGTGTCAACAAGGACAGAGTAACTACAGATTTGTGTATTAGATCTGCTAGCTTATTGTTTTGTTAAATATTTTCTTCCGCATATGATCAAGGCTATCTCAATGATAAGGAAATAGAGTAATTAACAATACTTCACATTGCTATTTTAACCACCTTTGGCAACATAAAGTCACTTCTACACCCTTAGGAATAAGTTCATGAATGAAAGGCAGTTATTAAGCACTTGCTCTATGCTCTGCATTGTCCTAAATGCTAAGGATAAAAATTCAAAAGCAAGACTATCACTGCCCTCAAGGGTTTTACATGCATATGAAAGAGACAGATGGCATGGATAAGGAAGTAATTGCCAGGGAAGGGAGTATTGGTTTGAGGAGTCAAAAAGAGGTTGAGTGAAACACTGGGGAATTCCATTCATATGCTTTCTATAGGTGCCATGTTAGCACTGATTTGATCTTAGTTTTCAGCGGAAAAAGCAGAAAGGTGTGTTTGGGAGGTGAGGTGCAGAGGGAGAACAGAATCAGTCTTTCACTTAAGCATTAATAAATAAATAAATGTAATAAATAAATAAAGCCTTACAATGAGCCTGTGGTATGTGCTGGCATACTCAAAGAAAGGCATAAACAAACAAGACAATCCTTGCTCTCAAGGAATATATTTTGCAATGAGAGAGTTGACATGCAAACATCTAGATTTTTATTGATAAATATAGTCTATTGCCTATATTACAATATATTGAAGGTGATGCGAAAAAGGAAGATGCATTAGCTGCTATGGAAAATCCTCTTGTAAAAAGTGGGTTTTAGTTGAGCCTTGAAGAAAGCCAAGGAATCTAAGAGGTAGAGGTGAGAAAGAAATGAGGGTCCTTTTTTGTTTGTTTGTTTGGTTTTTAACATTGAGACATTTAATCCAATCATCAAATCAAGTTTTAAAGGATGGACATGGACTTTGTGAGTAATCTAGAATACATGCTGTCACCCCTATATTACCCAGAAATAATGATTAAATGTTATCACTAAACAGAAAACATTTAAAATAGGAAATAGGAGGGGGAGTATGTGAGAATTAAGCCTACTTAGTGCAAATATTCCAACCCACTGCAAAAAAAAAAAGCAAAACAAAAAAAAACAAAAACTGAAAGTTATAACAATGGAGTGTCCTTTTAGAGGAAAAACAATCAGGCCAGTTTAGCTAGATCGAAAACTACTTGGAATGAGAGTAAACTTAAAGAAGGTTGGCAAAATAGGAAATTGCTAGGTTGAACAAAACTTTAAAGACCAAACAAAAGACTTTATATGTAATCCTAGAAGTAAAAGAGAGCCACTGTAGCTCACTGGGGTTGGAAGTAAGTAACATGGTCACCCTTGAGCTTAAGAAAAATTACCTTGTTAGCTGAGTAGAGAATGGATTCAAATTGGGAGGGATTTGAAGAAGGGAGACCAATTAGAGGCTATTATAGCAATCTAAGTAAGAGATAGCCTTCATATGGATATAGATGAGGACACACAGGCTCAAGACGTATAAGCTGTAGTGACTTAGTGTTTTTTTTTTCCCCAATATGGTTTCTAATAGTCCTCTGGTTTGGAGCAGGAATAACTTTTAGAAAGTTAATGAGGTGAAGGAGGAGCGAAGGGAGAATACTGGAGATTTTGCCATCACTATTAAACTACGCAGTTATCTACTTTTTTGCATAACGGTGAAATAGTAACCTTTGATAAATGGGCAGAATCATTATGCAACATTATCAAAAACAAAGAATTCACTATAATCCTAAAGGTTAGCTGTGGGAAAAAAAAAAAAAAACTAAAGAAGAGAAATAAGGTGAGCACAAGGGATAAGAACAGGAAAGAGAAGGAACTAGAAAAAAAAACAAAACTTTATATGGCAAAATCAAAAGAGATTAAGAGAAAACAACAACATGCTAAGCTAAAGAAAAGATTATAGAACTTTTATTATAGATCAAGAAGAGACCTGAGAAGTCATCTAGTCCAATTCCTTTATTTTATAAATAAGGATATTAAGTTCCAGGGAAAGTAAGTGACTTGGTCAAAGTCACATGGTGTATCAGAGACAGTATTTTAATCCAAGTCCTCTGACTCCAAATTGGAAACTCACCTACAAAGGGAAAACTTTTTTTTGAAGATTGATGATCTGAAAAATAAAAACTCCTTCTGGGTAAGGATTGTTTCATTCATTAAATGTATATATCCTCAGCACCTAGCACAGTGACTGGCCTATGGTATTTTTGTAATAAATACATGATTGATTTAGGAAAGAGAGATGGAAAAAAAAAGAAAGATTGTATACATGTGGCAGCACAATGAAAAGATTTGGTTGGTGGAAGGAAGCTGTTAGATAAAGACAAGATAGAGACATCGCTCCATGTCTGTCACTCTTAGTTACACACCACTTTATAGATTTGCAGTAATGAATTATAATAAAGGGGTGTTGCTAACCAAGCAAGTCAGCTATGTGTATAGATACATGAAAAGGAAGGTTTTTTGTTGTTGCTGTTTCCCTATGAACCTATCTGTGATTTCATTGTTAAGGAACACCAACTGTAGAAACATCCTTCACAGATGGATGCAGATTGACAATTTATCTATAGTAATCTTCAAGAATTGCCTGAGGCACTTAGAGATTGAATGACATGCCCCTGCTCATTCAGCTTGTATCTGACAGAAGCTAGATTTGAACCCAGTTCCTCTTGACTGGCCTTTTATCCACTATGCCATGGTGCCTCTGGTAGAGAAATACAAACAAAGAGAATACTACAGGGAAAAGTTGGTGCTGAAGGTGCTGAAGAATGTGCCTTCTGACTGAGGTTATGTCTAAACCAAGGAGGAATGATTTGAGGTCAAATTCTAAGCCTTAAGTCATGATTCCATTTCGTCAGTGGCTTCGAGTTGGCTCATTCATGCTATTTTAGAACAGCTTTGTATACAGAATAGCCTGCAGCAAGGCCAGCAGAGGCCAGCTACAGACACAGATGCTCTTGCTACTGAGGAATAATCCAAAAAGGACACAGAGGGACAAGAGCTGCCAAGTCCCTTCAATGGTCACTCAGAGAGGCGAAAGAAGAAGAGTTTGGCAGTTACAGGAAGCAGGTGCCTCTTTGGGGGAAATACTAATGATAATGCCACCTGAGTCCTTAGGCATCTATGCTCTCACCCTGTAACTTGAGTAGCTACAGCTCCTCAGCAGAAGTGGTTTTAGCAGGGAGGTTGAAGGGAACCATGTGTCATGGACTCAACAGCAGTAGAATCTAGTGCCAAGTAAGGATCCTGCAGCTGCAGAAGAATTGTGTTGTTTCCTAAAAATGAAACTTAAGTGTACGAAAGCCTAAATTTATATTTATCCACACATCATTCATCTCTTTATAAAAATGAGACCAGCTGTCAAAATAAATTCTTAGTTGCTTAGTGTTGTATTTTCTAGGTTAGAGCAACCAGGTAAAATATAATGGCAACTGACAAATGCTGTGCTGTGTGATTAAAAAAATTGAACATAGGAATACAAACACAGAATTTTGTTATTTTCTGCAAAGCTACCAACTCCATGAAATCCACTTATAATGACATCTTCAATTAAAATCTCACTTCTAAAAATAAAAAAACTTGTTCATTATATCAATTTCTTCTCTCCTAGTCAGTTTCATCCATGCTGCCAACCATGATGTATAGACCCCAAATGGCTATAATTCATCTGTGTTTAGCTACCTTGAATTTTTTTTTCTTTCTTCATCTAACTCTTAGACTTTCCACATGTTCTTTTAAAGTTGTTAAACTCAGAAACTTTAAAAAGTAGTGTGACAATCTAAGACAATTGCATTCTGGTATCCTTCTTGTCCTTGCATTTTGCAGCAATATAATTCATCCTAAAAGAAAAAAAAAAGAAAAGAAAAGAAAAAGAAAAAAAAAAGCATTGTTTGTTTGCTTCCCAAGACTTGCTTAAGAAAAAAAAATGCTTTTAGTTTATTCTTCACATCAAATTTAATGCACAACTATGAACTTTCCAAAATATGTTGCAATATTAGCATTTTATGTAAACATCATCTTCTTTTTTGGCAAGTATAGTTGAAAATGACTGAACAACAACAACAAAATCCCTTAAACTGTGTCCCTGATGAAGTTCTTTTATAAGATTTCATCAGAAATAAATTGGAAAATTATTTTTTTTCACCATTACATACTGATTGATTCAATGTTTGTTATTTCTTGAGATCAAATTAAGTAACTGAAACATCTTTAATTAGGAGTATGGTTGGTTAGTTACTAGACCATAACCAATCAACTAATCAACCAATCAGTCAATATTTATTAAGAATTTATGATAAGCCACTGAACTCCATAAATACCATAATGGTAGTGAATGTCTTAACAAAACTTTGTGTCTCCTCTAACAACTAACATGGTATATTGTCTGCATTTAGTAAATATTCCTGATTTAAATTAATGCTTGTATAATTATTCAACTATGTAACAGGTAATTATTTATCTTAGCAATAATATCCTTTCAAAGATACTTTTTTTTTTTCATTTAGAGATTTGGGTAAACCACTTTTCAAATGACTATTCATTGGTTCTAAAATTGTTCTTTTAAGGAGATTGGCATAAAGATTATGATAAACTAGTTAAGCCAATTAATCTTAAATATTACCTGTTTTTTATTAGAATGAATTTGGTTGGCACCTATTACCAACATTTCTGAATTTCAAATGTCTTGTTCACTCTTGAGCTTATTTTGTTTAAAAGAAGTCATTTTCCCATAAAAGTAGACATGATCCCATTTCTGGATATATTCAACTCAAGAATAACAAAAGCTTAAATGTTTTTGATGACAACTTCAAAGAAGAGATACTTTGTTCCTGGACTTATTCATATAGTAAATACAATGCATAGTCAACACAAACAATATCTTAGAAGATAAATAAGCATTTAGCACACTGCCTGGTAGTTAACTAAATAAATTTAAAATGTAGTTATATGAAAAACACAATACCTGGATAAAGAAAAGCAACAGAGACACAAGTCAGTCAATTCAAGTTTTTTTTTTTGTTGTTGTTGTACTTTTCTTTTCTTTTCTTTTTGACTTTTCTTTTCTTTTCTCTTAGGGGTGAGGGCACTGTCTAGAACTATACTCCCATAAATTACAAGATAATTTTTTTTATGAATATAAGAACAATAAGAAAAGTTATTTTTCAGAATGTTACGTACCAAAAGTTCATTTTAGAAAACACTAACCGGGATAGCTGGAGGATGAGAAGAAACATTAAGAGAGAGAAAGAGGGAGAGTCTTTTTTTTTTTCCCAAGGGGAATGGTGAATGCAGGACATGTCTATTTTGGTAGGGGCACCTGAGCCAGCACAGAAGGAATAAAACCAAAAGCAGAAGTGTTCTTGGACCACATCAAATCCTTAAATCAAGAAGAATGAGTGAGGAAAGACTCCAGAGGATAATGGGAGGCAATAAGTAGGTCTGAGAAATTAGTTCCATTTATGCTGCAGAGATTTCCCCATTGATGTTGTAAGTTTGTTCCATCCTATTGATCAAGACCATTTATATTCTTATCTGCTTTGTAATAAATAGGGTATGCTTATTAATAGGGTGGCCAAATTTTAAATTTATTGACTGCCTTGGAATATTGTAGGTGATTTGACACAAAGATCCAAGAAATGGGTGAAATTCAGATGCTCTATTTATCTAGGTGGGGATTTAAGGATTGATGATGTTTTTGGTCTCAATCAACATATTGGTAGTATAACTCACATTTGTATCATGTTTTAAGACTTTAAAAGTACCTTCCTCACATCCCTCTTTGATACACACACACACACACACACACACACACACACTTTTCCATAGGTAAGGGACTATGGTTGTGGAACACTGAATACATCATATCTTTTTTGATGTGTTATTTTGCTAAACCATTTTTTGTTTGTTTTTTCTTTTTTTAAAAAAAATTCTTTTCTATAAAGGATGGCCTGAGAGGGGATAAGGGGAATACAATGGACATATAAGTGATGCAAAAAAAAAGATATCAATGAAATTAATAACTCTCTTCTTTACAATTACCTTGTAATTCAGAAAATGCAAACAGTATTGTCCTTATTTTAACAAATGAGAAAACTGAAGATCAGAGATATTATTGCTTCTTTGTTTTTGAGACAGTGTCTCCCTATCTGGTCCAGACTCTAGGTACAGTGGCCACTCATGGTCCCTATCCCATTACTGAATAGTAATACTTTCATCTGCTCTATTTCTGTATTGGGCAAGTTTTTCTCTTTTTAACCTATTGGGCCCCACTCCCATAGTGATTGATTACCATATTGGTGTCAGATACTGCGGATGTCTGATCACTTCAGCTCTTGAAGCCAAAAACTCCTGAGTTCAAGCAATGAACCAGCATCAACCTCCTCTGTAACAAGGATTACGGGCATGAACCACCACACTTAACCAGATTAAGAAGTTTGTTCATAGCCTCATAGGTAATAAATATCAATTTTAGGATTTGAATCTCCGTTTGTCCAGTACTCTTTTCCACTCCCTAAGAAGCAACATGACATCATGGTTAGAATGGTAAATGTCAGGAAATACAGGTTATTCCCCCTTAGGGACTTACTAGTGGTATGATCTTACTCTCTCAGGGTCTCAGTTTCCTCATTTGTAAAATTTGCAATATTTGGCCATGTCTATATGCCTGAGATAAGCATTTAATAAACAGAGGCAGCTGTGTTGTGCAGTGGATAGAGAGCTGTATCTGGAGTCAGGAAGACAATTTCAAATCCAGCCACATACACTTATTAGTTATGTATCCCTGGACAAGTCACCTAACCTCTGTCATCCTTGGTTTCCTCATCTGTAAAATGGAGATAATAATTGTACCTCCTCCCAGAGTTATTGTAAGAATTAAATGAATAAATTTTATATGTATATAAATTTATATGTATATGTATACATTTATATGTATGTATAGATGTGTGTATATGTGTAAATCTATACGTGCATGTATGTATATACATGAATGTATATATGCATATATATTTATATGTATATGTATACACTTATATGTATATAGATATAGATATAGATATATAAGTGCTTTGCAAACTTTAAAGAATTGTATGTGTGTTAGCTATTAGATGGCAGTTGATAGTGCACTGGGCTTGGAATAGAAGCTTCCTGAGCTCAGTGTGACCCTGGGCAAATATTTTACTCTTTTTACTCTATTTGCCTTAGTTTCTCATCTGTTTAAAAAAAAGAAACAGGGAGACAGAGAGAGAGAGAGAGAGAGAGAGAGAGAGAGAGAGAGAGAGAGAGCTGGAGAAGGAATTAGCAAACCACTTCAGTATCTTTGCCAAGGAAACCCCAAATAGGTTCAGAAAGAGTCAGACATGAATGAATAACAACATTATTAAACACAGAAAAAAAACTGGCTAGTTTGGTTTGCCATAGCCCATCTACTTAGCATCTGTACCCAAGTCGCAGATGCAAAGATGTTGTAAACACTCAGAAGTATTTTAAGAAAGCAAATTGAGTCATCCATCAGTCAGTCCACTCATTTAGTCTTAGATTCAGTCAAAGCTGCAACCCCTGGAGCCACAGTATGCTGGTAAAGACCCTTGAGATAGAGTATAGGAAACCTGAGTTATAGTTGCCCTTCATTATTTCCCAAACATGGGACCTCTTCAGGTCTTTGACTCTGTTAATTTATGGATATAATACAGTTAAAATGATTCAAAACTGATTGAATAAAACCTGACTATTTAAAATGGGGTGGTGAGTTTAACCTACCTAAAGGTGAGGAGCTACACTAAATGATTTTTTGAGATCCCTGTCACCTCTAAGAACCATATCTTGAATTAAGATGCAAGATTTAGAATTTTCCACATATTACCAACCATATATGTGACTTAGGATGCAGCCAGATACTTCAACTTCACAAATATTTTGGTCTACTCTTACATAAATTTTAGAAAGTATTTAATTAAAAATGTATATGTGAGTAAGTGCTTGTTTTCTTCAACCTTCAGAAAAGCTACCAGAATATCTTCACCAGTCTGGGAACTAGCATCATTAGTCTCTTTATCTTCTCTCTTTCACACCAGAAAAAGCTTTATTTTCACTCAGTCCCTTCTCCCCATTCTAGGTTCAGCTCAAGTTCACCTCTTCCAAGAAGTCTTTTCTGATTTCTATACCTCAGAGGTTCTAAATTGGAGGATCAGTCTGTGGATATATTTCAGAGTTTATGAACTTGAATGAATTTAAATAAATATAAGTAGATATGTCTCAAAGACCCTGAAGAGAGAATCCATGCTTTGGGTGGGAATAGCTGACTCCTAAATTAGCTCCCAGTTCGTCGAGAGTATTGCATTCATCTTCAATCCACAGATCAGAGGCCAGGACAGCATAAATCAATACAGAAATTCTCCATTGCTTTGTATGAATATGGGAAATTCCTGTCCATTTTCATAGGGTTGCTTCATCTATAGTTCCCTGTACCCTATGTATTATCATCATGCCCTACCAGCTTCAAGTTAAGGATGGAGCTAGAGTTGTTATTAGATGTAGACATTCTTAATGCATCCTTCTGTAAAGCCATCTATGTTGTACTATTTTATATTATTCCATATTTTAGTTTTTCATTTCATGTGCTATTAATTTATTTTGGCTGTTGTTCAAAGGTCCAAAGGATGGGAATTTCCAGATGTTACAATTTTTCTATAGAAATAGTATCTAAGTGTTCCCCTGGTTTTGCGAAAAGATAAAGAGCATCTGGTCTTCTATCTGTTCCTCACAGATAAATCTCTCTCTCCCATCTTTTCACAGGCCTAGAATGTACTTAATCTCCTCATTTTGGCCAGAGTCTGGTAAATAGTAAGTACTTAATAAAAATGCCTGTTCTCTTCCTTTTCCTCTACTTCTTTGAATATCTAGTTTCCCTCAAAACTCTGCTCAGGGACTACCTTCCCTGTGCTGCATTTTCTGACCCCCAAGCTGCAAGTTACTCCCCTCCTCAAATCATCTTTTATTTGTGTATTTTGTATATCTTCTGAAAATAGTTAATGATGATGATAATAACTAGCATTTATATAGGGCTTTAATGTTTGCAAAGCATTTTGCATACATCATCTTGTTTAATACTTACAACAACCCTGTGAGGTAAGTTGTATTATTATCCCTATTTTGCAGAGGAGGAAATTAATGTTTAGGTAAGTCAAGTAACTTTCCCAGGCTCCCACAGTTTGAGGCAGGATACAAACTCAAATTTTCTTGACTCCCAGCCCAACAATCTATCCTAGTCCAAAGGACAGAGTTTTAGACTTGGAGTAAAGAAGGCTTCAATTCCAGTCCAGCTTCAATTACTTACCAATCTCTCGAAGGCTTTTTCATTTTGACTTTTGTTTCCCTAACACCTAGCACAATGCCTGGAGAATGGGTGCTTGCTTGATTGTTAAACTGATTGATTCTAACTCTGGTTAACATCATCTAAGTAAACTACCACAGCACTTCCATTTCTCCCTTCTCTCTATTCCCTCTCCCCTCAACCCTGATCTCTTTTTTTCAGACTCACTGCATTCCAAGCTGGCTTTTCTCCTCTTGCAGCTGAGGTGCATATCTGGCAGTAGCGATCTTGTCCCTCCTGTTGAAATGGAGGCTCTCCAAGGCTGTGCCCCCTTGTGCAGCTGCTCTCCATGGCTATAGCAGCACATGCACATGCTAACTAGCAAACCCCACTCTGAAACTGAGAAGGAAAAGGCCCTTAAAATGTTCGCTTGTGCAGATTTAAAATGCTGGGCTCAGCTAGTCTTGCAACAAAATTATGGAAATTTATTTCAGAACCGATGTGCCTTCCCCCGACTTCACCAGTTCTCCTCCTTGTAATCGTCAAATTAGACCCTTACAATGTACTTTTGGCCAACCATTTTTTTTTTCTTTTCTATGTTATGCATATTTATGGCCCATGGAATACAGGGCACAGGGCAAGACCAGGAACCTCTCCTCCTTACCCCACCTAGAAAAAAAAAAAAAAAACAGGAAATTCTGGGCCAGGGTTTCAAGCTGGCAGGCATCAATTACACTTGCAAGAAGACGGCAGAACCATTTATAACCCCTTCTGAAAACATTCGTTCAGCATAACTAATTGTTATAGAAGCATTCTGAGCAAGAGGAGCTGCTCATTCCTGCAGCAAAGGTGTTAATATGTGAAGCTCGTATTCAATCCATTGCTTTTGCTCACAGGTAACTGGTGATTTGCTTACTTAACAAAGCTAGTGTAACTAAGATGGAATTTGTTGCCCCCCTTGGGGGCTTGGTTTTCTTCCACAAAGAAATATCAAAGAAATTTAAATGTGTTCTCATTAAATACAGTGGCCCAGATTCTAAGGTTGAGCTGAATTGCCCAGATCCCCATTCCAGTTTGGCAGCCTTCCTGTGGCTTCGACTCTTCTGTACTAGAGGCCAAGAGAAAGTCTTTCTTTAGATAGATCTTCTTTCAGATCACTTCTATTTGGTCCTGAAAGATCATAGTAACAACTTATTGAGCAAAGTGCAGATGAATTCTAGCCTCTGAGGACTTGCAGAGCTGAATGTGTGTTAACATGTGTAAACATCTTTGTGAAGGAACAATGTCCTGGACAAGAGAACAATCAGAATTCTTTGTCCTAAGACTAAATTATGCCCTGAGACAGATGCCCAACTCACCCAGCACAAGTTGGGAGACAGATGTCTATAGAAAAAGATAGTAAGTAAGCCTTGATGATTAAAGATGTAGTTTGGAGGCAGTGAGAGAATCGGAGTTGGCTTCTGTGGACCTTAGTCCAAAGCCTGACTCTACAACTCATAATCTGTATGAACTTGGGCAAATCATTTAACCCCTTTGGGCAACAGTTTTCTTGTTTTTTAAAATGAGAAGATTAGATAATCTATATGTTGTTGTCCCAATCTCAATATATGATTCTTTGGCATATCATTTTGGCTCTCCATTCAACCTTCATTAACAACCAACATTGTTAATCGATTGCATTTATGAATTGTTTTTGTGCTCCTTATAGCAAGGCATGTGCCTTGCCAATGAGACTTTCCAGGCACCAGGAGAATATGCAGCCTCCTTCATTATTCCAGAGAGCGTTATTTAATGTCATCTTCAAAAATGGAAGCATGAGAATGAAGAAATGTCCCATGCTGTGTCTGTCTTGGTACTATAGCCTTGCAGGGTTGATCTGTATGGAAATACAAACCACAGGAATCATGTTTCTCTGAGAGAAAGATGCAGAAAATCTTTATTGATGAGCAGTAGACTAAGTCATTGCACTCCAATCCATCCCATACTTAAATGAAATCTACAATTCAAATGGCACACTCTGCAAATCAAGCCATGAAGACTTGGGATAGGAAAATACAGTCCCGGCTTACTCTCTCTGAAGGCTGGGCAGGTATTTATTTGAATTCCTGAGTTTTTCCCTACCCATGAAGAGAGCACCATAGTGTTTTTTTTTAATTGTTTCCCATAATATCAGCTGCCTCTAGGCAAAATTTCCACATATTATGTTAAATTATGGAGGATACCATATGTGGTTATCGTAGTGATATCTTAATGAATTGATACAGAATCTAGGTATATTGATGCCTCTTTATCTGTCATTCACATGGGGGTTATTTATTCAAAAGAGCAAAACAAAATAAAAACAAAAACAAAGACAAAAACACTAGCTCACTCAGCATTCAACAAAAACAATATATCGTCAGTGTGTCAGTAGTAGCAGAACATCACTTTGTCCTTTAAATTTCCAGCTACCACTGTTAATTTATATTTTGAAGACTTTTATTCAATGAGGTAAATTTGCTGGCAAGTTGGAGATAATGCTGTATAAAAAGTTATATGTATTTTTTGCTACCATATTTCTTTACAACTGACTGAACACAATGAAAACAAACAGAAGATTAAAAAATGAGATGCAAATACTTCTTACTCACATACAACTACCTCAATTTATAAATACAAAGGACCAGGGAAAAAGAAAAAAATCTCCCAGCTTGACTGCAGCTTTGACCATGGGTATGAACTTGTTCTCTTTTAAATATTCTTTTCCTTTATACATTGATGGAGTTGCTTGCTTGTATTAGAGATGTCATTTTTTCAAAGCTCTTCTATCAAAGTTCTTCCAATAAAAGAGTAAATCAAGCAAGAGGTGAACATTACATTTCCTTTTTTTAAAAAATTATTTAAAATTTTTATTTTTGATTCTAAATACTCTCCCTCTCCACCCCTCCCCCATCCATTGAGAAGGCAAGAAATACAATATCCATTGTACTTATGAAGTCATATAAAAACATTTCCACATTAGTCATGTTGAATAAGAAGAAAAGAATGAGAGAAAAAAAGAATAAAAAAATAGAGAAAGAGAGGAAAAATCTGTTAAATCTGCATTCAGAGTCCATCAGTTCTCCATCTGGAGGTTTATAGCATTAGTATGCCACTGGCTATTTGTCAATTTTAATGTTTATAGCTTTGAGAGATCAGATTTTCTGTACCAGGGAACACTCTGAGAACATCTAATGATTTCAGGGCTTCAGCCCCAACAAAGGTGAATGAATTATCAAAATGGTGAAGACCAAAGAAGACTATAGGTATGATGACACCATTGTATCACTGATGTACTATGATATCTTTAGTTATCAAAAATCCAGGGCAACTCAACTTGCCTAATTTATTTCCCCACTTTTGTGATTCTTACAAAGCTAGGTGTCTGAGGGAAGGAATAGTAAAATGGAAAACAACCTCACAGACAGGTTATATAATTTAGCATGTAAAGCATTAGCAAATCTTTGGTTTATATTATATCTTCTCAAAATTTAACATGTCATATTCAACCCAAGACTGAAACCATTCCTATTAATCATAGATATGCATGGAAGAAGGCAAGAAGCACTTCCTTCCTTCCTTCCTTCCTTCCTTCCTTCCTTCCGTCCTTCCTTCATTCTTTCACTTCTTCCTTCCTTCCTCTCTTTCTTCCTCCCTTTGTCCTTTCTTTGCTCCTTCCTTTTCTTCTTCCTTCCATTTCTCCTTTCCTTTTCTTCTTTTGTTCCTTTCTTCCTTCCATTACGAGGACATGCCAGTGTTTTGTGGGGAAAAAGTACTCTATTAGGTGTCTAAAGACATGGATACTAATCCTGGCTCTGCAATTTAGAACTGTGTTACTCTGGGAAATCATTTGTATCTCTGAATCTCAACTTTCTATGTGTAACATTACCTAAAAGCAGAAGCCTCTTGTTGAATAGAATGCTAGCATTAGAGTCAGGAAGAGCTGGATTCAAACCTTATTTCTGAAACAGGCTAGCAGTAAGACTATGGTAAAGTCATTTAACTGCTCAGTGTTCCAGGTAACTCTCTAAGGTTATGAGCTAGAGATAAGGTATTAATATACATCAGTGGAAGAACTTTCCATCCTGGAATTCCATAAATCTTTGAAATAATGGTTATGGACAAAAATAAATAACTAAATAAATGAATGAATAAATATGTAAACAAATAAAGCCAGTCCCATGGGGTTGTTTTGAGATGGAAAGTGTTTTCCGTATCATAAAGCTCTATACAATTGTTAAGTATTATCAAATTAATCATTAACATCATCATCATCATTATAATTAAAGGTCAATAGGATATCACGTATCTTTAAGCAAATAATGAAACTCATTTGAATTCTGATCAGAAACAAGAAGTACATCTCTGATCATAGGCAATATAAAAGAAGAGAGGAACCCAGGAACTATATGAACACAATTACAAAATACTTTTCACACAAATAAAGTCAGATCTAAATAATTGGAAAAACATCAGTTGCTCATGGGTAGTTCAAGCTAATATAATCAAAATTACAATTCTACCTAAGCTAATTTGCTTATTCAGTGCTATACCAATCAAACTACCAAAAATTATTTTATAGAGTTAGAAAAAAATAGTAACAAGATTCATTTGGAAGAACAAAAGGTCCAGAATATCAAGGGAACTAATGAAAAGAAATGCAGGGGAAAGTAGCCTAGCCATTCCGGATCTTAAATTGTATTATAAAGCAGCAATCATCAAAACTGCTTGGCACTGGCTAAGAAACAGAGTGGTGGATCAGTGGAATAGGTTAAATATGCAAGACACAGTAGTCAATGACTATTGTAATCTATTATTTGGTAAATCCAAAGACCCTAGCTTCTAGGATAAGAACCCACTCTTTGACAAAAACTGCTGGGAAAACTAGAAAAGAGTATGGCAGAAACTAGGCATAGACCAAAATCTCACACCATATACCAAAATAAAGTTACAAATTCATGATCTAGATATAAAGGCTGATACTATAATCAAACTGGGAGAGCAAGGAATAGTTTACCTATCAGATTTATGGAAAACAGATGACTTCATGACCAAACAGTAGATAGAGAACATTACGAAAAGCAAAATGGATAACTTTGGTTACATTCGATTGAAAAGTTTTTGCACAAACAAAGCCAATTCAACAAAGATTAGAAGGAAAATAGAAAATTGGGAAAGAATTTGAACAACCAGTCTCTCTGATAAGGGCCTCATTTCTAAAATACATAGAGAATTAAGTCAAATTTATAAGAATACGAGTCACTCCCCAACTGATAAAAAGAAATTAAAGCCATCTATAGTCGTATGACAAAATGCTCTAAATCACTATTGATTAGAGAAATGGAAATCAAAACAACTCTGAGGTACCACATCACACCTGTCAGAATGGCCAACATGACAAAACAGGAAAATGATAAATGTTGGAGAAGATGTGGGAAAATTGGAACACTAATGCATTATTGGTGGAGTTGTGAAATGATCCAACCATTTTGGAGAGCAATTTGGAACTATGCCCAAAGGGCTATAAAAATGCACATAGCCTTTGAACCAGCAATAGCCCTTCTAGGGCTATATTCCAAAGAGATCATACAAATGGGAAAAGGACCCACATGTACAAAAATATTCATAGCAGCTCTTTTTGTGGTGGTGAAGAATTGGAAATTGAGAGGATGCCCATCAATTGGGGAATGACTGAGCAAGTTGTGATATATGAATGTAATGGAATACTATTGTGCCATAAGAAATGATGAACAGGCTGACTTCAGAAAAACCTGGAAACACTAGTATGGTCTGATGCTGAGTGAAGTGAGCAGAACCAGGAGAATGTTGTACACAATAACAGCCACTTTGTGTGATGATTAATATTGATAAACTTAACCCTTCTCAGCAATACAAGGATCTAAGACATCTCTAAAGCTCTCGTGATGGAAAATGCTATCCACATCCAAAGAAAGAACTATGGAGTTTGAATGCAGATCGAAGCATACTATTTGCTATTTTTTTTCTGTTCTGTTGAATTTTGTTTCCTCTCTCTGGTGGTTCCTCCTATTGGTTCTAATTTTTACTTACAACATCACTAATGTGAAAATATGTTTAATAGGAATGTATATGTATAGCCTATATCAGATTGTGTGCTGTATTTAGGAGGGTGATGGGGGAGGAAGGGGGAGAAAAATTTTAAATTCAAAAGCATATGGAGGTGATAGTTGATAAATCAAAATAAATTATTAAAAAATAGCATAAAAAAGATACAAAAAAAGAAGAGAGGGTTGCACCTGCCTCAGAACCTAGGACAATACCTTGAATATAAGAAGCTCTTAAAATATGATTATAATATGAATGAATCTTGACTTTTTCAATATCTAGGCCAAGATATTTGAAATCATGGTTTAATCCTAATATAACACCTAACCTTGATACAGTGGCTTAAGATTTGCAAAACATTTTATATGTATTATCTCATTTGATTTAACAATCCTGTGGAAAAGGTATAATTATATTTCCCACTTTAAAGATGAAGAAACTATGGCTGAGAATGGTTAAGTGACCTTCCCATGATCACAACTGCTAAGTGTCTGATGCAGGATTCAAAGTCATGTCTGATTCCAAGTCCATGGCTTAACTCATTATGATTCTAACACAGCAACAATCTAATCTATTATTTTTGCTACCTTGATACCAGTGCTTGATGATGGTATTTTTAGATCCTGTGAAAGAGCAAGTCAAAGTGCTGGAAATTAGTTTAGGGGTAATTGTTGTTTTTAATGAAACAATTTGAATTCTGAAGCCTAGCTCTATTTGCTTCCCATATGCTTTAAAATGTAAAATTAACAAATATATATTAGATATTTACTGTGTTTTAGCATGGTGCTCAGTGCTTGTTAGGAAAGGATATGAAAAATATAGAAAATGAACATTAAACAGAAGTGTGCAAAACATTATATAACTAAATGGTATGTTGTCTGGCACTGAATGTGAGAGTTCTTCAAATTCACAGGGGAGTGAAATAGTCCGGGAAAGCTCCATAGTGAGGTAGGCCTGGAACAGACCTTGAAGAATAGTTAGCATATTTGGAGAAGGCAATGATAGGAGAAGAGGAAAAAATAAGATGAAAGTATAAGCATGTGAATATGTATGTTGTGTACTGGAACAGTGAGGAGGCATGGTTGAGCAAATCAAACAGTGTGAAATAAAGGTTTTAAAGGAAGGAGGAAGAAAAATACCTGGAGTTGTCTGCATTTCAAGTATGACCTTGCCACAGTTAAAGCAGGAAGAGTATTAATTCCCAGATAAAACCTTTGGCAGATCTATACGAGTGTATATCACAAAGCTGTTTCAGTAGGACAGGGCTACTATGTGAAAGCAATCAGAAACTAAAGGCTGAGACAGGGGAGTTCTTTTTAAAATGGCTCAAAGATAAACAGAAGCAGAAACATTGAGGTTTGCGGGGAGTGGATTAACATGGGACCTTTTGAGAAGAGAAGTCCCCCCAGGCTCATACAGAATTGTTTTTGATGGCACTTAAGTAGAGTCTTTTTTTTTCCTCTTTCTAAACACTGTTTGGAGCATATCCTGCATCTATGTGTATGTGTGCTTGAGAAAAGAAGCTCAGCTCCGACCCTTGATAATAACTGTTTGAGAGAGCAACTCTTTCTCTGAAGTCTTTGAAGGGGTTGGGCTATGAGAGTTCACCTCTCCATCTTTACCTGTGTTGTCAGGTCATGGCAGGCTATGGCCTCCTGGCTGGGGCTACTATAATAACCAAACAGAGATGAAGGATAAGAATGTTTGAGGGAGTGATAGGGCAGTGACAGCAACAACCAGAGGAGTTGCCTTTTATTCACCATTGTGATAAAAAGGAAAGAATTGTTAAACCTCACTCCTGACTACCAGGGAAGTCTTAATGTTCACTATTCACAGGAGTTAAATGACTGAACTGATGGGTTACCAAAAAAAGGCAGAAGATTTCAACATGCTAAAACTTTAGTGGTAAAAGAAATCTTGGAGATGATCTAGCCTGGTGGTCTTAAACCTTTTTTGAATAGTGCACACCTTTCATAAAAAGTTTGAGCACATACCCCAAATATGTGCATACTTACTTATTTATAATTTTTATATATCTACCAACATACTAATAATTATAGGATTTTAAAAATGTGTGCAAAATGTGTTTATTGTAATATACAAATGAAATATTAGCTCTTAGAGTCAATAGGGAAATCACTGGAGTTTATTGAGTATAAGAAGGACATAGTCATAACTGTGCTTTAGAAATAGCACTTCATCAACATTGAGGGTGGGGGACATGATTTGGAATGGAAAGAGACATGAAACAGATAGATGAATTTGCGGGCCACTGCAAAAGTCTAATTCAGAGGCAATGAGTATCTGAACTACGATAGTGGCTCTTTGAATAGAGAGAAGTGGACAGATGTGAGAAACGTAGTGGAGATCCTGATGAGGCAGAAACAGTTGATTGGATCTGTGGAAAGAAGGAGGAGTAAAGGATAAGATTATGTGAAATTAAATAAGTGCAATGATGCAGTGCCTTTGACTATGATAGGGATTTCTCGAAGAGGAATGGATTTGTGTCCATCACAAGTTATCCCTCCCTTTCCACCCTGGGTGACTAGTTCTGTCCCACTCAAGGAAAGGAAAGCCCACCCTGCAAGCAGCACCTGAAGAATTTCCCCAAAGACATTTGTTAGTTGATGCTGTGGGTTATTAGTATTGATGTTTAGTTCAGAAGGAGGTAAATTGGAAACTTGAATAGTGTGAGGGTGATGGTGTTTGAGGAATAAGAGTAGGTGTGGTAGGAATACCCTTTGATTCAGCAATACCACTACTTGTTCTGTTTCCCAAGATTATTAGGGGAAAATAAAAAGAATCTATGTGCTCTAAAATATTGATAACAGCTCTCTTTGTGGTAGCAAAGAACTGGATATTGTGGGGATGCCTGTTAATTGGAGAATGGCTGAACAATTTGTGGTATATGATTGTGATGAAATATTACTGTTCTATAATAAATGATGAGGGGCAGCTAGGTGGCACAGTGGATTGAGCACTGTCCCTGTAGTCAGGTGGACCTTGGTTCAAATCTGGTCTCAGACACATAACACTTACTAGCTGTGTGATTCTGGGCAAGTCACTTAACCCAACTGCCTCACCAAAAAAAAAAAAAAAAGAAAAAAAGAAAAGAATCTTTGGGCAGCTAGGTGGTGCAGTGGATAGAGCACCAGCCCTGAAGTCAGGAGGACCTGAGTTCAAATGTGGCCTCAGACCAAACACTTGACACGTACTAGCTGTATGACCTTGGTCAAGTCACTTAACCCCAACTGCCTCAAAAAAAATTTAAAAAAAAAGAAATGATGAGCTCAGTGATCTTAGAAAAGTATGGGTAGTCTTACACAAAATAATGAAGAGTGAAATGAAGAACCAAGACAACATTGTATGTAGTAACAAAAATATTGTTTTAAGAACAACTTTAAGTCATTAAGTCATTTTGGCTATTATAAATACCCAAATTAACTACAAAGGATATATGAAGGAAAACATTATCTGCATCTAGATAAATAACTGATAAATAGAAGTAAGTATAAAACAATTTTACATAGATAGATATATATAGATATTTCTGTCTAATGATAGCCATCTCTAGGTGGGGGAGGGAAGAAAAAAGGAAAAAAAAAAGAAAGTTATATAACAACTTTATTATATATTTAAATGGAATAACAAGTTGTACATAATAGATTTGCAGTTTCATGTAAAATCATCTCTTTTTTCTATTTCACTATGTTATGGAAATGCTTGTTTTATTTCTTAAGTTCAGAATAAAATGAAATTAAAAAAAATAAATTTCATACTTGTCTCTATTGGTAAAGGTGACATTTGACCTATCTTCTTGGGAATTTGAGGGGAGAAAATGTATATACATGTGCACACATATACTTGCTGGGGAAAGGACATGGATCGATAATTTCATAAATGTAAATTATTCCCACTCTGGAAACTCCACCACCAATATAGATCATAACTCATCTGTGACTCAGTTTTAAAGAGTTATCTAAGTTAATGTATTGAGTCAAAATTATTTATCCATGCTAACATATTTAGAATGTGTCAGAGGCAGTACTTGAACGCACATCTTCCTGATTTCAAATGCAGTCCTCCATCCTCTTCTATACTCCACACCATGTTGAATCTTACTATGTAAATGTCAATTATCATGAATAATTCAAATAATTTAAATAATACCAAAAGACCTGTTTTCATCTGTGTGTATACCCCACCCACCCACTGAAACAAATCACCATTCCTCCTTGATTGTGTTAATGGGTTTCTGTAACCATAAAAATTCATAATCTAATGGCCAATCTTTTGACAATGAGACTTTTAAAGCTCAGATGGG
>NW_020954585.1:38897806-38918491 GCF_900497805.2 Vombatus ursinus
TGATATTATGAGAAATCAAGAAACTGTAAAACAAAAACAAAATAATGAAAAAATAGAAAACAATGTGAAATATCTCATTGGAAAAACAACTGACCTAAAAAATAGATGCAAGAGAAATAAATTTAAAATTATTGGACTATCTGAAAGCCATGATTAAAAAAAAAGCCTAGACATCATGTTTTAAGAAATTATCAAGGAAAACTGCCCTGATATTTCAGAACCAGAGGGCAAAATAGAAATGGAAAGAATTTACTGAACCCCTCCTGAAAGAGATCCCCAATGGAAAACTCTTAGGAATATTGTAGCCAAATTCCAGAGTTCCCAGATCAAGGAGAAAATATTGCAAACAGCCAGAAAGAAATAATTCAAGTATTGTGGACACACAATCAGGATAACACAAGATTTAGCAGCTTCTACAGTAAGGGACTGCAGGGCATGGAATATGATATTCCAGAGGGCAAAGGAGATAGGATTACAACCAAGAATCACCTACCCAGCAAAACTGAATATAATCTTTCAGGGGAAAAAATGGACATTCAGTGAAATAGAGGACTTTGAAGCATTCTTGATGAAAAGACCAGAGCTGAATAGAAAATTTGACTTTCAAATACAAGACTCAAGAGAAACATGAAGAGGTAAACAGAAAAGAGAAATCATAAGAGACTTATTAAGGTTGAATTATTTACATTTCTGCATGGAAAGATGATATTTATAACTCATGAGACCTTGGTCAGTATTAGGGTAGTTGGAGAAAAAAAAATATATGTATGTATGTATAGATAGATAGATAGATAGACAGATAGATAGATAGACAGATAGATAGATAGAGGTCCCAGGGTGAGTTGAAGATGAAGGAGTGATAGGGGGTAGCTAGGTGGTTCAGTGGATAGAACACTGGACCTCAAGTCAGGAGGACCTGAGTTCAAATACAACCTCAGACACTTGACAATTACTAGCTGTGTGACCCTGGGCAAGTCACTTAACTCCAATTGTCTAAAAAAAAGATGAAGGAGTGATAAATGGAGAATAAAATTAAAGGATGAGAGAGGATTATGCTGAGAGAAAAAGAAAGAGTGAGGTAGAATGAGGTAAATTTTCTCACATAAAACAGACAAGAAAAAGCTTTTATAGTGGAGGGGAAATGGGGGAAGGTGAGAGGGAATGAGTGAATCTTAGTCACATTGGATTTGGCTTTAGGAGGGAATAACATACACACTCAATCAGGTATGGAAATCTATCTTACCCTACAGGAAAATAGGAGGGAAAGAAGACAAGAGAGCAGGGGGATGATAGAGGGGAGGGCAGATTGGGGGAGGGGGAAATCAGAAGCAAACACTTCTAAGGAAGGACAAGGTCAAAACACAGAATAGAGTAAATGGGGGACAGGATGGGAATAAGGGAAATATAGTTAGTTTTCCATAACATGACTACTATAGAATTGTTTTGCATGACCACACATGTATAACCTGCATCGAGTTGTTTGCCTTCTCAATGAGGGTGGGTGGGGCGGGAGGAAGGGAGAAAATTTGTAACCCAAAGTTTTAAAAACAAATGTTTAAAAAATTGTTTTCACATGCAACTGGGAAATAAGATATACAGGAAATGAGGTATAGAAATCTGTCCTGCCCTACAGGAAAATTGAAGGGGAAGGGAATAAGAGAAGGGGGGGGAGATAGAAGGGAGGACAGATTAGGGGAAGGGGTATACAGAATGCATGCCATCTTGGAGTGGGGACAGGGATGAGATAGGGAGAAAATTTGGAACTCAAAACCTTATGTAAGTGAATGTTGAAAACTAAAAATAAATAAATTAATAAAATAGAAAAATGTGAACTTTAATAAGTGAATTGTCACTAATGTATCAGTAGTGTAAAGGTGGTCAAAAAAGTTAATGTCCTCATAGGATACATGGAGCAAGATTACATCCATGGCTAGGGAGGAGATGTCCCCACTGTCTACTGCCCTGTTCAAACGAAACCTGGACCAGAAGGTTCAGTTCGTGATCCTACATTTTAGGAAGGACACTGACAAGTTGAACAGGGTACAGAGGAAGGTGAGCTTATGGACTGATTCTTTTTATGGATATTTATTCTGTTCATACTAAGATATGCACTTTTCTCCCCTGTTAGAATATAAACTACTTGAGAATAGGGATTACTTCATTCTTTGTGTTTCTAGTGCTTAGTGAAGTGCTTGACACACAGTAAGCTTTTAATAAATGCTCATTAATATATCAATTAATTCATTAGGATGGTTAAGGATTGATTGAAGAATCCAAGCATTTTTTAGCTTGAAAAATAGAAAACATAAGAAAGAAAACACTTTGGTGGTGTTCAAATACTTAAAGATTTACCAGTGAAGGATACAATAGACTTTTTCTTCTTGGACCCTAAAGGAAAAACTAGAAGGAAAGGGTGAAAATTGCAGAGGGGTAGATTTTTTTCTTGTTAAAAGATGAAAATTTGCTAGTAACACAAGTTGTCCCAAAGCCAAATGGATTGTCTTGAAAGGTAATGGATTTTTTTTTTCACTGGTGGTCTTTAAGCTGAAATAAGATGAAGCTTAGTTGGGTATCTTGTAGAAAGTGTCCTTGTTCATGCATGGACTGGATGAAATGGCCTTTGAGTTCTCTTCTAAATATGAAGTTCTTTTATATACATATACATATACATATGCATATACATATACATATACTTATGCATATACATATGCATATACATATATATACATACATACATACACACATATACACACACACATACATATTGTACTTCAATGCTTATTCTGGGGGAAAAAAACAAATGATTTTGTAAGTAGCTGCTGATGGGCTGCCTGTCTTGTGTTATCAAGAACTATTCACTTATGATTATCTACTGCTGTGGGCAGTGCTGTGCAAGTAAATATTTAACTACCAGCTCAGAAAAAAATATATATGACATACTTTTAAGTTTAATCTGCATTATTAAAATTTTCACCCTCATTTTCTTAAGTATAGGCAATTGATAAAATAACAAATCAAACCCTGTTCTGTGTTATTTTAACAATCAGCTCTTATAAACAAGTACAAGCTGGTTCCAGTGTATTCCTAGCTGGGTATCATACATTTTGCAGTTCTCAGTCAATTGTTATAATTCACTGACTGATAACTAACAATAAATGAAAATTATTCCAAACTTTTTTTTTCCACTCTTTCTCAAACATGATAGAAAACTCCCTGAGACATTAGAAATTTTGTAGTTCATCTCTCTACAATGTTAATCGAAAGAAAATTTATAGGCTGTTCAACATTGAAGTATTTTGAAAATAATTTTAACATAGTTCTCTTGCCTATGACATAAGCTTCAAAGCAGAGGTCCTTGGTATGATTTTTCAAAGTGCCATATACAAGTAGTTTAAATACATTAGTAGGCCACAGGTTTATTTTCACTAGCTTTATAAAAAAGTTAGCTTATGTCCATATCAACTATGCTATATTCTCAAGTCTTTGACAAGTTCATATTTTTAGCATTACTTCTCTTAGTTTATAGGGCAATTTTATCTTTTTTTCATTTTTATATGTATTTTAATATACTCTAACCAATAACCCATATCCTCAATACTGATAGCATATCACTGAAAGGCATGATGTCACACAAAGTCCACACAACATTGATTTTTTTTTAGACAGTCCATCAGTGAGGACTTTAACCCATAGATAGAGGATCTAGCCCATTTGTTTCCCAGCTAAACAGGTGTCAGAAATAAAAAAAAATGCAAATGATGTATTGACAGAGGGGCAGAATGGTATAGCAGATAAAGAACAGAATTTGGAGCAAAGCAGATTTAGTTTATCTGACATACATACTGGTTCTGTGACTCTAGGAGTCTTTTATTCCCTCAATGTCCCAGGCATCTCTCTAAGATTATAAATTGCAGAGTAGGTTTCAGCTTGCAATGATAAAGAACGTGATGATGACTTCCTTTTTCCAATGAAATCACTGAGATGTTCAAAAAAATTAGTCAAGGGCCTGCCTACACACCATTGGGAAGCAGTTATGACATAATGGAAAGAGTCTGAATCAAAGTTGTCTTTGACTACTTATTCTTTTTTTAAGGCAATTGGGGGTTAAGTGACAACTAGTAAGTGGCAAGTGTTTGGTCTGAGGCCAGATTTGAACTCAGGTCCTCCTGACTTCAGGGACGGTGCTCTATCTACTGTGCCACCTAGCTGCCCCCTTTGACTGCCTATTCTTGAAGTCAGGAGAAATTAGGATCCAAGGCACTAAACCTTTCCAACCTTGTTTTTTTTCCCAGTTATATTGTGGGATTTTTTTGGGGGGGAGGGGTGAGGATCAAATAATATAATGAATGCAAAATGCTTTGAAAACCTGAAGGTGGGGGTGGAGTTCAGATGGCAGCAAGGTGGCAGTAAGTCAGATAAACACTCTCAATTCCCCCTCTAAAAAACTTTAAAAGAACAACTCAAATCAAATTTTGGAGCAGCAGAGCCAACCAAAGATCAGGGTGAAACATTTTGCTGACCTAAGAAAAATTAAGAGTTTTGCAGGAAACATCTTTGACACCAGGGTGGATGCAGGGAAGAACAAGAAATAAATTTAGAAAATGATGAGAATGTCATCAGGAAGCAATAAAACAAAATCAAAAGAATGAAAAAAAATAGAAGGAAATGTGAAATATCTCATCAGAAAAACAACTTACCTGGAAAATAGATCCAGGAAAGAGAATTTGAAAATAATTGGACTACCTGAAAGCCATGATCAATAAAGGAGCCTAGAAATCATCTTTCAAGAAATTGTCAAGGAAAACTGCTCTGACATTTTAGAGCCAGAAGGTAAAATATAAATTGAAAGAATCCACTCCTCACCTCCTGAAAGAGATCCCAAAATGAAAACTCCCAGGAATATTAGAACCAAATTCCAGAGTTCCTAGGTCAAGGAGAAAATACTACAAACAGCCAGAAAGAAACAATTCAAATATCATGGAGCCACAGTCAGAATCACATAAGATTTAGCAGCCTCTGCTTTAAAGGAGAGGGCTTGGAATATGATATTCCAGAAGGCAAAGGAGCTAGGATTATCCAGCAAAACTAGTAAAATCCTTCAGGAGTAAAAATGGAAATTTAATGAAATAGGGAACTTCCAAGCATTCCTGATGAAAATACAAGAGCTGAATAGAAAACTTGACATTCAAACACAAGGCTTAAGAGAAGCATAAGGAAGTAAATATGAAAGAGAAATGACAGGGGACTTAACATGGTTAAACCAAAGGTGGGACACCTGTGGCCTCAAGGTCACTTATGGCCCTCTAGGTCTGCAAGTGCGGCCCTTTGACTGAATCCAAACTTCACAGAACAAATTCCCTTAATTAAAGAATTTGCTCTGTAAAACTTGAACTCAGTCAAAAGGCTGCACCCAAGGACCTAGAAGGCCACATGTGGCCTTGAGGTCACAGTTTTCCCATCCCCGGGTTAAACTGTTCACATTCCTGTGTGGGAATATGATATATATAACACCTAAGATCTTTATCATTACTAGGGCAATTAAAAGGAGTTTATATAGAAAGAAAACATTGGGTTTGAGCCTATTATGTTGGAATGATCTCAAAAACAAAAGGAGGTGAGAAAAAGGAAGGCATTGGGAAAGAGGAGAAGGGAAAGGTAGAATGGGAAAAAATTTCTTACATAAAAGAGACACACAAGGAAGAGCTTTTCCAGTGGAAGGGAAAATGGAGAATGTGGGCAATGCTTGAACCTCACTTTCATTGAAATTGGTTCAAAGATGGGAGAATATATATACACCCTTAGTTGTATATAGGAATCTAGCATACTCAATAGGGAAATAGGAGTGGAAGGGGGTAATAGAAAGAAGAGATATGATCAAAGAGAGGGTGAATTAAAGGAGGCTATGGTTAGAAACAAAATAGACTTTTGAGGAAGGATAGGATAAAAAAAGAGAAAAGAAGAAGGAGGAGGAGGAGGAGGAGAAGAAGAAGAAGGAGAAAGAGAAGGAGAAGAAGGAGAAGACGAAGGAGGAGGAGGAGAAGCTGGAACAGAAGCAGGAGCAAAAGGAGGAGCAGGAGGAGGAGAAAATGGGATGGAGGGAAATACACAGGAATCATAATTGTCAATGTGAATGGAATGAGCTCATCCATAAAATGAAAGCAGATAACAGAATGTATTAGAAAATAAAGAACAGCAATATGTTGTTTACAGGAGACACCTGAAACAGAAAGACAAATAAAACTTAAAATAAAGGGTTGCAGCAGAATCTAATATACTTCAGCTGAAGTTAAAAAAAAAGGCAGGGGTAGCAATCATGATCTCAGAGAAAGGAAAAGCAAAAATAGACCTAATTAAAAGAGATAATCAGGAAAATTACTTTTTGCTAAAAGATATTGTATACAGTCAATGGTGTAATATTAAAAAAAATTTTACAGGAAGGTTCTCTGATCAAGTATCCATTTCACAAATATTAACTGAGTATAGAATTCAGTCAAATTTATAAAAATAAGAGCCATTCCCTAATTGATAAATGGTCAAAGGATGTGAACAGGAAGTTTTCAAAAGAAGAAATCAAAGCTGTCTTTAATTATATGAAAAAAATTATCTAAATCACTATTGATTAGAGAAATGCAAATTAAAGCAACTCTGAAGTATCACTTCACACCTATCAGAAATGGCAAATGCTGAAGGAGATGAAGGGAAAATAGGTACACTAATGAATTGTTGATAGAGCAATGAACTGATCTAACCATTCTGGAGAACAATTTGGAATTATGCCCAAAAAGCTATAAAAATGGGCATATCCTTTGACCCAACAGTACCACTACTATGTCTGCATTCCAAAGTGATCAAAGAAAAAGGAAAAGGAGTTACATGTCTAAAAATATTTATAGCAGTTTTTCTTGTGGTGGCAAAGAATTGAAAATCAAAGGGATACTCAATTGGGGAATGACTGAAAAAGTCATGGCATATGATTGTAATGGAATACTATAGTGCTATGATAAATGACAACATGAGTGGCTCTGGGGAGGCACATGGCAAGACCTATATGAACTGATACAAAGTGAAATAAGAAAAACCAGGAGAACATCGTACGTAGTAACATCAAAACTGTGATAATTATTGACTGATGAAAGACTTGGCTACTTTGATCAATACAATATTCTAAGACAATTCCAAAGGACTCATGATGAAAAAAATGCTAATCATCTCCAGAGAGAGAACTTATAAACTCTGAGTTCAAATTGAAGTATAATTTTCTCATTTTCTTTTTCTTGCCTTTTTTTAAATTATAGCTAATATGGAAATATGTTTTGCATGATTTCACATGTATAAATGATATCATATTGCTTGTCTTCTCAGAGTGTGACAGAGATTGTGTGAGGGAGGGAGAGAATTTGGAACTCACAATTTAAAAATAAAAGAATGTTCAAAATAAATAATAAATTTGAAAAAAAAAGAAAACCTGAAGGTGCCATATAAATGTCAGCTATTATTTTTCCTTATAACAATAGCCTGAGGTTGTCTAAATAGAGCCCAGTCTTTATAATTATGTGTAGCAAAATAATGAAAGAATTGTTTGTTTGACTATTGTCATATTATCTCATACCTTGATTGCTGGTAAGTCTACCTGTCTCAAGTCTCTACCTACCCCAATCCATCCTCCATGTAACTGCTAATGTGATTTTTCTAAAGTGCAGGTCCAATCATGTCAACCACTGTCCCCATATACACACAATAAACTTCAGTGGTTTCCTATTGCCTCCAGGAGAAAATACAAAATATTCTATTTGGCATTCAAAATCCTTCATAACCTTATTCCTCTTAGCTTTCCAGTCTTATTATACCTTACTCCTCAAAATATACTCTTCAATCCAGTAACATTGGCTTCCTGGCTGTTCCATGTACCAGACACTCCAACTCTTGGCTCTGGGATTTTTCTCTGGCTGTACCTCATGTCTGAAGTGTTCTTCCTCCTCTGCTATGTCTATTGAATTCTCTAGATTCCTTTAAGTGCCAATTAAAATCTAATCTTTTATTAGAAACCTTCCTCAACCCCTCTTGATTCTAGTGCTTTCTTTCTTTTAATTATTTGCTATTTATCTTGTGTGACTAGTTGTGTATATATACAAATGTTTCCCCCCACCAGGTTCACTTCAAGATTCAATCAATCAACATTTATTAAGCACCTACTACATACCAGGCACTGTACTAATTACTGGTGATATGAAAAGAGGCAATGAGAGAAAGAACAAGTATAAGGTACTGTCCTTTTCAGTACTACCTTTCATATAGAGCAGATTGTTGCTTAAGTCAGCTTGGAGAATTCACTTGTTGGAGATGTCAGTCTTCTGAGAGTTCTAAGAGAAACTGTTACTGAAGCAGTTATTCAGATTTAGAGTTTGGGGATAGTTGTTGCCAATTTTGAATGTGACAAGCTGTAATAAGCAAGCTATGTAGATTTGAGAACTTTTATATGTTTAGGTGATAGGTGTAATATTTCTGATTATAGTCGGGGATAAATATTTACTTTATTACTTATCATAAGCTAAGGTAGAATCATTCTCAGAGAAAGAGGCAATGTTGGTGACAAAGAGATAGAGAAAGAAAAAGACAGATTTCAGAACTGCATCATTTAAGCTTGATGCTAGAAATGATGGATATTACTTTCATTGTTGATACTTAAATTCATCTGAGCAAAAGAAGAGATTGCAAGTAAAAAGTCAGTGAACTCACCCAACAGATCAATAAGTTTGACTGAGACATTGTGGCCAGTGAGGCGTTAATCAAGCACAGTGTGGTTCAGCTCAACTTAGCTGTGGAAGCATATGTTCAACACAGAAGCTGTGTTCAGTAAGGAACTTTTACCCACAGTTCCAGACAGAGAAAAAAGACACCAAAGTTTGTAATTCCAGAGTAATGAGTTATATTGGTAGGAGAGAATGACTAAGGTTTACATGTAGATTTTAATATATTCACTGGACCAGCATTTGCTTGAATAAATGGGTAACTGTAGTATACCATTTTTTAAATTTATTGTTATATAGTTACATTTAAGTTCTGAAAGTGTCATTATTCCGAGTGGTTAGTTTTGTGAGAAAGAAAGAACATCTGTGAGAGCATGAGTGCTACAGGTATGTGGGAATATATATATACACTTATATGCAAACTCTTTGAGGAGCCTAAGAACAACCCTATGATATTCCCCTCATAGGGTTGTTCTTAGGCTCCTCAAAGAGTTTGCATATAAGTGTGTGGTGATTGGTGGTCTCTCTGGTATCCACAAACCCTGTGTGAGAGGTTTATGGGGTTAGACAGTGGGAAGTCACCACATGCACACATTGCACAAATAATTGGGAAATGTGCATTCTTTATTTGTGTTGTATTTCCTTTTGGATTTCTAGACATTTCTCTTAGATGACTATTTCCTTGAATAATCTGCTTTGGTCACTAGATTTGAAATCCTTAGGGATAACCTTTCTGTCATTTCTGATGGCAATGTCCTTCCCTTGACTTGCCATTATAAATATATATTTTCTATAAATAACCCTCTATTTCTGCATGACTCAGTTATTTCTTAGAGAATTGTTTATCAACATATTGTTGTTTAAGTTTGGTTGTTGATTATAGAAGGTCTTTTGATTCCATTCATTCTTAATCTCATGTGCCATGTATACACACATATATGTATATACATATACACATATAACATGTATACATCATACATGTATATGTGTATATACATACATATATGATGTATATTCTGACTTCAAGAAGGTCACATGCTACAGTGGGAAATTTCTCTAATCCATGCTACATACATTTCATGAATTAAGCAAACAAAAATACCCATGTAACATTGTTAATTATAGAACATGTTAGTGCATCTCATTTTTTGAGAATTTTTGAGAAGATATGGATAAAAGAAGTATTATGAACAAGAAGCAGTTTTTCAGTAATCAATAATAATCACATAGGTGGTACCTAAAATAAGTAGTCTCATTCTATATAACTATAAGAAACATGGGCCAATGCCAAAGACACTGTTAATTGATTAAGAAAATGAAAAAAATACCCACATTACATTATTAATTATGGAACATGTCAGTGGCCCTTCGGAGAATTTATGGGAAGATTCAGATAAAAGAAGGAGAAAACATCAATAGGATGCCATCTGTACCAATAGAAAGAGTGCCCACATACATAAGATCACAGATCCATTGAAGCTTTGGTGAAATTATGGTAGATACTGATTTATAGAAATATTCAATAACAGAATCAATTATTTGAATTAATAATGGAAATCCAGGACCATTATTTTATAAACTTGATATATGTGAAAACTGCCTAATATTCTATTTACAATTTTCTACCTTTTGGGAGCTAGAGTTAGATGCTGATGTTGAGAACTGTGAGAGTTAAAGCTCTCATCATTTCGCTGTGCCAGCTTAAAGATCCTTCTGTAGTCCTTCTGCCCAGAGGGCAGTGTTGTATAGAAATGTGCTTTTTTGGAGCTTTAAATGTCTCTGGTAATTTTCTGCAATTATCTATTGTTGAATTAACCGAATCAATAGGACATCCAAAGAGGCCCCGGTGACTTTCTGTTTGTTTTCTTGGGGGGTCTCTCAAATTCCTAAGCCTTCCAGGGGTTGCTTGATCCTGAAATTTTAGAACTGAAGAGGCTACTGTACCTTAAGGAGGGGAAAAAAAACTGTTGTACTGAGCATTAGAGCTCTCTGATAACTTTCAGTAATTATCGTTTGTTGATTTAACAGAATTAAGGAGCCTGGGCTACATTTTCCCTGTGGGTCCCTGTAGACTCTAAGGCAGATGCTTTAGGCTCCTTTCTACATTGTAATTACATACAATGTCCACTTTAGCTCTCAATTTACAGGATCATCAGCCTCTTAGGCTTAGAACATCAAGAGACCAATCAGGAAGTCACAAAAGTGGGCACTATGGTTCTTTTTGCCAAAAAATATGAGATAACTCTAGAAAAATACCAAGAATCTTTGTAACAGGCATTCACAATTCCGGTTTCTTTGAATTTTACCAATTATTCCTAAAAATTCTAAGTATTTATCTGTCTACTCCTGGTTTCTACAAGGAACTCCAATATAGATTATGTCATATTCTAGTCTTAGCAGTTCTTTGAGAGATATTTGGTAACTCCCTTTTTTATCTGAAGTCAGTACTTCTAATCTGATAATGACTATGAATATGGCATGGGATTCACATGAAATAACAAAACTGAAATAGTGTCTATCATGACAAAGGAGAAGAGAAAAAAACAGATTGACTTATTTAATTCTTTTAAAATTTTATTTGTTTTAATAAGCGCAGTTTCACTTAAACCTTTGAACAAACTAGAATTATAAGGATGTGAAGAATAATTAAAAGGAAAACAACAAACAAAGACAAAAGAACTCTGATAGATGCAGTTACCAAGCATGACTTCAGAGGACTGGTGGTGAATGTTCATCTCTACTCTCTAAAGAGAAGTGGGGAACTATAGGTACAAAATGAGAAATATATTGTCAACTATGGCCAATGTTTTGGTTTGTCTTGCTTAATTGCAGCTCTCTTTTTTTTTTTTTTTTTTTTTACAAAGGAGAGCTGAATTGGGTGAAGAAGATACGTATTTGAGAAATTACAGGGTTTTTTTTTCCTTTAAAAGTACCAATTTAGGGGCAGCTAGGTGGCACAGTGGATAGAGCACCGGCCCTGAAGTCAGAAGGACCTGAGTTCAAATCCAGCCTCAGACCAAACACCTGACACTTACTAGCTGTGTGACCCTCGGCAAGTCACTTAACCCCAATTGCCTAAAAATGAAATAAATAAAAGTACCAATTTAAAAGGGGAGGAAGAAGAGAGTTGGGGGGGGAGTTTATTTAGCTTTCATTTAAAAAATTCTTTATTGAGAAATTTCCTTATGGTTTTAATGATTTTAAATCCTTAAAGGGCATAATCCAAAATACTTATCATATGGTCTACCCTTGGCAGTCTTTTTTTTTTTCTCTCTGTATATTCTCTCTCTCTCTCTCTCTCTCTCTCTCTCTCTCTCTCGCTCTCTCTCTCTCTCTCTCACTCTCTCTCTCTCTTTCTATCATCTAATTGACATCCACGGTACTATAACCTTTATGATTATCCCAAATTCATATCTGTAGCCCAGTTCTGAGCTAAAAACTCACATCTCTCTCTTCTAACAAAAATATATTTCTGCCTAGATATTGTACTAGCACCTCAAAGTCAACATGACCATACCCAAGGTTTTCATATTCATTGATTCTCTATTGTCTACTTGATAGCGTTCAAACTCTTCTGCTTGACATTCAAGGTCCTCCACAACCTTACTCACTACGCTCCAGTGAAATTGAACAACACTAGCTCCATGTTCCCTATCCCAGAATACTCCATTTTCCCCCAGAGGCTTTTGAACTTCTTCCTGCCCTTTGTTTGTTGAATTTCAAGGCATCCTTTGAAGTCTAACCCAAATTCTGATTCTTCCTAGACTGCTTTCTTGATTGTATGGTTAGTAATGAGCTATTCCCTTTGATTCTTAGAACATAACATTTGTTTTGTACTTCTCTATTTTTTCTCATGTAATTTTTTTTGTAATTATGGATGAATATGTCTCATATGCACACCAGACTGTACATTTTTAAGATAAGAAAGGGCACATGTCCTAGTTATATTTTTTAGCGTTTCAAAACCTACCAGAATACTCTATATGCCCTGAGTCCATAAAAATTTTTATACTGTGTTGTTTTAGTGTAGTGAGAGAAATGTAACAAATATTCTTTGAGGCACTACTAATTCAGGCTACTTCTGTCCTTCAGGACAGGAGTTGGCAAACTTTTCTGTAAAGGGTCAGATAGTAAATATTTTAGGCTTTTCAGGCCAAAAGGCAAACTTAAATATATTGTGTATGTACTTACACAAGAAGAAAGAAAACAAATTTTATTGATGAAATTCAAAATATAATAATAATTAAGTACATCTTCTTTTGTGACACAGTTCTACTAATAAGAAGAACAGAGATTTTTTAAGGGGGAGGGGATACATTTTGCTTAACTGTGGTTGAAAGTTAGTGTTCCTTATTTTTCAAATCAATTGCAATGTTTATCTGTTAATGCTGATCTGCAATGAGATTTTATATATATATATATATATTGTCTTAGAAAACTATCTTTTCACACAGATGAGTACTGCCAATTACTGATATAAATTCAAAGTATATGATTTTAATTGAGCTCATTCATCACTGGGAAGGCATGTATGGAGTTCTATTGGATGTTTCTCTTGATATTTGCCTTTTACCATTTCATTACATTGTAGATTAATCACTTCTGTTTGAAAGTTATGTGAAAGCCACCAAGCTTCAATTGAGCACAGTTAAATTTATTTTGAAATATGGAAGACTCTTTTTTACTTTCCTTGAGGCCTGAAAAATACTGGTGGAACTGTAGTTTGAGCTCAGGAAATATGACCACTGCAAATTGTGAGGGAATGAAAGTCTCACTTCTTATTTTAACTTTTGACATCATGGAGGGAGAGAGATATAAGAAGAGAGAGAGAGAGAGAGATGGAAGGAGTGAGGGAGGCAGAGAGAGAATTTAGACAATATTAGAGAATTAGACACAATTCCCCTCCTACATAGAGAGAAGCTTGTAGTTTTTTATGAAACAGATGAAAACTACACTAAACAGAACCAGGAAAAAAATATACATGGAGGCAGCTATGTGATGCAGTGGATGGGGCTCCAGACCTGGAATTAAAATCCAGCAGTACACATTTACTAGATATATGACCTTGGGCAAGTAATTTAATCCATCTGTCTCAGTTTCTTCAATTGTAAAATGGGGGTAATAACATCACATGTTGAGAGTTGTTGTGAGCATCAAGGCACATAACAGGGCCTAGCATAAAGTAGACACTATATAAATGCTTATTCCCCAATCAACAATAGAAATGGAAGACAAATGAAACTGAACACTAATTATATTGTTACCACTACCAAATTTGTTCCCAAAGAAGAGATGAAAAAATTCACCTCACTCTATTCATTGAAGAAGCAGGAGACTATAAGTATAGAACACTGAATATATTTTGAGACTGGGTTAATGTCTTGTTTAGTTTTGCTGAACAGTTTTTTTTTCCTTTTCTTTTTTAATTCTGTGTTGTAAGGAATGATTCTTTGGAAATTGGAGGAGGGATTATTTTAGAAATGAAGATGATACAAACTTAAGATCTTCTATGAGGCCCATAGATAAAAATCACTTCTTCTTCTTCAAATGTATTTTTAAAAGCTATCTGAATCACTCTTTTGAATTTACCTAACTCTTCTTTTGTCACAGTTATTTTTTGTGCTTACGTTTCACATACACACATACCCCACCATGAGACTGTAAATTCTCTGAGAACAGGACTTTTATCTACATATCTCCAGCACCTAACACAGAATTTTACACATATTATGTATCTAATAAAAATTGGTTAAATTTAATTGTGGAATATGAAGGGAATACAGGAATACTATTGCTTCAGAAAAACAAAAGTAAGGGAGAAAATAAGACTAAAAAGAAACTGACAAAAAGTCCAGTTAAACTAGATTATACCAAGGAGATTTATAGATTAAAACAGAAGGAAGGCAACAAAGAAATTTGAAATAGTGGCTTTTCTGACATGTTAACATGATCTATTCTTGTTAGAAACCATAGTGGATCTACAATATTTGGTTTCAAGTGTCACTTCCCAATCTAAACCTGGTTCCTGCCTTTGCTAATGTTCCTCCTTTTCCCAAAATAACTTTGCATTTGTTTTGGATACAAGTTTAGTTGCATTCAGTGTCATCCCAATGAAATGTAAACTCCTTGAAGGCAGCAATTGTTTTCTTTTTTGTTTTTGTATCTCCAGTTCCAGATATAATAGATGCTTAACAAATGTTTGCTGAATGAATGAATGAATGAATGAATGAATGAATGAATGAATGAATTCTATCACCTCTTTACCTATTAAGCTACATGAAGAAACAAATGATTTAAGAAGATGAAGTCAGGAAAAGTGGATAATTTTGAGAAATCATTTAGAGAAGAAAGTCTAATAAAAGATAACACATTTTAAAGGCACTTAATATTTGATTCAGAAAAGATCTCAAAGTCAGAGTTATTACAAAAGAATAAAGATCATAAATGGTAATTTTTTTTTGTTTTACTACCTCTCCTTCCAAAAAAGGGAATAAGAAGAATTAGTAGCTACTCACCCATATACTTTGTAATCTCTATAAATGTTTTATGATAATGAGCTATGTATACAATGAGGGAAATTCTAATGAAAATATGAGAAGAACCAAGTTTTCACAAACAATTTTCTAGTCTGCTTCACATTTACAACCACATAACTATCAGAAAGGTGTAGAGAATATAAGATTTCACTGTGGGCTTCCTTTGCTTACCTCCCTCCTCTTTAAATGATTATTGTCCATTAAGTTTAAGAAAGTATTAAATTTGGTAGGAAAAAAAATGGAGGCTACTTCAGTTTACTTCTCCTGTGCAGGAAAGATTTAGACAAGATTTGTGTCAGCATGGCAAGATTCTCATTGAAGAACAAAAGAAAGAAATAAAAAAGTTTCAACTGGAGGAAAGTGACATTTAAAAGGTGCTCCAAAAGTCTTAGTACAGTCTTTAGTTGTTAGAGCTTAAAATTGCATTGAGACTTTTGGAACACATTGTACACACATAATAAAAGCAATAATACATACAAAGTGTATATAATGAAAATAAGGTTAAGCACAGAGCAGGGAAAATTATAACGACATAGGGATCAGGGCAAAAAAAGCCTCTTGTTGGGGACAGCATTTGAGCTCAGTCTTAACAGGACCTGGGAATTCCAAAAGTCAGATGGAAGGATACTAAAGAATGAAGAACAATCTAAGCAAAGACAAAAAAGTAGGAGATGAAGTGTAGTGTACAGGGACTATCAAGTAGTTTTGTTTGACTGGAAAATAGAATGCATGAGAGGTAATAAAGTGACATCAGTTTAGAAATCTGGATTAAAAGCAAAGTATATTTAAAAATGCTTTACCCCAGGGATTGGAAGCATATAAGAGACTCCCTATGTCTGGAATAGACACCCTGCTCCCCTTGGCTTCATAGAATCCCTACCTTCCTTCAAAGCACATTTTGAGAGCTGCCTCCAACATAAAGCTTTTCTTTATCCCTTCCATTATTAGTGTTTTTCCCCTCTAGAAATTACTTGATGTATCCTTTGTATTTACTTACTTGTGTACATATTGCATCCTCACAGTAGAACAAATTATTTTTTTTTATTTTGTAGTCCCAGTGACTAGCATAGTGACTAAAACATGGAAGGTATTTAATAAGTGTTTGTTAAATGGAATTTGATTGAATTGAATTCATGATTTATTTTTTTTTGGATGGCATTTTGGAAAAAGGAGGATTTTATTGTATATTCAATATTAACCTTAGTTAAACATTGAGATCTTCCTTTCCATTAGTTTGGATGTTTAATATCAGAGTTTTCAATAACCATGAAAGGAACTTTGCTAAAACATTCTTATTAAGCTTCTTTTTAATTGACTCAACTGGTGACTAAAATCAAACCAATATTTCTCCAAGTTAGTCAATAAGCAAAATCTAAAGTATCTATTGATGGTTACATAATACAAATCACAAAAGAGGATAAATATAATAATCCATATACCAATTTTTAAATAATCAAAGGAATCTTTGAATGTTATAATTATTCATTTGTAATATGTAATTATAATTATCTATAAATAAATACCCCCAGGAATAATAAAAATGCATCACATTCTTTAGACATAAAGAAAAATTTAATTAAATTGAGAGTTTTTTGTTAAATAATATCTCCCAAGTGTCTCATCTAATAGCTATCCTCCCTATTCTACCTTTAAACCATTTACTATATATTCATTTTTCCCTATCTCTGATCACTTACTCTCTATGCTATTTCCCCAACTTCCTGCTCAGCCTGCTTCCTTAATCCTGCCTCATCATGAGGGGGTTTTCTGCTTCCCAACTGTTTCTTGTAAATACTCTTCTATGTCCCTGTCTTCATTTCCAATCCACTGTCTCTACTGTATTTCCTTCAAATCCCTTCTTGTGCCCTTCAATTCTCAGTTTGGTAAAAAACCATTCTGGTTATGACAATTTAAATTCTTATCTTCTTTGTTCTATCTATTAATATTCTATCAGCATTCATCCCATCCTTAATACTCAGAGGTTCTAATGTCCAATTGGTGCATAAATATTTCCTCTTCTTTCCATTTAATACAATTTTTCTGAACTAAATAGAACCACAATGGCACAAAAGAGTTAATGTATTAATGAAGGAGAGTAAATCTAATTCAATCCTGAAGTCTTGCGTAACAGTTGAAAAATGGTTAATTTTCTCTACAATCCTATTTAGCCCTGTCAATGTTTGGGGGTTTGGGAGGATGCTTTACTTAATTTTCCTAAGTTCAATGTGCATTTGAAGTAATAATTACTTTAATACTATGATTTTTTAAAACTATATTAAATGATTCTTTAAAATCACTGGATCATCACCCATAAAGCTTCCAGAAATGAACTTAATCCCAATTTACAAGTAGCAGAAATATACAGTCCATTGCAAATGTTTAGTTTTATTCAAAATTATCTTTTTTCAGTCACAGCAAAGTTCCCAACAAGATAACTAAGTTTTAACAATGAATACTTTTTTTTAACTTTCAGTATTATATTTTTTACAACCATCTGATCAACTGAGTTTTGAGTAATATCCATTTTTGAAGTCAATTTCAAATTATTTAGTTAACTTCACAGACAAAATATCTTTCTAATTTGGTATTTGATACTGAACAATACTTGATCATTATCTATTTGATACTTTGCAAAGATTTAAATATTTATATTGAGACAAAAATAACAAATAATAACACAATTAAAAAAGATATACTGACAGGTAAATAGAAATGGAATTAATTGTACAAAGTGAAATATCATTCATTTATCATATACTTTCCAATGAAGATTCTAGCATATAGAGAAAAGAATCTTCTTATTTTTTTGTGTGTTTGTTTTTTAAAGGAATAATAGTATTTGGTGGTATGGAAGGCAAGCTCTTTGACAAAAGGGGTGGTGCATAAGAAAAAAAAGGGACAGGCAAATGAAGGATTCTTTTAAAAATTCATGTCTCTCTGAAGGTACTTTAAAAAAAAACTTGATATCTTAAGCTGTTTCAAAAAAAAAAAAAAAGAGAGAGAAGCCAGGAAGATGACAAGAATGCCAGAGTTTTCCCCTGCATGAGATTACTTAACCTTAAACCACCTCAACTGTGAAAACTGTAGTTGCAACTTTGAGAAAACATTTTGAATGTGACAGCAAAATTACTTTGTGATGTTTATACATTTTTCATAATGCTCCTCCCAGTAGAACTGATTCCTAGCTTTTCTTACAGCGACAGTAAGAACAAGCAGGCTTGTTCAAGTATCAGGTTTTGCTGATACTGCTTTTAGAGTGTCTTGTTAGCTCAGAGACAATACCAGTACTAAATGTTGGCATGGTAATAACATTGAGGAATTAGGAGGTACCCAGAAGGGGGAGTTGTATAGTTGTGTGTGTGTGTGTGTGTGTGAGAGAGAGAGAGAGAGAGAGAGAGAGAGAGAGAGAGAGAGAGAGAGACAGAAACACTCCTCCCAGGCAGACAGAAATGGAGTACAACAGTCAGAGCCGAGGACTTAAACAATGTGCCACAGACCTCGATAAATCTATACAGCTTTTTTAATACCCTGCAAGGTCATAGATGACGCTGACATTGGTCTCCTAGCAACCCATACTACTAACCTACTTTTGTCCCAATCACTGGAGAATGGGTTTAGTGCTTTGAGCTGTATTTCAACTTTTGGAGGAAAGAATCAAATTGATGCTGGGTAACTGCTGATATGCAATTTTTTTTTCTTTTTTAAGCTTCTGGTATTTCCTTTCTATGAAAGATTGGATAGTCTTTCTACAAAGCCTATATTGTTACATTTTCTTCTCCATTGTCATAGAATCACTGATCCATTCAAAGAAAACTAATAAAATCTTTTGAAGTGCCTAATCATATTTGTATTTATTAAATTATAATTTCAAAACACATATAGTTGAACTATGTATAGGATCACATGTACATACATATAATATACATATGTGTATGTTGGGTACTTTCAATATGTTTACAGACCACATTTGATGGGGCAGGGTGTGGGCCTGGGTAAGTTATTTCATTATTATATTATCAAACTACCTTAACCAATGTATATTGGCAAATTATTTGAAAGTTATATTCTTAGAGAATTATTTGAGGAATTGAAAACATAAATGACTTGCCCAGGCTAACACAGTCAGCTTATATCAAGGTCAGATCCTAAAACACAAGGTCATAATTGTATCTGCATAGGTGCATATTCAAAATATATAAATATATTCAATGCATATGTTGTATTTATATAAGTATACATATGTGTTTGTATCAATTTCTAGTATTTCTAGATGTTAAACATGTAAATATCTAAAACTAACATTATATAACATTTCATTATTTTTATATTGATAGATTTGACTGTGAGAGACATACATGTGTGTGTATACAAAATATGTAAACATATTTATATTTGTATATAAAGGTATATACATGCATTCATGGTTTCAATGTGTACATATATGATACAAATGCAAATATATACATATTTATAGATAAAACAATAGATACTGTGTACACATACATAAATTATTTTGGAAAATCTAGAAACATAAACAATGTATAACTAGAAATGATGAGATTTCCAATCATCTCTCTAAGTTCCAAGGATACCGAGACTAAGCACAAATGACTCTTACCTTTAAGAAGTTTGCCTCCTATTGGTGCATACAACTTGTGCAAAGATAGATAGTTAGACACTCAGAAAGAGATACAGAGAGATAGACATGAATGGTAATTTAAAAGAGAAAGAGCACTAACAAATAATAAGGTAGGGATTAAGGAAGACTTCATGGTGGATCTGACACCTGAGCTGAGCCTTGAAGGAAGACTTGGATTTTGAGAGACAGAGTTGAATAGGGATGATATTTTGAGCCTAAAGGTTGTCGTTGTTTATCCCTCATTCTTGAAGAGGACCATGGCCTCAGGAAGGTGACACCTTGACTTGCAAGAGAATTGGGACAGAGGGTTGTACAAAGTCACTAGCCTTGATCTCTCCTCTGGAGTCATGTGAGACCAGTGGCAAGACATAGATCAGCATGACTGGAGATGGCCCTGGATGCAATGCAAACTGAGATGTGGGAAAGACCTTCACTTAAAAAGGCTTAAGCCTCACACTGCATTTGTGACTTTGCACAGCCCTCCCTCACTTAAATCTAATTCATTTACAAGTCATAGTATCACTTTCCTGATGTCATGGTCCTCTTTGAGAATGAAGGACAAACAACAACCTGTGAGTAGTAGTAGCTGCCCCACTGGGGACCTAACTAGCCAGTTCCAGTTGGACAACACAGATCTCTCCCTCCCTCCCTCCTTCCTTCCTTCCTTCCTTCCTTTCTTCCTTTCTTCCTTCCTTCCTTCCTTCCTTCCTTCCTTTCTTCCTTCCTTCCTTCCTTCCTTCCTTCCTTCCTTCCTTCCTTCCTT
>NW_020954585.1:38918501-39036197 GCF_900497805.2 Vombatus ursinus
TTCCTTCCTTCCTTCCTTCCTTCCTTCCTTCCTTCCTTCCTTCCTTCAGGACAGCCTGAATGAATGCATAGATTTGGAAGATGAAATGTGAAATTTAAGTATTGAGTTTCATTCACCTGAAAAGTATTATATATGAAGGAGACTACTATAAAATAAGACTATACAACTAGGTTAGAGGTAAATTCGAAATTGTATCAGTCCCTGAAGGTTTTTTAGGAAAGGAGCAATCGTCACAGGTAACAGTCACAGGCCCAAACTGCTTTATGATGGTATTTTAGCAACTATGTGGATGATGTATTGGAAAGAAAAGAGATTAAAAATAGGATCACAGATCCAGGCCACTTTTTTGCTCATCCTTGATTATGCAATATGTCTTTTTTATATGAACTTTTATGAATGGAATTCAACAAAGGGATCCCAATTCAGCACAATTTGTTTTATATGCTTTCCCCTTTTGTTCCTCACTAGGATAATTTTTTATTACACCATCAACAATTCATTACTGAGAACCTCCCTTCTCTCTCAAATATTATTTCCTTTTTAGAGTCTCTGGACATTAAGACGTACTTGTCTTTTCTCTTATTGAAATGTACTCTCTTGAAGTGTAGGATACATCTAGGACATCTAGGTCTATGTCTCATGTACTTTCACTACTACCAATCATAGATATGTAGCCAGAAGAGAAGATGACTTCTTGCCACCCTTCTGATATTCTATACTTAGATAAGTTATTCTTATTTGAAAGGAAGAATACTTATTTCCTGGGAAATGGGACCCCATGTTATCCTAAGGTTATATTTCTTCATTTCTCATGTGGAATATTAGTAGAAAATTTGAAGTAACCACAGGAGACTATCCCAGTAAGGACTGAAATATGTGCAGCTGCCTGTCTTGCTTTAACTAATTGTTTTGTTCTCATGTTTCTTACTTCCTGAGTTTAATATGCATGTGCTATCATGTTGGAAGATGCCTTTTGGCCCCTGACTCAATGAAGAAGAAAAAGAAAGGAGAGAGGTCTATGAGATTTGAAGTAAGGTCATCACAAGGTGATTATTCAACCTCTGGCTGTTGAATCTTCTATATTTGAGTAGCCAAGATTCTCAAATAGATATAGCAGAAGAAATTAAAACCACATAGGGATAGGACAAGGTATATGACATCTCCATCATACTATCTGCTAATGGAGTTATTCTGAAAATGTTGTTAGTGAGTTTACAGGGAAGAGCTTGCATCCCAATATTCTTATGGACAAATGGTAGCTATTTTATCCACCTGGACAATAGTCTAGAGGATATTAAATATAAAAGAATAATAGCAGAATAATGACTTAACTTTGGGCAATTCTTGTCTGAACTACATAAGAAAAAATGAGAATGAGATGATGATGATGATAATTAAATTTGTAACCCATGGCTCAAGACCCATTTGCATGAATCTCTCTATATTAGTGGAGACTGATTGAATGTTCCACAATTATATGTGGTGAAATTGAAGAGAACTTGAGTGGGGAGAACTTGGTCTTTTGGCTCCCAGCTTCAAGACAAAGATATGGAATTCAAGATTCTTTTTTCAGGGAAAGATCCCAGAAGGGAGAGAAAGACTGAGAAGTCAATATGTAGAGAAAGCAGGAATTTAATCATATCTTATCCCCAGCTTGCTTCAAGGAATTTCCTCTTGGGTGAGAGAGATCTGGGATAGACTCTCTCTCTCTCTCTCTCTCTCTCTCTGTTTCTCCCTCTCTTCTTTCCCTTCTCTACTCTCTCCTTTCACAAGGGAGTCAAGCCTTGGATGTATGACTTGTGGCACTACTTCCTTGTAAATGGATAGCAATCAGGAACTCATCTTGAAGCTAAACATTACCTCCCAAAAGCTAACAATATTTAAGGGGACAGATAACTGTAATTCCAGACTGGTACTCCCTTTCTCTTAAAAAAAAATTCCCAGCCTCTTGCCACTACTTCCTGATTCCCTTCCTAACAGGAATCAAAGCCTCCATTGGGTGGAGGAAGCTCTATTCATGTTTTCCTGAGAACTATATCTAGACAAATCCATGTGGACACACATAACCTACATGAGTAATACAAACTATCCCTTATATATTAGGAATAATAATACAAAGGCTTATTAATTAATAAATAAGCTTCCAGAAAACAACCTTACATTTGATATTATATTTGTTGATTATTGTTAAACCTTTGATGCAGTTCTCATTCATGACATATTCATATACTGCAAATATACAAAATGGCTCCAAGTAAAGTGAGAATGCTAGAATATTTGAAGTCCACTAGGGAAAATTATTCTCCATTTAAAATATACTACCAAAACAGTATCTGGAATAGTTCACATAAAGTGTAGATTTTTTTTCAGGGAGATATAAGTTTAAGCCCATTGTAGTACTCACAAGCTTCAATGCCATTATCATTTCTCTTAAATATAATTAAGTATAATTTTCAAATTAAAGAAGGTAATGAACCAAAACATCCAGGTACTTGATGTGCTTAGGTGAGGCCAAATTATATTGTTATGTATGTATATATGTGTGTGTCTGTGTGTATTTGTATGTGTATATGCATATATGTATATTATATATGTATATGTATGTATACACATCTATATGACAGTTCCTTTATTTCATGAAATCTTTCTTTGATTTTATCCAATATAATTTAGCTTTATTAGGTATATTTTTTTAACATACACCCAAGGAAAGATAGCAACCAAATAGCTGATACTTGAAACTGGAGGTCATATTAAACTAACATATGTAGTTTCCCTGCTTATCTCTTTTAATTAGATCTGTTTTCTTTTGTTTTGTTTTGTTTTTTTGCTTTGGGACAGCTACATGGCACAGTGGATAGAGCATTGAATTTGGAATCAGGAAGACTCATCTTCATGAGTTTAAATCTTGCCTCAGACACTTACTACTTGTGTGACTTTGGGTAAATCACTTAATGCTGCTTGCCTCAGTTTCCTCATCTGTAAAATGAGCTGGAGAAGGAAATGGCAAACCATCCCAGTATCTTTGTCAAGAAAACCCCCCACCCCCAAAATGGGGTTATGAAGAGTTAGACACAATTAAAATGACTGAACGACAGTAATGGCTCTGATATTTAAAAATACCTTAGTTCCCTACAGGCAATACACATTAGATATAAGGGCACCATTATAAGACTGAACCTGAATATGTTAAGATACTTACTGCCATCTTCAAATCAAAGATGAATGGTTACAATACAGTAAAAATAAATAACATCCACTCAAATATCAGAATTAATGATTTCAGAACCTATAAAATGTTCTGGAAATTATCCTCAAAAAAAATTCAATTAATGAAACACCAGGCTTTTTTCCCTAAGGAAGCTGCATAAAATTAGTATTTCCTTACCAAAAAGGAGACAGGGCACTGAAAGACATCCTTACAGCACATGTTAAACAGGTCAAAAACTTACAGAAATAACTTTGAAACAAATAAACATTTATTAAGCATTGGTCAAGGTCAATAACAGGTAACCATCATTGGATTTGTTCAATGTAACTGCAAATATATTTGTTCAATGTAACAAAATATATCATCTGGATATACAGAATGACAAAGATTCAAAAATGAAATAAAAAAGGATGCCATTGGAAACATTTACATGAACTCAGCTAATAACATGTCAACAAAGAAGAGTGGAATAAATGACTGAGTCCCATGGATCTGTTTGTGGAATGAAGGGTTTGTGAAGACAATTTAGGATAATTCAGATCATTGCCAACAGAAATTACAGCAAAGTTCAGTCTTAATGATCAATGTCAATTATGCAATAAAATGGTAGAAATGGTGCAACCTGATACTTCAGAGTATAAAAATTTGGACCTAATAAATACCTAGCAAGACACATTTAACTGCGTAGAATTATACATCAGAAGCTCATTATATCAATCATTGGTAAAAAGATGACAAATTGTGTGTATTTGTATATGACTATTAGAAATAATATAAAAATCCATATCTCAAAATATCCTGGAGAACATGACCAACAAACTGAAATGGAACCAGAGCAATATCATAGACTAAACACATGCACGTGATTTCCCAGACATAATATTGAACCATAAAATTTTAAGAATAATGTTTAATAACTGTAGCTGTTAAATGTCTCTTTTTGACTCTCTGTGTTTATCTCTGTCTCCTTTACCTTCTCCATTTCTGTCTCCATCTCTCTCTCCTTCTGCCTATCCATCTCTCTACCTCACTTCCTCTCCTTCTCTCTCCCTGTCCTTCTCCCCATCTCTACTTCCTGTATCCCCTCTCCTCTCTCTCCCCTCTCTTTCTCTGTCTCTCTCTGTCTCTCTCTGTCTCTCTCTCCCTTCCTCCCCCCCCACAAAAGGCTTAATAAAAAGACAGAAATATTAATGTATTTTTTTTACATTTCCTTCATTTTCTAATATGTTTCACACCCAATGATTCATCCTTTGCAAAAATAAAATAAAATAATGGGAAAAATAGTTTAGCAAAACTAATCAACAAATCAATCATATCTGACATGAAATATTTCACACCCTTACTACGCTACCTTTGCAAAGAAGAGAGGAATGTATATTTTCTCAACTAATCTCCAGGGCCAACCATGGTGATCATATTTATACAATGTTAATTTCACAATTTGTTTTAGTCCTTTCCATTACATTGTAGTCAGTGTGTATATTGTTTTCCTGGTTCTGCTTGCTTGACTCTGAATCCATTTGTGTCTTCTCATGCTTCTCTATATTTTTCATATATAAGCAATTAAGACCTACCATGATCTACCTTCAAGCTGCCTCTCTAGCTTTATTTCTGATTGTTCCCAGAGTTGTTCCTACTATGTCATTTTGCCTTTTCTCATACTATCCACAACACTCAAAATTGGCTCCATTTATATATCTGCCTGATGAAATCCATTTTTTTCAGACCTTCAGTGGCACCTTTTCTTTTGAATCATTCTTTGACTTCATCCCTAATCCCTAAGCACACATACTAAACTATAAACTTGTTGTGGACAGGGATGGTGTCTTACATGAACTTAAGCTTAATGCAATGAATTACACAAATGTCTTGCTAAATATCTTTTCCATGTTATAGTTAAGCAAACTTCTTTTTGTTAAATGTTAGATGTTCTATAAGTGTCTTATTCTATTTCAATCTTAAATTGAAACCACTGGCTGAGATTGAGTCACACCTGATCAACAAGAGTCATAAGAAGAATTTTCACTGCCCTTTGGTTCACCTACAATTTTTTATTCTCCTGAGAAAATCATATTTTGTAGCATCATAGCAAGATTTGGAGAATAATGTTGCTTAAAAGATGGGCATTTGTGTCAGAAAGCAGCTTAAGATCAATAGAAGTGCTATGTAATTTCCCAAAGGTGATCCAGTCTATTCTCTTCCCAGTTGGTTTTAAGATCAACTCATAGTCCAAGATAGGTCCTGATAGCCTAAGTTAATGAGGTGTCCTTCCAACTGTGTTCCATAATTGGGGCAAAATATCTTTAATCCATTTTTAAAAAATGGATTGCTAAACTATCAGTCTTGTATGAACATGGATCTCATTGCTGAGGTCCTATAGCATTTTGGGCTTGATAGACTAAACATAATGACATTTACCAACAGGAATATTTGGTGTACTCAAGACGTATATTTATGTATTTATACTTGTTATATGGAATGTCTATCTATCTAAAATCTACCTATCTGTATATCTATGTATATATTTATACATATATACATATATAAATATACATATACACATATATGCATATATGTATATATCTACATTCAGGTAAAAATGCAAAAGAATATGTTCTCTAAGCCTATGCTGGAAGTTCTACTCATGCTCTACTAATAATAATACTTTACATTTTGGCATTGTTAATGGTTTTTGCAAGTTAATTCATGATTTTGAGGATATTAAATGAAGTTTTATATGTTGAGAGATAATTAGGTATTAAAATTAATAAGGGCAAAGAGTAATGTTTAGCTAACATTGAAAGCTGAAGACATAATATTTAGTAATAGCACTCCTAAAAATAGGAATATCTTAAAAATAATTTTGTTCTATTTTATCATATTGAGTGAATAGCAATAGGGAGTGATTTCATGTAAATTCCATCTTTAGTATTTCATTCTAGGCAGAATTACTTAGCCAAAACTTTAAAATACCCATATAAGTAAGTAGACCTATTGTATAATATGGAATATTATAATTTTGCCTGCATCTATGCTGGAGGCAAAAAGCAAAGAGAATTTCGTGGCAAAAAATCATGTGTAGTACATAAAATGGATTGATGTCTATGCTAAAGTACAAAATGCTCATTTTAAAAAAATGCAATAGTGGCCATCTAAATATACACCATTTAGACCAACAACAATACTGTGAACTGGTATTTCTGTAGTGTTTTTAGGTTTGTAAAATTCCTCACAACCATCCTGAGAAATTGGTGCTACAGTTATGGTTCTTTCTCCTTTGGATATGAAAAAAAAACTGAGGATTAAGGAGGTGAATAACTATCTCATGTTCATACAGATGTTAAGTGTCAGAGATGGGATTAAAAAACATTGATCTTGTCAGTACATTTTACCTACTAGCAGAGGACTGCCCAAACTAATATATTTAAAATTATGTTCTTATTGTTCCTGTTATATTACAAAAAATGAACTTTTTTTTTCTATTTAATTCTCCTGATCTATCCTGAAAGGGTGAAACTAGATCCAATACAGTCAAAGAAGAAAAGGAAAGGGGAGATCCTTGTCAATTCCTCTGGTGACGTTTGAACATGGAATCTTTTAGGACCTATCTAAGGTAAGTTTACCCAGACCATTCATCTCCCAGTGGTAGCTAACTTCCATTTTTAAGAGTTTTAGTTTCTGGGGCAGCGAGGTGGTGCAGTGGATAGAGCACCGGCCCTGAAGTCAGGAAGATCTGAGTTCAAATCTGGTCTCAGACCAAACACTTGACACTTAACTAGCAGTGTGACCCTGGGCAAGTCACTTAACCTCAATCGCCTAAAAAAATTCAAAAAAAAGAGTTTTAGCTTGAGATAAGTGGGAAAAATAAAAAGGGGTGAGATCTGTATTCTGAGCTGAGTGTGGTCATTTAACTTTCTGTAGTTCTAAGCAAGTCAGGGAACTTCTCCCATCTTGTTTTTACTCATCAGTAAAGTTGGAATAACAAACCTGAACTATTGATGCTAAATATAGGATATTAAAGATAAAGGTCATTAATATTTTTAAAATAACTAGTGGAGTGCAAAGTATATAGTAATATTTCATTTATACTTCCTTAGCAGGCATTTAATAATTGTACATAAAATTGATTTGAATCAAATTGAAATTATATAGCATGCTTAAGGAAGAAAGTATTCTGTCTGGGTATGGTATCCATACAAGAGAGTTGAAATGCAAAATACTAAAACTTTAATACTCTAACTACTTTTTGATAGAATCCTTTGTAACATATTTCCCTGCCTTAGAAATGATTTGTATTGGGAGTCAGGAAACCTAATTTCTTGTCCCAAGTTCAACATTAATTGGCCAGTAATGTAATCTCTTAGGACTCTGGATATTGTTATAAGAAAGAAAGTTGCACATTAGATGACTGGTTTCTAAGGAATATTGTTGTTCTAATACAGTATAATTATATGACCATAATTAAAAGTTTTCATGATCAATTAGGATTATACTATAAATATCTGTTATTAGATTGTGTTGTAATAAAAATATTCTTAGGATCTATTGAGATGAAAAAGACTATCTACCTCTGCAGTAAATGATCCCATACTACTGATTTATAGATCACATACTAAATATAAAGGGTATTCTTACACAATGTAGAGAAAGACACTTGTATCTGGGACTAGGTGTATCTTCTCTTGTTGACAAATCTTTGCTTTCATTGCTTGACATGGATTTGCTTCTGCTGACCTTTTTAAGCTGCTAGTTGAAATCTTATCTAGAGTATTGTGTTTGAGTCTAGGAAGGACATTGATAAGCTGGAGAATTTCTAGAGGAGAGCAACCAAAGATAGTAAAGGGTCTTGAGTTCTATGTCATATAAGGACAAGTTGAAGGAACTAGGAAGGCTTATTTAAGTCCTAGGAAGACTCAGGAGACCCATGAGAGCCTTCATCGAACATTTGAAGGCCACTCACATGGAATGTTTAGTCCTGGAGGGTAAAAACAAGGAACGATAAGTGGAAGGTGAAAAGAAGCAAACATAGGCTTCACATGGAGAGGAGGAGAAATCTAATGATTGAAGCTATTCAAAAATCTCAGGGAGTGATGTGTTCCCACTCTTTTCTGGTCTTTGAGCAGGGGCTGGAGGACTATCAAATATTTTTTAAAGGGGATTCCTTTTTGTGTATAGGCTGCACCAGATAACTTTTGAGGTCCCTTCCAGCTTTCAAATTCTATGATTCTATTCCTGATCATGACTACGAAAATATCAGAACTAGAGAATACCCAATGAACCAGAAAATAAAGTGTAAAGATGTGAGAGCCCTATATGCAGTGATGTTTCATAGTGAAGTCAATCTGTGGGGAGGATTATCATTATGTGCCTCAAAAGGAGGCAGAATAGACATCTCTAGTCTTTTCTCCCTTTGCCTTTCTCCAAGGGAGACCTTTATTCCTTCCCAGGAGGAATAGCAGGAAGTTGGGGCCAAAGGCTCAGTGAGAGGGTGTACCAGGCCAGAAGTATATCATTCTGCTCCCTTAAACACTGTTCATCTTGGGCATACGATCAGGTTCAATCTAACTTCTGATCATTTTGTCATTTTGGTTTGATGAAAAAGCTCTGTATCCAAGGCTTGACCCCTCTCCTACCTAATACCAATTCCACAATGAATAAATATAGTGAATAGCAAAGAACCCATTTATCCAAATCATAAACAAAATAGAAATCAAAGAAAGTATACATAGAATATATAACAGACCAATACAGAGTGAAGAAACTCTCCCATTAGGAGTGAGATAACTCAGCTCAACCAAGAGAGGGAGTTCTAGATCTTACCTAAAGAGAAAACTTCCTAAAGTCTCTAGGGTAGCAAGCTGGGGACAGGGACAAGAAAGAAATTGCCCCCCACATTCATATCTTCCCAGAGTCTTTTCCTTCAGCAGTCTCAAGTTGGGCTGGTCTCTTCCATCTTCCCTGTCAAAGCTGGAAACCTGAAGTGCCTGAAGCAAATTGATGCTTGTAGAGTCCTGAAGAGGAATGAAGGCAACTGGAGCTCTTCCATTCTTCCAACTCTGTCCTGTCCCTCAGACAGATCAGAGCATTTGTCTCTGAATATGAGAGTCCCATATCAATGGGGTTTGAGAGAGGGCTTACCTGACTACTGTATATAAAATTAAGTCCAAAATATCATGTTCAGGGGTTAGCTGGGGATCTTAAATTTATGGGGTTCTAGTTAAGGAACATTTTTGACTCAAATGATGTCCCTTGGACAGCCTCAATTTGACTTCACTTTATTGGTATTACCTGAAGTTGTACCAATTTGAGATTCATCTATGTTAATTAATGTTTCAAAAGTTTTAAAAGTCAAAACTCCTGACAGGGTTTGAAATCTCAGTCACTCATGTCTTACTGTAAATTAATTTAATAGCAGTCATTTAAATAGTGCTTTATGGATGACAGAGTGCTTACATGCATTATTATTTTGGCTCCTCATAACAGCCTTTTGAGGTAGATATTACAAATTTTATTATAACCATTGTTCAGAATAAGAAACTGAAGAATAAAGAGGTGTCCATGTGCATACTACTAGTACTATCAGAGGTGGGCTTTGAACTTAGATATTTTGTATTACAATTTTTCCAAAAATGGGAACTTTGATACAGGCTAGAAATGGCATGGAAATAGGTAGAGTTGGGCATTTCAAGAACAGACAAACCTGACCTGGGCTTCTAAATCAAAATTCAAAGCAACTTTTGTTTGACATTATAGGACTAGGTAGTAAGGGGTGGGGTGTTAAAAGAGATTATGCAACAAGAAAGATAACAGTAGTAGAAAAAGACAGGCAACAGTTGTCAGAGACAAATATTGCTCTCTCTATTTATTCTAGGTCTAAGCCTGATTGATTTAGACAGTCTAAGAGGACAGGCCTAAGAACAGATGTTTATGGGCTTTTTGACTGATGGGGTTGGAAGACTGGGGATTTATTTGGGGGTTCAAAACTATATTAGAAGTTGAGGTTTAAAAGTCATTTATAAACCTTTTGGAGAAATTGTGCTGATCTTAGAGAATAAAGTATCAGGCTATTTAGGCTGTCTGCCTCTGGTTTCCTGATAGGGACTGCTGTTCTTTCGCTTGTGCCTAGTACATACTAGTATTAAGCAGAAGAATGTGATGAATGTCATACAACCACTTCCAGTATCCAGCCATGGGCATTAATGCTGCATTCCAAGGAGTGTTTCCTGGATGCTTTTACTTCTCTAATCCCTCCCAGGATGTGGGGAGAAAAGAAAGAGTGGGTTGAGCTAGTCATTTAAGAATGTCTGCATAAGACAGGAATTTCCATCCAATGTTATATTAATTTGCACAAAACATTCCACCCATACTTCCATTTTTATTATGTTTCTTTTAGGTTTACCCAGGGAAGGTCTTAAAAAATATAACAAGGTGGGAACTGTGATAGTCAGAAAAGCTCATCCACATGGTAGGCTGTGGTCCAGAAGCCTTCCTTCATTACACAGATCATACATTTTTGAGATTATCATTTTGGTGGTGCATTTTATTTTAAAAAAAACTTATTCAGGGTGTTAAGTAACTAATGCCTTAGTCCAAATATACCTATTAAATTTTCCCCTCAATCTTGATTATTATGCTATACCTCCTAAAAAAATTCCTATAGTGTCAGCTCAATTTCCTTAGAGACATCCCCTGTCTCTATCCACCTTCTTGGCAATTTTGGTCCTCCTGGCACTCCTAGTGACTCTGTGATTTGAATTTTAAGTCATTATAAGCAAGTAAAATAACTATCAGCTTTAAGAGCAATGTGACTCCTCAGTGAAGAAATTAAGTCTCTATTACTGCATTGCCATTAAAAGCAGAAGAACTGGAAGAAGGTACTTACAGTGCCATGTAAGTTAATGGAGTGTAAAGTTATGTTATGGTCTTTTCAACTTGGAGAACCTTTAGCTTTTATTACACCTGCAGTATTGGAATCAGTAATGTGATCTCAGCTGAAACAGGTGGAAGATAGCTTTTGATAGTCTTATTTTGCTATATCAAAATTGTTCCTACTCTACATTTTTTTTTACCACTTAGGCTTGAAATGATATGTTCCCTTGGCATCACATGTATGTGCAAACTTGAGAATGTTTTAATTTTGGGGATTGAAAGGCTTTTTTAAAAGCCATTTATTTAGTAGCAAGCACTGTTTTATATAGACCTCATCAATAATTACACAGAAGGGTCTGTTAGAGTAACAGATGCTCTAACAGTGTAAACAAAATGTTTTGTTTAGAGTTCTTCTTAAACTTTACATATTTCATTTTAATAATATTTAAGTTATAATCCGTGATAGCACTGTAAATCCAGGTTTAAACACATGCAGTGTGAATTTTTTTATACTTAAAAAAACATTAATTCTGAGCACAGTCACTCATGTATTGCCTTGATTTTGGAAAAAAAACAAGTTCTCCAAAATATAATTCAGTAAAATTTCATGATATGAAGGTAACCAAAATTTGGGGGAGGACATAAGGGACTGAATATTTTACACTGTATCTATACTAGCAAATGAGGCAAAAAACACCAAGATCTAAAATCTTTTGAAGAGAGCATTTATCTTCCAACATTTCAGCTCTCAAATGGAGTGACCATTCATTTCTCCAGTATATTCAAATCTCCATGATCCAAATCTGATGTAATTATATAATTTTTCATCAGGTTGTGATGTTGATCCACATTAAATTTTGCAACATTTGGGAGTCATTTATTGCCAAATTGTCTACCTGAATACCTTCTGTATGAATACACCTATAATGAGATGTGTGACTATTGAGTATGGGCAAAGAGTTATCAATACAATTCCTAACACCGTGGAGGGTGTAGAGACCACTTCCAGCAGAATCATGATAACATGTCATAGAAGTGCTTTAGAGACATTTTGAGCATTTTTAGACATTCTGCAACTTATTCTATTCTATTAATCATGCAATAAATAGCAGCCACACTGATTGGTTTCTGTTCCAGAATAAGAACTAAAGGTGTCTTCACAAAAGTATTAGTTGACCAGAGTACTTGCTATACATCCAACAAGGTTACCCTAGGAAAAATCACATAGGAAATGAACTTGGTAATTGACCCCATTTCCCATTCTTCCACCAAGGTCTACTTTCTCCTTTTCCTCGGCCCCCAAGTGCCCAGTGAAATGATGGGGATGATGAGGATCATGGTGAACAGTGTCTAAGAGCAACTCACTGAATTTACATTAATTTGAATTCTTGTTTATATTATTCCACTGTCATATTCAATTATAGATCTTGTTCACATTCACCATCTTTTCAACCACTACTCCCAAGCCACAATTTTCTTCTCAAACTTCTCAACCAGGCAAAAATCATGGATATGCAAAAAGACATTTATTTAATATAGAAAGTAAAGTATGTAACAAAATCTATGAATCAGGTAACAAAAATGCTAGTTAACCATTTTCCAAATTACCTCCCAAACTTCCAAGTAGATCATAAAATCCCAAAATTGTAAAGTTGATAATAAAACTTCTGTAGTTACTTTTATTGTTGTTGTTAGTATTAAGTCATTTTTTAGTCATGTCCAACTCTTCATGAACCCATTTGGGGTTTTATTGACAAAGATACTAGAGGAGTTTGCCATTTCCTTCTCCAGCTCATTTTGCAGGCAAGGAACTAAGGCAAATAGGGGTTAGGTGATTTGCCCAAGGTCATATCACTACTAAGTATCTGAAGCTGGATTTGAAATCAGGTCTTCCTGATTCCAGGCCTGGTGTTATAGCCACTGCACCACCTAGCTGTCCCAGTAATTACCTAGTTCAACCCAAATCCCCAAAAGAATCTCTACTAAAATATTTTCATCAAATGATTATACAGCCTTTGCTTAAGAACTCTAATCTGCAGGGATAGTGGAGTAGAGCAATATCTCTTGAGGCAGACCATATCACTTTTGGATGCTTCAATTATTAGAATTTTATGAAATAACATTTTAATTTACCTTTTCTACTAATACCCATTATTCTTATTTCTGCCTTCCAGAGCCAAATAGAACAAATCCCTGTTAAATATGGGAATCTTTCAAACACTTGGAGACAGCTTTTATTTGCCCCAGGGACTTCTCTTCTCTAGGCTAACCATCTCCTATTGCTTCAACTAATCTTCATATGACATAAACAAAGGCTATTCACTATTCCTGATTATTCTCATCTTAATGTTATCTCTTTTTCTATTTTCTTCCTAAATTCTTGTTTCCAAAACTGATTATAATACTTTGAATATGGTCAGACCAGGGAAAAGTTTAGAGGGCATAGCAACTAAAAACCCTCTTTTAATGCAGCCCAAGTTGGCATAAGCTTTTTTTGGCTATTGTGGCACAATTGACTCATAATGAATTTACAATTCACTAAAACCCCTAGATATTTATCAGACCAATATATATCCAATTATTTTTGCTGTTCTGTATTTTATAAAGACAGTTTTTTGATCACAAGAATATGGCTTTATATTTATCCTTATTAAAGTTCATTGTATTAACTTGGGTCCATTGTTTTATTTGGTCAAGATCTTTTAGAATCCTTACCATCATTCAGTGTGAAAATAATATCTCTCAGCTTTGTGTCACCTGGAGTTTTGATAATCATACAATCTAGGCTTTTATCTAAGTCAATGTTTAAAAAAAAGAGATAAAACAATACAGAACCAAAAGGAAGTCACCTTTCCAATTGACATTGAATCTTTAATGACTATTGCTATCGGTCCACTTCAAATCAGTTCCAACTTTCTCTAATGATGTTATTTTTCAGCCTGAATCTTTTTCACATGGATAACAAAAGACTGTTAAATGCCTTGCTAAAATATATTGTACTACATTTATGACATTTTCTTGATCTACATGTTTAGTAAACCTTGGCAGGAGTTGAGGAGAAGTAACAGAGGTTAGTTTGCCCTGACTTATTTTTGCTAAAACCATTCTGGATCAGTGGTTCCTTTTCTAGATTTTCATCAATAATACTTTTGAATATTTAGAGTGAATCATATAATTTTCCTAGGAATTGAAGCCAATCTCACTGGCTTATAGTTTTCATACTATATCATTTTCCCTTTGTTGAAAATCATGACAATATTTGCCCTTCTCTAACTTTGGAGTATTTCCTACATTCTCCATAATCATTCAAATATCACTGACAGTAGCTCAGCAATCATATAACCCAATTCTATCAACATTTGAGGATGTAGCTCATCTGGGCCAGGTAACTTGAATTTGTCAATGGCAGCTAGTCACTCACTTACTATTTCCTTATTTATCTTGGGTATTAACTCCCTATTAGCCATTTTAGTTCTGTCCTCTGTAGTCCAAAAGTCATTTTCTAAGGCAGAAAAAAAGAATATTAAATTGGAATTGGACAGTTCTTGCTTGCCTTTTTTGTCATTTATCATACACTGATTCCCCACTCCCAGTCATCCTATCTTTTCTTTGATCCTCCTCTTTTCATTAATAAACATAATAAATAAACCTTTTTCTCTTCAACCTCAGTTTATGCTATTATTATAGTACTGTGATGCCCCTCACAAGGAACAATATTAATGACCCTTCAAATCCACACGGTTCCATTCTCTGTGGCTCTCCATAGTTTTAGACAAAAAAAAGGTATGAATTCAATCATAATTACTCCAAGACACTAAATTAATTACTTAATTAATTAATAATTAATAATTAATTAATTAATTAATAAAAATCTTTATTTTTAGGCAGAGGTTAGGCTGCATGCCTTAATTTACATTTATAACTGTCTCTTCTTAACCTGTGGCCTCGTTGCTTAGGCAAAATTCAGGTTTCTGGAAATGTGTAGGTAATGAAACAACAAATTAGTTGATAGAGTCTAGGGTTAGACAGGCACTCAGAGGGGAAGTTGAAGAAAGAACAATCCTTATCTTGGGACTTCCCTCAGTCTTTAAGTAGGTGGATACATTGATGGTTTCAACCTGAGTGTCCTACTCTGAAATGGCTTTGGAACTGATGGCACTTCTAGGTGCATTCTATATCTTCCACAGATCAGTCCTACCCTTTTCTTTCTTCTTTTACTGGTTACTACTGATAGCTCAGAGATTGTATTTGCATGTGCATGCATGCACAAGAGAGAGGGGAAGTGGGAGAGAGAGAGAGAGAGAGGGAATGAGAGAGAGAGAGAGAGAGAGAGAGAGAGAGAGAGAGAGAGAGAGAGAGAGAGAGAGAGAGAGAGAGACTCTTTGGAAATTATGAAACTATGTAAATATGTGCAGTGTACAACATTTGTAGATCTCCTCCATGTTTGCAAAGGGATAGAGTGGGCATATCTTCTTATATCTCTTCTTTTGAGCCATGCTTGTTTTTTTAATTATAATTTTGCTATATTCACTTTTGATTTTTTTGGGGGGAGGTGTTGTTCTTTTCGTTTATTTGGTTGTAGTCATTCGAACATTATTTTCTTTCTTTTTTTTTTGGTGGGGGTGAGGCAATTGGGGTTAATAACTTTCCCGGGGGTCAGAGCCAAGATGGCAGAGTAAAAGCAGTGACTTGCTTGAGCTCTCCCCCAAACTCCTCCAAATACCTATAAAAAATGGCTCTAAACAAATTCTAAAGCAGCAGAATCCACAAAAAGACAGAGTGAAACAAAATTCCAGCCAAAGACAGCCTAGATGGTTGATCAGAAAGTTATATCCCACCGGGCAGGGAGAGAAGCGCAGTTTGGCGTGGGCGCACGGGCCACAGCGACCCTGGAGCAGGCCTCAGAGGACTGAATCGCAGGCAGCTGTGGTGGTTTCCAGACTTCTCAACCCATGAACACCAAAGACAACTTAGGTCAGTGGGAAAAGTCTGTGACTGCATTGGTGAGAGAGGAGCACAGGATCCCAGTCCCATTCCTTGGGGCAGCGGCTGCTTCCTGAACTTCCCGTCCACAAACTGAGGGGGAATAGAGTGGCTGCTCAGAGGGGGATTGCAGGGATCTCTTTGCTGGTGCAAGATTCTCTTGTTTTGCCTGTGCTTGGATCTGGGTCACAGTTCTGGGATAATACAATCAAGATAACACAAAATTTAGCAGCTTCTACATTGAGGGTCCAGAGGGCATGGAGTATGATATTCTGGAGGGCAAAGAAGTTATGACTACAACCTAGAATCACCTACCCAGCAAAACTGAGTATAATCCTTCAGGAAAAAAAATGGTCATTCAATGAAATAGGGGACTTTCAAGCATTCCTGTGGAAAAGACCAGAGACAAATATAAAATTTGACCTTCAAATACAAGACTCAAGTGAAACATGGAAGAGGAAAACAGGAAAGAGAAATCATAAGAGACTTATTAAGGTTGAACTGTTTACATTCCTGCAAGGAAAGATGATATTTGTAACTCATGAGTCCTTTGTCAGTACTGGGGTAGTGGGAGGGAAAAAATTACATGTATGTATAGATAGATAGAGAGCACAGGGTGAGTTGAAGATGAAGGGGTGATATCTGGAAAATAAAATTAAGGGTGAGAGAGGATTATACTGGGAGAAGGAGAAAGGGATAAGTAGGATGAAGTAAAATATCTCACACAAAACAGATAAGAAAATGCTTTTACAGTGAAGAGGAAATGGGGGAAGATAAGAGGAAATGGGGGAAGATAAGAGGGAATGAGTGAATCTCATTCTCATAGGATTTGGCTTAAGGAGGGAATAACATCCACAATGGATTATGGAAATCTGTCTTACCCCATAGGAAAACAAGGGGGGAAGGAGACAAGAGAGCAGGGTGTTGATAGAGGGGAGGGCAGATTGGGGGAGGGGATAATCAGAAGCAAACACTTCTAAGGAGGGACAGGGTCAAAAGAGAGAGTAGAATAAATGAGGGGGGGTAGGATAGGATGAAGGGAAATATACTTAGTTTTTCACGATAGGACTACTATGGAAGTGTTTTGCATGACTACACATCTGTAACCTGTACCATGATGCTTGCATTTTCAAAGAGGGTGGCTGGGGAGGGAGGAAGGGAGAAAATTTGTAACACAAAGCTTTAAAAACACATGCTAAAAATAAAAAAAAAAGCCAAAAAAAAACTTTCCCAGTGTCATGTAGCTAGTAAGTGTCAAGTGTCCAAGACTGCATTTGAATTCAGGTCCTCCTGACTCCAGGGCCAGCGCTTTATCCTCTGTGCCACCTACCCACCTCTGTGCATTATTTTCTTGTCTCTGTTACTTCACTCTACATTGGTCGAGGCAAATATGTTCATGCTTCTCCAAATGTATCACATTTATCATTTATTACAGCACAGTAATAATCCATTATTCCCGTACCACAATTTTTTTAGCCATTCCCAAAACAATGGACATCTACTTTGTTTACAATTTTTTGCTACAATAAAAAGTGTTGATATAAATATGCTGGTATATATGTGTATATGGTGTATATACTCTCCTCCTGTCCATGACATCTTTGGGGTAGGAGCCTCACAGCAGAATATCTGGGTCAAAAGGTATGAACAGTTTAGTTATTTTTTTTTATATAATTCCAAATTGCTTCCCAAAATGGTTGCACTGATTCATAGTTCCATCAACAATGTTCTAGTCTTCTTATCTTACCAAAACCCCTTTATCATTGACTGGTTCCATCATTTATTATATTTGCCAATTTAGAGGATATGAGATGAAGTCTAAGAATTGTTTTGATTGGCTTTCTATTATTATTAGTGATTTAACACATCATTTCACATAGTTGTCAGTAGTTTGTGATTCTTCTAAGAACTGTTTGTTAATATCCTTTGACCACTTATCTATGAGAGATAGAAAAAACTTTTGGTTTTATATATGTATATGTGCATATATATGTGAGGTATTTTACATTTTCATCTATTTTTTCATTCTTGTGTTTCTGTTTGGCTGATTCTTGTTCTCTCATAGAGTCATTAGCTTCCATTCGTTCAATTCTAATTTTTAGCAAATTGTTTTCTTCTCTTAGATTTTGGACCTCTTTCCCTATTTGGCCCATTGTATTTTTTAGGGACTTGTTTTCTTCAGTGTACTTTTTTCCAGTTGGCCAATTGTATTTTTTAAATTAATTTATTTTAATTTATCAACAATCACTTCCATATGCTTTTGAGTTTAAAATTTTTCTCCCTGCCCTTCCCCACCAACCTCCCCAAGACAGCATACAATCTGATATAGACTATACATATACATTCCTATTAAACATATTTTCACATTAGCAATGTAAGAATTAGAACCAATAGGGGGAACCACCATAAAAAGGAAATAAAACAAAACAGAAGAAAAAAAAATAGCAAATAGTGTGCTTCGATCTGCATTCAAATTCCATAGTTCTTTCTTTGGACGTGGATAACATTTTCCATCATGAGACCTTTGGAGATGTCTTACATCCTTGTATTGCTGGGAAGGGTTAAGTTTATCAATATTAGTCATCATACAACTTGGCTGTTATTGTGTACAACATTCTCCTGGTTCTGCTCACTTCACTCAGCATCAGACCATACAAGTCTTTCCAGGTTTTTCTGAAGTCAGCCTGTTCATCATTTCTTATGGCACAATAGTATTCCATTACATTCATATATCACAACTTGCTCAGTCATTCCCCAATTGAAGGGCATCCTCTCAATTTTCAATTCTTCGCCACCACAAAAAGAGCTGCTATGAATATTTTTGTACATGTGGGTCCTTTTCCCATTTGTATGATCTCTTTGGGATATAACCCTAGAAGTGCTATTGCTGGGTCAAAGGCTATGGACATTTTTATAGCCCTTTGGGCATAGTTCCAAATTGCTCTCCAAAATGGTTGGATTATTTCACAACTCCACCAACAATGCATTAGTGTTCCAATTTTCCCACATCTTCTCCAACATTTATCATTTTCCTGTTTTATCATCTTGGTCAATCTGATAGGTGTGATGTGGTACCTTAGAGTTGTTTTGATTTCCATTTCTGTAATCAATAGTGATTTAGAGCATTTTTTCACATGACTGTAGATGGCTTTAATTTCTTCATCTGAGAACTGTTTGTTCATATCCTTTGACCATTTATCAATGGGGGAATGGCTTGTATTCTTATAAATTTGACTTAATTCTCTATATATTTTAGAAGTGAGACCCTTATCAGAGAGACTGGTTATAAAAATTTTTTCCTAATTTTCTACTTTCCTTCTAATCTTTGTTGCATTGGCTTTGTTTGTGCAAAAACTTTTCAATTGAATGTAATCAAAGTCATCCATTTTGCTTTTTGTAATGTTCTCTATCTTCTGTTTGGTCATGAATTCTTGTGTTCTCCATAAATCTGATAGGTAAACTATTCCTTGCTCTCCCAGTTTGCTTACAGTATCAGCCTTTATATCTAAATCATGAACCCACTTTGACTTTATTTTGGTATATGGTGTGAGATTTTGGTCTATGCCTAGTTTCTGCCATACTCTTTTCCAGTTTTCCCAGCAGTTTTTGTCAAAGAGTGGATTATTATCCCTAAAACTGAGGTCTTTGGGTTTATCAAATAATAGATTACTGTGGTCATTGCCTACTGTGTCTTGCATATTTTACCTATTCCATTGATCCACCACTCTACTTCTTAGCTAGTACCAAATAGTTTTGATGATTGCTGCTTTGTAATACAATTTAAGATCTGGAATGGCTAGGCCACCTTCCCCTGAATTTCCTTTCATTAGTTCCCTTGATATTCTGGACCTGTTGTTCCTCCAAATGAATCTTGTCATAATTTTTTCTAGTTCTATAAAATAATTTTTTGGTAGTTTGATTGGTATGGCACTGAATCATTAAGTTAGCTTAGGTAGAATTGTCATTTTGATTATATTAGCTCTGCCTACCCATAAGCAACTGATGTTTTTCCAATTATTTAGATCTGACTTTATTTGTGTGGAAAGTGTTTTGTAATTGTGTTCATATAGTTCCTGGGTTTGTTTTGGGAGGTAGACTCCTAAATATTTTATAATGTCTACAGTAAGTTTAAATGGAATTTCTCTTTCTATCTCTTGCTGTTGGGCTTTGTTGGTACTACATAGAAATGCCAATGATTTATGTGGGCTGGCCAATTGTATTTTTTTAAGGACTTCTTTTCTACAGTTAATTTTTGTCCTTCCTTTTCCAAGCTATTGACTCTCTTTTGCATACCTCTCATTTTTTTCCCCATTTTTTTCTTCTGCCTCTCTCATTTGACTTTTTTTTGTGTGTTAACTACTTTATTTTAGAGAAACAATGAATTAGAAAGCAAAACAAACTCTTAGCAACAATGCTTGGGAAAGAAGCTTAATTCCCTCTCACAGAATGAGAGTAGGAAAGAAGCAAGGGTAGGAAAGTATGGATTCTATTCTCACAATCAGGAATGACTCCAATCACTGTATCTCAAAACCACAGAATCTGAGTTGGAAGGGAGCTCAGCAGACTTCTGAGCAATCCATACCTGACAGGAACCCCCACTATACCATTCCCAACAAGTAGTCATGCAGCCTCTTCTCAAAGACCCCCAAGGAGAGGGAACTCACCACCTCTTTAGGTAACCCCTCCACTTTTGGACAGCCATTATTGTTAGAACCTTTTCCTGGATTTGTGATGCCCAGTCCCTGCTCCTGTTCTGCCCTCTGGGGCCAGACCTAAGTCTAACCCCACCTTCACATGAGAGCTCTAAAAATAACCAAAGGCAGCAACCATGTGCCACTTGAGTTTTCTCTTCTTCAGGATAAAAGAAGTGTCCTGTTCATTCTACCATCCTGGTTACCTGCCTCTATACATTCTCCTGCTTATCAATGTTCTTTTTAAACAATGGCACCCAGAATTGAGCAAGATATTCCAGAGAAGGTACATTCCACATGGTTTCCAAATAGCTCAGAAATAGCCTTTTTCTCAGCATCTCCACATTTGTTCTCCTTCCAGTTCACTTAAGATCAGGAAAGCAGCAATAGCATGCTCGTGCCCCATTTCTCTTCTACTTGCTCATCAGTGCTCAGTAAAAGAGGCAGAGGCCTATGGCTCCACTTTTCCTTGTGCCAGAGGCACTGGCAGCTCTCTCTTTCCCCTCCCCCTTACCTCAGCTTGTTCATCCTAGAATCTCATCTTTGTTCCAACTCTATTCTTTAGGGTCTTGTCTTTTAAGAATTCTCCTCCCTCCCTCAGGATGGGATAGAGGTTGATCTTTAAGTCATCTGTCTCACAGCTCTCCAAGGACTAACCAGATAAACATTTTGCAATTTGTCTCAATTGTGGTTATATACTCATTTGGGGGATTACAGAAACTCAAGGGAGAAAGCATGGTGGAGAACATTTGGGTAAAAGGCAGGGGAAATAAAGTAATATAATCTTCAGATTATAACTAAAGATCACCTGTCCAGAAAGAGAAAATAGATGAGGACACTGGAAAATATCACACAAACCTGTCATGGGGTATTTCAATTATCTAGAAATCCACTAGAACTCTGTCTGCCAAAAGCAAAATGGAGAATAATTTCTTGGCTTTCCTTAATGATAATTTCATCCTTAAAAGATGAAGGAACCAACAAGAGGAAATTTCAATTTGGATCTGATTTCCCAAATGAAAATAAACTACTTGCTGGGGAGAACGTTGTGGGACTACCAAAGAAGAATAAATATTCTGTCTTAGAGTTTCTGATAAAAAGGGAGAGGGAAGCTGGGCATAATGTGGAATAAACCACATAGGTTTGGGGAGGACTAAATTCAGTGTTCAGAGAAAGGAAAGTTTTTAAGAACTGAACTGCTGAAGACACAGATGGACAATTCTGTCATGGAGAAATAGGGGAGAGTCATCTAAAGACACTGGCAAATATAGATGAATAGAGAGCTCTTCAGCCAACTTGGATTAAAAAAATACAGTATATGGAAGCAAAAGTAGGACACAGGCATGTCTGCTCTAGACCCACATATTCAGTGATTGAGTTCAATTCTGAGGGGAACCTAGACTCTGATGAGGCTAGGCTTCTTTATCTTGAACTCTTTGGCTCTTTATACCTCACTTATCACCACCACCACCACCACCCCTGAGAAAAATGACTTCAAGCTTTGATTTGGCTCATGTCTAGGGCTTTCTTTTTCTTTTTTTCTTTTTAATTTTATAAACAATTTTTTTTAAAAAAAATTAACATGTGTTTTTAAAACTTTGGGTTACAAATTTTCTCCTTCCTCCCTCTTCACCCACCCTCATTGAAAAGGTAAGCATCTTGATATAAGTTATAGATGTGTAGTCATGCAAAACACTTCCATTAGTAGTCATGTTGTGAAAAACTAAGTATATTTCCCTTCATCCTATCCTACTCCCCATTTATTCTATTCTCTCTTTTGACCCTGTCCCTCCTCAGAAGTGTTTGCTTCTGATTATCCCCTTCCCCAATCTGCCCTCTCCTCTATCATCCCTCTGCTCTCTTGTCCCTTTCCCCCCTTATTTTCCTGTAGGGTAAGATAGATTTCCATATCCAATTGTGTATGTTATTCCCTCCTTAAACCAATGAGAATAAGATTCATTCATTCCTTCTCCCCTTCCCTCATTTCCCCTCCACTGTAAAAGCTTTTTCTTGTCTTTTTCATGTGAGATAATTTACCCCATTCTACCTCTCCCTTTCTCCTCCCAGTATAATCCTCTCTCACCCCTTAATTTTATTTTCCAGATATCACCCCTTCATCTTCAACTCACCCTGTGCCATCTATCTATCTATCTATCTATCTATCTATCTATCTATCTATATACATACATATATTTTTTCCTTCCCACTACCCTAATACTGACAAAGGACTCATGAGTTACAAATATCATTTGTCCATGCAGAAATGTGAATAGTTCAACCTTAGTAAGTCTCTTATGATTTCTATTTCCTGTTTAGCTCTTTATGTTTCACTTCAGTCTTGTATTTGAAAGTCAAATTTTCTATTCAGCTCTGGTCTTCTCATCAAGAATGCTTGAAAGTCCCCTATTTCATTGAATGACCATTTTTTACCCTGAAGGATTATACTCAGTTTTGCTGGGTAGGTGATTCCTGGTTGTAATCCTATCTTCTTTGCCCTCCAGATTATCGTATTCCATGCCCTGTGGTCCCTTAATGTAGAAGCTGCTAAATCTTGTGTTGTTCTGATTGTGTTTCCACAATACTTGATTGTTTCTCTCTGGCTGCTTGCAATATTTTCTCTTTGACCTGGGAATTCTGGAATTTGGCTATAATATTCCTAGAAGTTTTCCTTTGGGGATCTCTTTCAGGAGATGATCAATGAATTCTTTCCATTTCTATTTTTCCCTCTGGTTCTAAAATATCAGGGCAGTTTTCCTTGATAATTTCTTGAAAGATGATGTCTAGCTCTTTTTTTTTTAATCATGACTTTCAGATAGTCCAATAATTTTTAAATTCTCTCTCCTGGATCTATTTTCCAGGTCAGTTGTTTTTCCAATGAGATATTTCACATTCTCTTCTATTTTTTCATTCTTTTGGATTAGTTCTACAATGTTTCAATTTCTTATAAAGTCACTAGCTTCCAATTGCTCCATTCTAATTTTTAAGGAAATATTTTCTTCAGTAAGCTTTTGAACTTCCTTTTCCATTTGTTCCATTTTGCTTTTTAGGACATTCTTCTCCTCATTGGCTTTTTGGACCTGTTTTGCCATTTGGGTTAGGCTATTTTTTAAGGTGTTATTTTCTTCAGTATTTTTTTGGGTCTCCTTTAGCAAGTTGTTGACTTGTTTTTCATGATTTTCTTGCATCACTCTCAGTTTTTCCTCTACTTCTCTTGCTTGCTTCTAAAAATGCTTTTTGAGCTGTTCCATGGCCTGAGATCAATTCATATTTTTCTTGGAGGCTTTGGATGTAGGAGCTTTGGTTTTGTTGTCTTCTTCTGGTTGTATGTTTTGATATTCTTTATCACCAAAGTAATATAATATAGTCTGACTCTTTTTGTACCGTTTGCTCATGATCCCAGCCAATTACTTGAGTTATAAACTCTTTGTTAAGGTAGGGGGTGTGTTTCCAGTGTGGAGAATGTACTGTCCCAAGTTTTAGGGGTTTTGTGCAGCTGTTTTCAGAGATTCTTCTAGGGACCTGTAAATTTTCAGTTCTTCCAAGGTGCTATGATCAAGGGCGAGGTGTTTACTCCTTTCCTGGCCTGTGCTGTGGTCCATGAGTGGCCACAAGCACTCTTTTCTGACTTGAAACTGTGAGGAGGATTTCCTCTCCACAGCCACTACAAGCTCCACTGCACCAGCACTCCTCTTCTCCCCAGGACAGCCACCCAGAACTGTGACCCAGATACCAGCATGGGCAAAGCAAGAGAACCTGGCACTGGCAGAGAGATCCCTGCAATCCCTCTCTGATCAGCCACTTGATTTCCCCTCAGTCTGTGGGTCAGAAGCTCAGGAGGCAGCCATGGCCCCAGGGCTGAACTTTGGGAATGGGGCTGGGACCCTGCACTTCTCTCTTACCACCGCAGAAACATACTTTTCCCACTGACCTTCTAAGTTGTCTTTGGTGTTGGTGGGTTGAGAGTTCTTGAAACTGCCACAGCTGCCTGCGATTCAGCCCTCTGAAGCCTGCTCCAGGTTTGCGGCTGCCTGTGTGCCCACGCCAAACTGTGTTTCTCTTCCTGCCCATTGTGATATACCTTTCTGATCAACCATCCTGGTTGTCTTGGGCGGGAAATTTGTTTCACTTTGTCTTTTTGTGGGTTCTGCTGCTTTAGAATTTGTTTAGAGTGATTTTTATAGGTATTTTGAGGGGTTTGGGGGAGACCTCAAGCAAGTCACTGCTTTTACTCCACCACCTTGGCTCTGCTCCCCCTCTCATTTGACTTTTAAAATCCTTCTTGAGCTCTTCTAAGAAGGCTTTTTGGGCTTCAGAACAGTTCGTATACCTTTTTGAGTTTTCAGATTTGGGTTTGTTGACAATGTTGTCCTCTTCAGAATTTCTGCCTTGATCGTCACTGCTCCCATAATATGAATCTATCATATGTTTCTTTTTGCTCATGGTGTTTGTTTATTTCCTGGCCTTTAAAGAGATTGAGCTCTCCTGCTGGGGAGCAGAGGGCACTGACCCAAACTTCTTGTGTTGGGAGCCTAGGGCCTGGTCACTGGCTTGGTGTGCTGGGATCTCTAATGTTGGCAGTTGGAGGCTATAGTGTTCTGGCAGCTTGCCCGGTGTTGTGCTGGAATCAGCAACACTGGAACTCAAGGGGGAGGATTGGGTATTCTGGCCTCTGGAGGTTGCCTGCTTTTCCTTACAATTTGCTTTCTTCAGCTCCTTTCAGAAGGATGGTGCACAATGTTTATCCACCTGAGGCCCATGGAGCACTTCACAGAGTTTTGCTGAGGTGCTGGGAGACTGCTGTAGAATGTCAAGGTACCTGGTGGTTTTCTGAGCTGGTTTCCACCAGTTCCCCTGCCCTCACTGAGGCATTTGGGGGTCCAGGTGTTGGTGTTTGCCTGCTCCAACAACTGAGTTTTAGGATCTCCTCCTGGTATACTAAGGTGGGACTTTCTGATAGTTTACTGGGATGCCTCCCTTTCTGTACTGCTCTCCTTCCCTCAGGGCAAGAGGAGCCTTTCCCATTAATCCCTCAAGCTACCTGGGTGACCAGACTGCTGCACCCCATCTTTCTTCTGTTCAGCTGTTCCAGGATTTCTCCTGGGGCAATATTTTCTGGGCTTTCAGAGTTTAATATGGGAGAGTAAGAGTGACTTACTTCTTACTCCGCCATCTTGGCTCCCAGAACTTGAATGCAAGTTTTTGTAACTCTGAGGCCAGTTATCTCTCCAGGATGGCACATAGAATCTCATGCATATTAAGGATAGAGACAAAAATTATATTTTCATTTGTAAAAGGGACTTTGAAATGATTAAATTTCCTCTATTAATGGAAGTCTGCACCTTCTCTACAACTTACAGTCTTAAAAAGATTCCCAGAGCATTGAAAGGTTAAGTGATTTGCCCAGGGTCATACAAAAAGTATCTATTAGAACTGTACTTGAACTCATGTCTTCTAGCTTGGAGGCCAGCTTTCTAGCCATTATCATCATTTTATGGATTTTTCTTTTCAAAACTGTCTACCTATCTCATCCAAGCTTGAAGTGCAAGAGCCTCTCAGAGTTCTGATTCCACTCTGATCAAACCTAGAGCTTTGACCTGCTTGATTTCTTACTTGAGCTGGTTTGCCACTTCTTAGCCATCCTGTTAGCCCCTTACTCATGGGCCGTTAAAATTTTAATGTCAAACTTAATGTGATAGTCAGTTGGCTTATGTCTTAACTCCTAAAGCTCAAGAGATCCCAAGTCAGTCTTAGTCTCACTGGTAGCTGGACTTACAGGAGTGATGTCCCACCTGATTCCATTTTGTAGGTTAGCAACAGACAAATAATAGAGAAAAAGTTTCAAGAGATGAAATGACTTGCCCTTGGTCATATAGTTAGGAAGTGTCAAAAGAGAGATTTGACCCTTTTGTTGTTATTGTTTAGTTATTTGAGTGATGTCCAACTCTTCATGACTCCATTTGGGGTTTTCTTGGCATTTGTTTGCATTTCCTTCTCCAACTCATTTTACACACAAGGAAAATGAAGCAGACAGGGTTAAGTTATTTGCCCAAGGTCATACAGCTAGTAACTGTCCAAGGCCAGATTTGAATTCAAGAAGATTAGTGTTGTTGACCCCAGGATTGCCACTATATCTTCTGTGCCTCCTGGCTGTCTGATTTGAACCTAGGTCTTCCCTAACTACAAATGTAGCAGCTAGGTGGTAGAGTTGATAGACCACTAGACCAGTAATTTAAATCCATCCTTGGACACTTACTAACAATGTGACCTAAGGGAAGTCACTTCATTTCTGTATGCCTCAGTTTCCTCATCTGTAAAACAGTGATAATAATAGTACCTACCTCACAAGGTTGCCATAAGGATCAAATAAGATAATATTTTCAAAGTGCTTTGCAAACCTTAAAGTACTATGTAAATGTTAGTTTTTTTTTTTAAAATTTCTTCCACTATACCACAATCCCTCTTGAATGTTATACTTGGAAGAAATATGAAATCATTGAGTACAATATCCTCAATTTTTTGGGGGGGCAATTGGGGTTAAGTGACTTGCCCAAGGTCACACAGCTAATAAGTGTCAAGTGTTTGGTCTGAGGCCAGATTTGAACTCGCGTCCTCCTGACTTCAGGGCTGGTGCTCTATCTGCTGTGCCACCTAGTTTCCCCTTACAATATCCTCAATTTAAAGAAGAGAAAACAGTGGTCAAGAAAGAAATAATTTACCTAAAGTCCCCTAGAGAGGAAGTGATCAAACTTGGAGTTGAACTCAGAGCTTCTACCTTTAAGTATTCTGCTTTCTCTGCTGTTCCATGCTGCCAACACTTGATATAACAAATCTAAACCATCCAACTGGGGTTGGAACAACATAGTTGAAGCCAAGGCAACTTCTTTTGTGCCTTGACCATTGGTACTGGCCATGTTGAGAGTTTCACATGTACCAAACAGGAACAAAACCTTCTGCTTTGCTTTGCTTTCTTGGTTCTAATAAAAAGCACATCCTGAAAAAAATTCTAATACTTAAATATTGGAGTATGACCGAAGAACTCTCTATATTTAGTTCAAATAAATGCAAATATATACTATACTATTTTTTGTTTAAAGATGCAAAAAAAAAGTTAAATAAAGGATGTCCTATGTGGACACCAAGTATTCAATATTTAAAAATTTACTGGTAGTTTTGTCATATAATTTATATGTATGTGTATATGCATACATAAAGTATGTGCATATGTGTATACACACACATGTACATACTGATAAATATATATTTATATATTTTATCTGACAATTTTTTTAGTCTCACAAAGAAGACTTCTAATTATTTTTTATCTTTTCAGAAACCTAATAGAAGTGCCCAGTTTGTTTCACTTAAAAGTTGCACATAATCATGAGTTTTTACCAAATGTAACAAAAAGTAATACATACCATAGTACATTCGGATTTTTTTTTTCTCTGTCCTTAATGCTAACAGAAGGTGAAGTTATCCTTCCTTAGGATTTGATCTCAAATTACGCTGTCCTTTTATAGGACCTTTTCTTTGGAATATGACTGATGGCTGTCAATTGTTTATAAAGCTTACACAAGAATTCCTGAAATCTTATAGATAAAATAACATAATTAAAAAAAAATTGCTGATCAAACTCCATCAAGGTTTCCTTAGCCTTTCCTGCCATGCTGGAGTTATTAAGTACAGGACTGGGAACTTGTCACATCTTTATGATAAGATACAACTCAGGGGAAATAAAAGGAGACAAAAAAGTAAGCATGGAAGTGGAGAATAAAAGCATTTGGGGGATAGTAAAATTGGCAAAACCAAAGGAGTCCTGGGTGCCTTCCAAATCAAATTTCCTTGTCTTGGATATCCTGGGAAGCAGCCTCACATGATTTGAATGATTTAAAACAAATTGGCTCCAGAAGGAGACTATGCAGTAGGAGAAGTCTCATCATTCTGCCAAGCTTTTAGTCCCATAGGAAGTGCTGATGAGGGCAGTAGGTGTATCAGTGGGGTGCAGGAGAAAGAAGATGTCAGATTGTGATGGCCCAACCTAGTACTGAGGATAAAGGACTGCTTAGGACGTGAGAAGGGAGGTTTTCTCAAGTAAGCAATACAATAAATTTCTAAGAGATCAGTTATTGGAAAGAACTGTATTTAAAAAAAAGAAACTTAAGGTGGAGTCCACAATTCAGTACTTTATTAAAGCTAATTGAAGATATATCACAAATCATGATATACTCTAAATTGCTGACCCAGTTGACCTCTCTCTCTCATCAGAGACTACCTAGTAATCACAACTATTTCAGTCAAATATCCCACATCTGATAGGACCCTGTCATATTTGTTCCCAAATAATAGATTAGCTTCATGGGGGAAGGGTGACAAGGACCAGGGCAGACTCAATCTCATTAGTTGTATATAAAGATTGGGAATACATACTTGGATTCATTGTCTTATTTCTCACCCTTCCCACGTTCCCACAAGTTAAAACTCATCTTAGGAGTAAACCCAACCTTCTGGGGATCCATAACTGGAGTGGTCCATAAAAGTGGAATATGTATCTGAACAGTCTCACAATAATCCCCATAGACACTTGCAGCCAGAACACAATTCATTCTCTCTCATACTCTGATTCATAAACTCTCACTCTAAACATAATACAACCTAAGAACATCGCATACTTAGTAGTCCACTCTCCAAAAAAACAATCCAACAAGCAATTATTTGTGTCAAATGCAAGGCAGTAGCATTACAAAGGCAAAATAGCAATACTTGTTTCTTACAATCACCAATGTCAGAAGAATGTCCTTAGTCCTATATTATATCCCAGGGGCTAATAATTTAGACACCAGTAAGCCTGCTTCCACTCAGGTACTTATGTTCCTTAAGAGTCTATCAGTTTGTTTACCAGTATGGTTCTCTTTCCTTACTTCTCCTCCAAGAAATTTGAAGCTAAATATGATCTGGGAAAGCCAAGAGACAGAAATATATCCACCTTCCACATAATTCCTATGAAACTTGGATTATTCAAATAATGTTTCAGTCTAGCTATTAATCCATACACCCTATGCCATCCATATCCACTCTCAACAAACACATATCTACACACACACAGTTTCACCAAGGCATCTAGGTAATGCAGGGGACAGAACACTAGAACTTGAGTCAGGAAGACCTGAGTTCTATTCTAGCCTCAGACACTAGCTGGGTGACTATAGGAGAATCATTTAATCCCTATATGCTTCATTTTCTTAATCATAAAAAAGTGGTAATAATAGTATCTACAGAGTTGTTGTGGGAGCCAAGATGGCAGAGTAAAGGCAAGGACTCACCTGAACTCTCTACCAAACTCCTCCAAATTTAAAAATGACTCTAAACAAATTCTAGAGCAGTAGAACCCACAAAAAGATGAGGTGAAACAAATTTCTGGCCCAAGACAAATTGGAAGGATAGCAGGAGAGGTCTATTGCACCAAGTTGAGAGAGGAGCACAGTCCATCATACTGTGCCAGCACAGCCCCAATCCCAGCAAACAAAGAGCAGACCTTGAGAGTGACTGAATCAGCAGCAGCAGGGGCAGCAGCTGCTTCCCAAGCTCTCAGCCCACAGATGGTAAGGGGATGGAACAACTGGTCAGAAGGAGATTACAGGGGTCTTTTTCCTAGCAGTGAGGCAGGATTCTGTTGCATTGCCCTTACTTGGATCCAGGTCACAGTCCTGGGTGGCAGTTCAGGGGTAAGGGGGAGCACTTAGCGTAGTAGAGCTTGTAGCCACAGTGGATGAGGGAACCACCTCACAGTTCTAGGGCAGAAAAGAGTGCTTCTGGTTGCTCACAGACCAGAGCACAGGCCAGGGGAGTAATAAATACCTCTCCAGAGATCATACCACCTTGGAAGAACTGAAAACTTATAGGTCCCTAGAAGTATTTCTGAAAACAGCTACACAAAGCCTCTGAAGCTTGGGACAGTGCACCCTCCACGCTGAAAGCAAAGCCCTACTTTAACAAAGATATAAAAGTCAAGTGATAGGCTGGGAAAATGAGCAAATAATGGGGAAAAAAATCTTGACTATTGAAAGTTACTATGGTGACAAGGAAGATCAAAACACATACTCAGAAGAAGACAACAAAGTAAAAGCTCCTACATCCAAAGTCTCCAAGAAAAATATGAATTGATCTCAGGCCATCGAAATGCTCAAAAAGGATTTTGAAAATCAAGTAAGAGAGACAGAAGAAAAATCGAGAAGAAAAACGAGAGTGATACAAGAAAGTCAATAAAAACAAGTCAACGGCTTGGTAAAGGAGAAGCAAAAAATATTGCAGAGTTGTTGTAAGGATAAGTTAATATTTGGAAATTGCTTTACAAACCTTAAAATGCTATAAAAATGCTACCATTATTATCCACTCCCTTCTCAAACTGAATTTTTCTAGACATTGAAATTTTACCTTCTGATGGAAGTATAATAAGTATAATGGGAATTCAGGAACTCAACCCACAAGTTAATGGACAAGTTTGGAAATGCTCATTTCTCCTCTTTACTAGATGATGATATGTGCTCATAAAAAGATTTGGGAAAAGAGCCAGAAGAAGGCAATCAGGGACTCAAGGTCCAGGCTCAGAATCACCCAGGCAAATATACCTCCCTTTGCCAAGTGCTTGTGCTGCAAGTTATCATTACTTCTCTTGGTGAATCCCTGCCCCTGCTTCCAGCTGAAGAGTTAAATGAAAAAAATGTACTAGAAAAGAGTTTCCAAGTTTCCCACTATTTCCTCCTTCATTTCTATCTCACATCAACAGGTAGCACTTCTTGCTAAAGCAAACCCCTCTACATGTACCCTTGATCCAATTCCCTTCTGTTTTCAATAGTTTGTCCCTGTAACATTCCCACTCTCTAATCATTAATCTTTCCTTATGTACTGGCTCCTTCCTGGTTGCTTACAAACTTATCCATAAGCATCCCATCCTTTAAAAAAAATTTAAAAAAAAATCCTCACTTTGTTGAACCACCTCCAGTAGCTATTATTCTATCTTTCTCTTCCCTTCTTAAGGAAGCTCCTTCAGAAAGATGTCTACACTCCAAGCCTCTGCTTTCTCTGCTCTCACTTTTAAACCCTCTGCGTTTTGGCTTCATATCTCATCATTCAACTAAATTATTCTCTCCAAGATAACCAACGATCCTTCAATTTCCAAATCAAATGCTCTTTTTCACAATCTTCATCTTTCTTGACCTTTCTACCACCTTTGACTCTGAGATAATGCTTATCTCTTGGTTATGCTCTTCTCTCTTTCTATTTTGGTGACATTGCTTTCTTCTGGCTTTCTGATCCCCTCCACCTAGATCAAGTCCATTAATGTTAAATATGCCCTGAGGTTCTGTTTTAGACCTTTTCTTCTCCATCTTTCCTATCTTACTTGGTGATTTCATCAGCTCTCATGAATTCACTATCATCTCTATGGAGATCATGCCTTTGGGTCCTATGTTTTGCAGGCCTAATGTAGATGATTCCAAGATCCTTGTATCTTGCCCTAGTCCTGAACCATCAGTTTATATTTTGGGTATCTTGAATTAGATGTCCCTTAAGTATCTTAGTCTCACAATATCCAAAATAGAATTCATTACCTTCCCCCCCCCAAAAAAAAACCTATTTTCTCCCTAATTTTCTTATTATTGTCAAGAGAATCACCATCCTCTCAGACACTTAGGCTTCACAACCTAGGTGTCAGTCCTAGACTCTTTAATCTCACCCACCCCAAAAATCCAAACTCTCATCAAATCTTGTTGTTTCTACCTTCATAAATCTCTCATATAGTTAGTTCTTTTCTCTCCACTCACACAGCCCCTAGACCAGAGCAGGCCCTTATTAACTCTTTATGGTACCATTGAAATAGCTTTCTAATTGATCTCCTTGACTCAAATCTCTCTCTGCTCCAATCCACCTTCTACTCAACTGACAAACTGATTTTCCTAAAGTGCAGATCTGACCATGCTCCACTTAACCCCCACCAACTCAATAATCCCTAGTGCCTTACTGTTACATCTAGGATCAAATAGGAAATCCTCTTTTGGGTATTTAAAGTCCTTCTCAAGGTAGCCAGGTCTTACTTTTGGAGTCTGGAAAACCTGAATTCAAACCTTGACTTGGGCACTTTCTAGCTATGTGATGTTGGGTAAGTCACTCAGCCTCAATTTTGTCATCTACAAAGTGAGGACAATAATAGTAACTGCTTTACAAATTTGTTGTGAGGATCAAATGAGTGAAAATGTGTGAAGTGTTTTGTAAATGTTAAAGAGCTATATAGATTTTTTGCTTTTGTTATTATTATTATTAGATAAATTTTCATTGTACATAATGCTTCATATGTTTCCTCTCCCTTTAGAATGTGAACTACTTGAGGACAAGAACACTTTTTTCCTTTCTTGTATCTCCAGCTTTTAGCACAGTGCCTACCTAACAAATAATAAATAAGACATGATTGTTAACTGACTGACAGACTACAAAACAGGCCTCCTAGGGGAGTTTTTGTCTGGGCCTCAGTAAATGGTCTTCATGAGCTGCTTGAAGTTCCCAAATAAATTATCACTGCAAGGCCAATCTTCTACTGATATTTCTCTCCAAATCTATCTAGGCTTGTCCTCAGAAGACATAGGTATAGTTTATCCCATGGGTCTTTACCTGAAGCTTTTGCAGCTTGGTGGGAACTGTTCAAATTTGGGTGCTGCTGGCTAGGCCTCTAGGAACTCAAGACTGGCACCACATCATGGTGAGACGTAGCCTATTGCTATGGTGGAGGATTACCAGCAATGGACATGCCTGCAATCAAACATTGAAAGAAAAGTACTGTCTGTCAAATGAACTAAAGGGTTACTAAGAGAGCTATGTTGAAACTCTTCAGTGATCCCTTGGCAACTGAATGTTTCTTTGCATTAATGTGCGGAAGCAGGAGGATTTAGCCACCAACATAAATAATGGTAGGGAAGGGATTAGTTGCACTGGTCTTTTTCCCCTCTTTTGGTTACACAGGCTGGACCTGCTAAATTAAGACTGCAGAAAGGGCTGCCACCACTTATATGACTCTGGGAGAGCCTTTGATCTCTGGAAAGACAATAGGCTAATAGTCAGATTCTGCCTCTTCTCAGGCTTAGGAGAGAGAGCCCATTTTCAGTATTTAAAGGAATTAAGTGGCTGGTGCATGAGATAAGCGGTCCTCACAAAAGCACTGCCAAATGTTTATTGTGCTTCCTCTAGCTATGAAAAAGACCCTCCTCCCCTCCTGAGTACAGCACAGAAACAGGATCCTTTGGATCCTTGGCAGCAGCACAGATATGCCTTTCTCACCTGCTTCTGGCTTTGCCCCCAATCTGCTCACCTGTGCTGCTGCTTGTCCTTTCAGATGTTAGCTTTATGGTCCATGGATATAGCCATAGTAACTGCCTCTTCTCAGGAAGGGGGAAAGGGAAGTGGAGATAAATATACAAGAGCATGGTCCAGGAAGAAACTTATCGGCAAGAGGATGAGGTAGCAGTGTCTGTGACACTGGGCCTGCAGACAGCTGGATTTGTAGAGAAAGCACTAGATTTGAAGTCAGGGGACATGAATTGAATATTAGCTTTCTTACCTATATGACCTGGTGCAAAACCTTCATCCTCTTTGTGCCTCAGTTTCCTCACACGTAAAATGAGGAGGTAGGAGAAGATGGCCTTTGAAAATGCTTTCTGGATTGCACATATATAATTTATATCAGGTTGTTTGCCATCTTGGAGAGGGAGAAAAATTTGGAACTCAAAATCTTATAAAAAATGAACATTGAAAATGTTTACATGCAATTGGAAAAAAAAAACCAGAATACTATTAAAGAAAAAGAAAGTGCTTTCTAAGCATGATGCTTATTGACATCAGTTAATACTTATCCTCAAGGAGTTCACATTCTGAAAGCAAGGAAGCATCCGAATCAGTTGTTCAATCCTGCCTGACTCTTCATGGTGATCTCCATTGGCCATACTGTCCAAGGGGTTTTCTTGGCAAAGATACTTGAGTGGTTTGCTATTACAGTTAGTAAATGTCTGACGCTGGATTTGAACTCAGGTATTTCTGACTCCAGGCCCTGTTTACTACCTACTGAGCCACTTAGCTATATCCTATGAGTCAGGAAGTAATCCAAAATTTATCTAGTAATAACAACAGCTAAAATCTATATAGTTCTTTAATGTTTGCATTTGGGTCCCCCACCTCAAATGATGAGATGGGCTCTCCTCTCCTCCTTCCCTCCCCTCTGAGATGCAGTATAGCCCTTAGAGATTAATCAGCCAAGATCCTTATTTCTTTTTTTTAGGTGAACAAACTTCAAAAAAATTATTTTATTTATGCTTTAAAAACATCACTGTCATTTCCCTACCATTTCTACCCCATAGAACTCTCTTAACAAAGTACAGTTAAGCAAAATAAAGTGTCACATTTATGTGTTTGATGGACTGTGTCTAATTCCACACCTGTAGTCCACCACCTCCTTACCCAGAGGAAGAAGGTATGTTTCATTATTAGTTGTCTGGAATTGAGATTGGTTACTACATGGACCTGAGTTCTGATTTCCAACCCCTTTATTTAGAAGACACAACTATAAAAGGCAGGGGTAGTAATGGGTCTTTATTTAATGCAAAAAGAATAAAAGAATCAGCCAGCCCAGCAGATAAACTTTCACTGTACATGAAAAGAAGAATATTCATAAACGGGTATGTCCTGTGGGTCTGAATCTTGGCTCTTTTCTTTAAAACACAGTGTGTGTTCTTTCGCATCTCTTTGACAGTCCAATATGGATGCTATGTGAATAATGCATTATTAAATTCTACAATGATATGCATTTCTTTGCCACATATTATACCAATATCCAATTCAAATTGAATATGTGAGTGTGTTGATATCAAGTTAAATGAGAATTTACTTTAAACAAATGTTTGGAATACAATGAGCATTAGAATTCAGTCCTTTTGAATTCAGACAGGAATAGCTTTAGGTAATTAAAGAAGGAGTGAAAAGGATATTATTTTGAATTTCAGACATATTCAAAAAGCATAACCCTGGTAGGTTTCCTGGAATAACACAAGATATGTTAAGAAAGGGAAAACAATCTTTTAGGAAGCCCAGAGATGGGGAAAGTTTATAGGTAAAGAATATGTTATGTAAGTGTGCTATAATTGAAGGGGTTCTGGATTTTGAGTTAGAAGAAATGGCTTTACAGATTAGCTCTGCTAGTCACCACATGTGTGGGTATGAGCAAGTACTTTTTTTTCCTCTTTGAGGCAGGGTTTTCTCATTAACATAATGAGAGATTGGACTATTTAACAAGAATAAGTATTAATTGAGTGCCTACTACATGCCAGGCACCCTACACAGACCGCAGGGATACAACCTGATGACTTTTTGCAGTTTTCTGGCTTAAAGAGAACTGTTAGGCTATTGAGTAGTGTAATACTTTTCTAATACCCTACTTCCCTTCCCACCTAACCCCCACCCTCACCCCCTACTCCCAACAATATTTTGCTTTCTGGCTTTACGATGTATGAAGAATTGCGGTCCTTATGTAAGCCTTAGAGTGATCTCTTCCCAGTCCTAGAAGAATGTTAGAAATTGATGGCCACTTTCATCCATGGGCTTCACAACAAACTATTGGGCTCTTGGGTGGGAAGTAAGCAATGGTTCTCCATTCAAGGCATCCTAAGTATAACTTTAATTGAATCTTGGGAGATCCTATACCTTTTTAGCTAAGGTCATTTCAGGTTCTCACTTTGAGTGAGGCAATGCCCATTCAGTGAATAGGCCTCTTTAAGAAGTGAGTCAAGGGATGACCCCTTTAATAAAAAAAAAAAAAAATCAAACTGAGAGGGGAAGACCCTGACGATTGCTGGCCAAAAGAGAAATGGTTACTATTTACTTTCACTGTAAGCCAAGAGGGCCCAAAAAAAAAAATAGATGCAGTCTTCTTTTGTACAGGAGAATCCAGGAAATGGGCTAAGAGGATGAAAAAAGGTATATATGCCAATTTGCCAGGCTCTGGTAAAGGACCCCCAAAAGGTACAATCAATTCAAAAGGGAATCTGAGGAACAATGGTAGCATAATGCATGTTGACCCAGGAGTTGCTAGAGGCTATCTGCTTTTCAATCCAACTTTACACATATATACAGAGCTAATAGACATCAATTTACACTGACAAGGGGGTCTGATAACGTATGGAATGTAAATTTGAGACATCTCCATAAAGATTGTATCAAATGCTATCTCAGTGTCATGGGGTGCAAGTGGTCATCTGTACCCTTATGTCCTTGCTTCACCGTCCCCCCCCCCACCAAGCCCAAGTCTCAAGTCAGTTACTGACCCATTTGGTATTCAAGCCTTCATTGTTCCTTTTTCTTTAATAGGGTCCTCTGTGGAAAGAATGCCATAGGGAGGATTCTGGAAGGATGGTGGAGGAGATCAGAAAACTTTCAGCTCTTCAAATTTCCTACACACACACACACACAAAAGACAGAACATCACCACAAAGCAGCAGAAATAAGCACAAGGTAAAGCAGTTGTCCTCCCAAAATAATTTGAGAAAACCCCAGTAAGGACCCAGCCTCTACATGCGATGTTCAGCATATGTGAAGTACAAACACCTCCCTGGGGGCAACGGGATTGAGAGGCAGCTTTGGCCTTAGGAACTTACATTTCCAATACAGTGTAGGGGTCTGATGGTTGAGAAGGAGAAGAATGAAGGACCTTCCACTGTCCAGGGATGCCAAACACAATTATGCTGACCAGATGTGTCCCAGGCTGTGGCTGTGGGGAAAAGTAGCTAGCATACACCTAGTGAGTAAAGTAGTGAGGGGCAAGGACTCTGTTGACTGTTGGCACTTGAAGGAGAGCAGAATCCCTGGTTCAAGGAGGAATCACATGGAGCAAGATCATTTGTGGGACACTATGGCTGGGGGCCCTAGCTGTGGCTTAGGAGTGGAGTGGAAAGCCCAAGGTTGGGCCTCGAGATAGATCTCAGACAATAACAGTAAGAAGGTTGTGAGACTTGGGGCATCATACCACATACCTTGGGACTAGAACTTGATTATACTTAAAGTTGTTAAACACAAAATAAGAGAAAAAAAAATGAATGAGCAAAGGAGAAAGAACCAAGCTATTGATAGTTACCATGGGGATTGAGAAGATCTGAATTCATATTCAGGGGAAGATAATAGAACTTTACAAGTTACTCCTTTTTAAACAGGAGAATGAGAAATGTCAAATGACCCCAAGCACAAAAAAAAAAATCTTGAAAGAACTTTAAAAAGACTTTCAAAATAAAATAAGAAAGATAAAGGAAAAATTAGGGGGGGAAATAAGAGCAATCCAAGAAAATTATGAAAAGAAAGTCAACCAACTTGAAATAATCAAAAACTTAAAGAGGAAAATAATTCCTTAAAACCTAGAATTGGGCAAGGGGAAGCTGATAACATTCTAAGACACCAAGAAATCATAAAACAAAATCAGAGAATGAGAAAAAATGTAAGAGAAAGTAAAACATCTCATCAGAAAAACAACTTATCTGGAGAATAGAAAGAAGAAAAATAATATAAAAATAGACAAACTATGTGAAAATTACAACTAAAAAAAAGAATCTTCATATAATATTATAAAAAATTATCAAGAAATTTGCCCTGAATTTCAAGAAAGCAAAGCAGAAATAGAAAAAAAAATCCACCAATCACCACTTGAAAGAGATTCCAGAAAGAATTTATAGGAATATCATAGTCACGTTTCAAAGCTCCTAGATTAAGGAGAAAATTTTGGAAGCAACAAGAAAAAAAAACAACTTAAATATCATGGAGCTATAGTAAGGATTACACAAGACCTAGCAGCTAATATATTGAAGGACTGTAACTCTTGGAATACTATATTCTGTAGAGCAAATGACCTGGGTTATGACCAAGTGTAATTTACTCAGTAAAATATAATCTTAAATGAAAAAACAAATGGATATTTAATGAACTGAAAAACTTTCAGGTTTTTTGACAAAAACCCCAGAACTTAAAGAAAAATTTGACATAACATCTAGGAGAAATATAGGGTAAACTTCAAAGACCAATTATAAGGATTCAATAAGTTGAAATTGTTTACTTCTTATATATGAAAATATTAAAAGTACTCTTATGACTGTCATCATTATTTGGGTAGTTTAAAAGAAAGACTTGGGCTAAGCTGAGTATGATAGGTTGATTCTACATACACACATACACACATATATGTATGTATGTATATGTATACATGCATGCATGCATGTATAAAAAAGCCTTCAAAATTCAGGAAAAGAAATAAGAGGGTAAGGGGATATGGTGGAGAGAGAGGATAAAGGAAGGACTCTTGGAGGGGTGGGTAGGTTAAGGAATAGGACGGCAAGGTAGTGGGTAGAAGTAAAGCAGAGGCATAAGGAAGGATAGGGTTAATAGGGTAAGAAGCATAGTGAGGAAAAATAGGAAAGAGGAAAATATGCAACAAGTAATTGCAGCTTAGAATGTGAATGGGATGAATTTACCTATAAAATAGAAATAGATAAATTAAAATTTTGAATTCAACAATATGTTGCTTTTAGGAAACATAAAAAGAGAGGTACACACAAAGATAAAATAAAGGGCAGGAGTAGAATTTATTATGTAAAAAATGCAAGGGTAGTAATCATGATCTCAGACAAAATTAAAATAAATTTAATCAAAAGAGAAAAATAGAGAAATTACACTATATGTGAGCAATATTATTCATTATTGTCTTAGACCATTTAAAATAACTAGGCAGTTTAAAATACATGAGTATATATCTGCCAAAACAGACACAGGAACTATATGAACATAAACATAAAATACTTTTTATACAAATAAACTCAGATCTAACTAATTAAAATAATATTTGTTGTTCATGGGTAGGTAAAGTCAATTTAATTTTTAAAATGACAATTTTAGCTAACTAATCTATTTATTCAATGTCATCCCAATTAAATTACTAAAAAAAGATTACTGAGAAAAAAATAATGACAAAGTTCATTTGGAAGAACAGGAGCTTCAAAGAAACCGGGGGAAAAGATGTAAAGGAAGTAGATTCAGCAGTATCAGAACTTAAACTTTATTATAAGGTGAGAGCATTGTTGAAGTGTAAAATGTATAATTTTGATTATTTTAAATTAAATTTTTCTTGCATAAATAAAACCTATATAGCCAAGAATAGAAGGAATGCAGAAAAGTGGGGGAAAAAAACTTGAAAGACAATCTCTCAAGATAATAAGTGATTAGGTTGTAATATTGCTATGGTGCAGGGAATGATGAGCTGGTTGATTTAGGAAAACATGGAAAGACTTGGAGTTAGGAAGGAAGATGCTGTCCACCTTCAAAGAAACAGATGACAGGTGGAAATAAGCATAGTACAATCCAACAAATATGTGTGTGAGTATATATGTGTATGTTTATAGATATCTACATATCTATAGATAAATACACGCTCAATTGCAGCTTTCTTCAGCGTGGGTGCAGGAAGAAGGTGAAAAAAATAAAGTAAAAAGTACACAGTAGAGAACAAAAGAAAACCAACAAAGAAGCAAATAAAAGCTGGGCAGCTTTGAAAACAATGGATACTATTTATAGGTTTTCATGACATGGAATTTTATTGTTTTATATTGAATCCTCTCTTATGTTCTGCTGTGCACATGGTGATGTTTTTTTTTTCTTTTTCTCATTTTATATTTCAGTTTAAATTTTTTTTAATGACAAAAAATAGGAAAGAATGCGCTAGGAAAACCTGCAAAGTAACAGATGAAAACAGTTCACATTTTGTAGTGTGCTAATATCTATCACCTATCTTTCTGTTTCTGTCTCATATATGTGTGTATACATATACACATACATGTATGTGTATACATCCTCATGCTCTCTCTCTCTCTCGATATATATATATATACACTAAACCATGTGTGTGTGTGTGTGTGTGTGTGTAGATAGATGCACAGACAGACAGAAAGAAAGAGAGTGAGAGTGAATTTACTCTTAGTATGCATCAGTCAAAGAATATTCATTATTCTTGATAGTTCCTTTTGGCTAAGCTAAAGCTCCAACACCTCCTTGCCCCCATCTTGGGGCATCTTCAAGATCAATGTGATAGAATAGAAAGAACACTGACTTTGGAGTTAACAAGATCTGGGTTCAGATCCTGCCTATGATGCCTACTATTTTTGTGATTTTGAGAAAGTTACATAACTACCCTCAGATTCAGTTTACTTATCTGTAAAAAAGAAGGCGATTTTGCTAGAAGGTCTCTGACATCCTTTACAACTCTAGGTCTATGAAGCTTTGAAAATTATTTTGTCTGCCACCACCCCAACCCTCATTGGCCATCTTGGGTCACATCATCTTCAACCGCAGTTTGACATATTGGAAAGAGTACTGACTCTAGAGTTAGAAGAACTGTCTTCAAATTCTTGTCTCTGACATTTGCCGTCTGGGTCTCCTTGGATAAATGATTTCACCTGCCTGGGCCTCATTTTCCTTATCTGAAAATTAAAGGGGTAGACTAGATGGTCTCTCTGTCATCTTTCAACTCTAGATTTATTATTTTACTACTGCTTGCTTAATTTTCATTCTTGCCTTGACTTTTATTTATACTGTTCCTATGAAGCAAATCTTACTTACCAAACTCAAAGACTGGTTCAAGCCTTGATGAATTAATTGCCTTTTTTCATTGTATCATGAGGGCCTCAGACCTTTGAGACTGGACTTTCTTCATATCTCTTTTTCCCAAATGAACTTGTCTCCCACAGTGAATTATTAGACAGCCCTTAGTTCCCCAGTATTGCCTGAGAAAGATAACAGATAAAACTAGTCGCTAATAGAAAAGAGTCATTTTCCCCTTCTTCTCACCTTCAGAGTCAATCATTCCTTATCTTGTATTATGATAACTGGATTGTGTTCAATTAATTCACCCCCCCCAAATAAGTATGTCTGTGTTTGTATACCTACATATGTATGTATGTATAGCTTGCTACAATAATTATGAATAAAGGGGCAGCTAGGTGGCGCAGTGGATAGATCTCTGGCCTTGGAGTCAGGAGGACATGAGTTCAAATCCAGTCTCAGACACATGACACTTACTAGCTGTGTGACCCTGGTCAAGTCACTTCACCCTGATTGCCTCACCAAAAAAAAAAAAATGAATAAATATGGGCCTAAATGTATTTTTCCTCTTCTTCAAAGAATTGGGCAGAGTCATTTCACCATAACTATTGAGGCAAATATAGGATGATTAAAAAAAATGTGAAGGAAGAGGATGGCAGATCCTAGTTAGCTGGAGGATGAACTACTGACAAATTTATAAAAGTGGACAGGCATATGGAAAAAGAGGGGGTGATGCAATAATGGAACAAATTTAGGAAGGCCTGAATGCACAGAAATGGCTGTTGTATGCATTTTTTAAACCAACTCATTCATGAGATCTATGAAGAAATAGACCTATCTTACCTCCTCCAAGTTATTTAATCCATCTTATTATAGTCATCATATGAGAAAATAAATCATCACCAGGATTTTGGTCACCAGAGGTTGAGTTTGCTTGAACACAGCAAATCATGGCACCATCTACCAAGGTACACTATGATCAGCAATGATGGAGGGAACATTTGCCTTGATGAAATCATAAATCTTTCAAAACATAGAAATATAAAAAGGATGTAAACAGACTTTCAAGAAAACTTGTGGATTTTCCAATAATTTTTCTGAGGGAAATTTAGTGGATTTAATAAATTTTGGTTTGAGATTCTGTTTCCATGTTTTCTTTCTTGGCTTATTGCTAAAATCAATAAATAACAAACTAAATAAAAAAAGAATTTTTGAAAAACACGACATCTCTATTTTTGCTTTTGCCTCTCCTCCTTCCTTTTTCCTTTGCATCTTCATGTATTGGTAAATTTGAGAAGCAGTATAGTATGGTGGGGAGAGATCCAGCTCTGGAGTCAAGAAGACTAGAATTCAAGTGTCACCTCTGACACACACTGGCAACTCATTTAACCTCGCAGTGTAATAGGTAACTCTCTAAGACCACAAGTTTCATAAGATTTGCAACTTGTACTAGTAGAGGAATTTTTCCTGGAAGTTCCCTGTAGTGATGCAATCCCAGGTCTAGATTATTAATAAGGGTGGTGAATATTTCTAAATAAATTGATACATTGTATTTAGTCACCTTACCTATGTAATATGGAAACATATACTATCTATCTCAGGAGAACCAATAAATCATAGTGGATTGAGTTGGGGTCTAGGAAGATCTGGATTCACATCCTATTACATTCATTAGCTGTTTGACCCTGGAAGAGACACTGAATTTCTATGTGTCTTAGGAAACTTCCTAAGACTTATCTACTAAATCATGGATAAGGTAATGTTTGGTGGCAGGAGTTCCAAAACCCTAAACTTTCGTACTTTCCTAAGTACTTTCATACTTTAACTAAACTATAGATCTCTATATTTGGACACTACCTACCTCCCAGTATTGTTAATAGATCAATTGAAATAGATTATGTAAAGTTCTTCGAAGTCCTTAAAAAAACCAAAAGCTATATACATGTAAAGGATGATTATTGATGGTAATAGTTGTAGGGTCTGTCAATTCTTTGGCTCTGGGTACTTCTACTGACACAAAACAAAAGAGCTCCGGTACTTAGTTGCTGTTCTTCCTGCCTTGTTACTGTGGATATGATTAGGGATTGGACATAGGACATCACTGATGCAGGCAGCTTCCTCCCAGTGTGGAACTTCCTCTAATAATACAGGTCTGCACTTTCTCTACGACGTCTATAGTTTCCTAAAACACTAAGAAGGGAAGTGCCTTGCCTGGGGTCCAACAGCTAGTTTTTGTCTGAAGTAGGATTTGAATCTCAGTCTTTCTACCTAAGAGACCAGCTCACCATCAACTGAGCCAGGCCAGTGTGGCCAGAAGAAAAACAAAAAAATCATCAACTGGTGACTGACTCTTCGCTGAAGAGCATCCTTGAGCTTATTTCTCTATGCTAGTCTTCAGACTATTTATTTTTATTTTCATTTTATTTTTATTTATTCAGACTATTTATTTTTATTTCTAGTTGTTGATTTTTTTAAAAGGCTTTCCAAGTTGGAGAACAGGATCACTATCATTACAATGCTTATTAAGGTTGCAAAATTCTTTTGGTCCTCATAATAACTCTGTGAGTTAAGTGCAGCAAGTACATTTCAGAAAACTGAAGCTAAAAGATTCCATCAATCAATATTTATTAAGCTCCTACTATGCTAAGTGCTAGGGATGGGGGTGGGGAGGAAAAGGACAGTCTCTGTCCTTGAGGAACTTGCAACACAATAGGGAAGACAACATGCATATAAACAAATACAAATCAAGCTATATACAAGATAAATAAGAAATAATAAGAGAGAAAGTGCTGGAATTAATAGGAATTAGGGAAGGCTTCTTGTGGAAGGTGGGTATTTTCATGGGGACTTAAAGACAGAGAGGTCAGTAGTTGGAGAGGAGGTGGAAGAGTGTTCCAGGCATGGGAGACCACCAGAAAAAAATGCCCAGAGCCAAGAGATGGAGGATTTTGTTCCTGGAATAGCCAGGGAGCAATTGCCACTGGATCAAAGGGCATGCATATTAGAACTGGAAAGGTAAGAACGGATTAGCTTATGATGGGCTTTGGAGGCAAAACGGAACATTTTGTATTTGATCCTGGAGACAATAAAAAGCCACTAGATAAGGGAATAACATTGATTGGAACTATGATTTAGGAAAATCACTTTAATGGCTTAATGGAAGATAGATTAGAATGGGGAGAGACTTAAGGTAGGCAGACCCACCAACAGGCTATTGAAATAATCAAGGTGTGAGGTGATGAGGCCTTGCACTACAGTAATGGCAGTGTCAGAGGAGAGAAGGGGACATATTGAAGACATTTTACAAAGGTAAAATTGACAGTCCTTGGCAACAACTTAGATATGGGGAGTAAGAGATAGTGAAGAATTACTCCCAGGTTGCAAGCCTGAGGAACTGGGAGGACTTCTATAGTAATTGAGAAGGCAGAAGGAGGGGAGGGTTTAGGGAGAAGATAATATGTTCTGTTTTGTAATGTTGAGTTTAAGATGTCTAACGGACATCCAGTTTTATATATCTGAAAGGTAGTTGGAGATGTTAAATTGTAGGTCATCAGAAAGACTGGGGCAGGAAAGTAGACTTGAGAATCATCAGCATAGAGATAGTCACTGAATCCATGGGAAGTGAAGAGATCAGTTAGTAAAAGTATAAGGCAGGAGTTGAATCCAGATTTTCTCTTTTTTGTTGTTGTTTTTTTTTTTTTTTTGGTTAGGCAACAGGGTTAAGTGACTTGCCCAGGGTCACACACCTAGCTGCCCCCAGATTTTCTTGATAACCCCTCTCTGGTACCCCCACAATGCTTCAAGATCCAAGGTCACCTCCAACCAAGATTAGGTGTCTTAAAAGGACTTTAGTAGGGGAAAATGATCACCTTAGATAACGATTTGATTTAGAGGTACCCTAGTCCTAGAGAATTCTGGGGAAACAGTCTCAAATAGCCTAAAATTTTACACTTCTTTTCCTAAAGATTGAAAATGCTCAGACAATATATTCACTCAAAAGGAATTGTTTGTAAAGGTAAGGTTGAGACTTGTTGTAGAAAATAATCAGTCACACCTAACTGTTAGCTTTAGAATTGACAGTTATTAAACTCCTCTTAGGTTGACAAAGGCAGAGGGCACAAATGTGTGAAAAACAGGTTATACATGTGAAGAACCTTCTGGTAACTTTCACATATTTTTACAGGGCTATTAGCTCAGTGTTTATGACTACTGAATTTTGCATTCAGATATTTAAAACATCTACCAATTTGTCAAAAATTGTAAAAAAAAGCTTAAGGCTACCCCTCTTGTTTCCATTTAATTTCAAGAGATTAACAAAAATAAAGAGAAAAAAAAACACCTTAGAGATCTTCCCTCTACAGCACCTTAGACCTTCCTCCTATCCCATTTATTTTTGTATAAATGAAAAACTTATTGAGGTAAAAAACATGACCTCTATCTGCCTGGAGATGCCAAAATGCAACATTTTGGGGGGACATATCTTTTTTGGTGAGGCAAAACTCATACTACTCACAAATTAACTACCAGCTAATCTTGCCCTTTGAAAAAGGTTCACTCTCTAAATAATAAAATGAGGAGCACGTTGCCAAAATGTGTTTGAATAAGCACTTTATGTTTTACCTAACACTTGGAAGTACATACACTTTTGGAAATATTCTCTGAACTTTACTTTTCAGAAGTCAAAGAAAAAAATCATTTGATGTCCTTGCCTGCAGAGGGACAAGTTAGAATTCAGTTTACTCAAAGACTTTTTTCATATTCATGCCACAGTATCCATCTACAGCAACCTTGGGTTTTTCTTGCTAAGGACTCCTAAAGACAGAAAATAATTCATTGCATTTTCATAAATAACAGGAACAAAAGAAGAGGATATTAAACAGTTAAAGTAAATCAAGGGGAGATTTCACAAAATCACAGATTTTTAGTTTTGTCAGAGAAATTAGCAATCATCATGGTCCAGCCTTCTTATTTTCTTTTTATAAAAATATATTTATTTGATATTTTACTTTTTCCCAATTACATGCAAAAACAATTTTGATATTCTTTTTTTATAATTTTGAGATCCAAATTAACTTTCTCATTTTCATAGAAAAAAATAGACATGTAGAATATTAGACTAGGAAAAGAACTGAAATATCATAGGATCGAAACTATAGAACTAGAAAGGATCTCAGAAGCCAACTAGTCTAACCGTCTCATCCTACACATGAAGTTCAGGGAGAGTAATTGAAGCAATGGATAAATCATTGGATTTGGTTCCAAGAAGATTCAAATTCAAATCCTGATTTAGATACTTACTAGCTGCGTGATCCTGGAAAAGTCACTTGACCTCCCTAGGCTTCAGTTTTTTCATCTATAAAATGGGGAGAGGGGTGGTATTCTCATCAGCTCCCATGGAATCAATTATTCTCTCTATGCAGATGATTTTCATATTGGTTTGCCCAACCCTAAGCTATCTCTTGACATATAATCTCATGTCTCCAATTGCCTATTGGACATATCAGACAGGATATCTTGTGGACAACTTAAACTCAACATGGTCAAAATTGAATTCATTATCTTTGTCCTTAAACTTTCCCCTCTTCTTAAGTCCTCTATTGCTGTAAAGGGTACCATCACCCTCCCAGTCACTCAGGCTTGCAAACCTAGGTGTCATCCTCAACTGTTCATTCTCCCTCACCACCACTTCCCATATCCATCAGTTGTCAAGGCCTGTTTTTCTCGTGAATATGCCTCTTTCTTTCTTCAGTGCCACCACCCAGTGCAGACGCTCCTTCATCACCTCACACCTGGACTAGTACAATGTTCTACAGGTTGGTCTCCCTGTCTTATATCTCTTTGCATGCCAAGCCATTTTCCACCCAGCTGCCACATTGATCCTCCCAAAGCACAGGTATCACTATATAACTCCTCTATTCAATAAACTCCAGTGTCTCCCTATTACTTCCAAGTCTTTCTAGTCTTTCTAGTCTTTCTAGTCTTCTTATACCTCATCCTCCTCCACATGCTCCATAATCTAGTGTCATTGGCCTCCTTGTTATTCAGTCATTTTTCAGTCATGTCAATTCTGCATAACCCCATTTCGGGTTTCCTTGGCAAAGATAATGGAGTAGTTTTCCATTTCCTTCCCCATTTCCTGACTATGCATTTTCACTGGCTCTTCCTCATACCTACAATGTTCTTCTTCCTCATTTCCACCTTCTGGCCTCCTTCAAGTTCCAACTAAAAGCCTACTTCCTAAAAGAAGCCTTTCCCCTTAATGTTAGCACTTATTTCTGTTGATTATGTCTAATCAATCCTGTGTGTATGTGTATATACACATGAATGTATGTATATATACACATGTATGTATATATGTATGCATGTATATATATATATATGTACGTGTGTATATATGTGTGTGTATGTATATAAGAGAGAGAGTTTGTACATGGTAGTTTGCATGTTGACTGCTCCATTAGACTATGAGTGCATTGAGAGGGGGAGCTAGGTTGATTGGCCAACTAGATACCTAAGTGATCATTTCTAAAAATCAGACCATACCTCTTAATTTTTGTTACACATATATTTTTTTTTCCTTGACAATATGAATAGTATCTTCTACTTGCACATTTCACCTAGCTTAACTTTTTGTGGCGGTAAACAACTTGGAATACTGTTGATAATATATCCTATCTTTCCCCTACATATATGTAGATTTCAGAATAGTTCCAGGTATCTCTTTCAGTGCTTTTAATATGTAAATAGATTCTAGGCTTTCACACCTGAGTGAATGGGTTATATCCTGCTGAAACCTGCACACAGAGATTTAATTAGGACATAAGTGTAATTGACAGGTTTTCTGGAAAGAGAATTATAATTCTCTTCATAGTTAATATATTAAAATACTGTCACAGTGAGTAAAAGGAAGGAAGAAGAAAAGCATTATGTAATTGTGGAAAGAGCACTGGAAATCACAAAGGGAAACAACATTGACTGGCCAAGGCAGTTATTAATCATGACCTCAGTGAACTTTTGACAATGGGTACCTCCTTCAGCAGAGTGGTGGTGGACTGGATCTGAAGAAAGCCTACATTATCAGCATCCTGATTTCTTTTATTTATACTTCTTTGTTATAAGAGAAGATTTTTTTTCAGAAGTGAGAGTCTTTGAGAAATGACAATGAGGTTAAAAATGTCAACAAAACATTTGCTAATTTAAAAAATGTCCCTTTTTTATTATATTTAGTTTTGCTGGGTAGGTGATTCTTGGTTGTAATCCTATCTCCTTTGACCTCCAGAACATTATATTCCAAGCCCTCTGGTAACTTAATGTAGAAGCTGCTAAATCTTGTATTATCCTAATTGTCTTTACACTTGAATTGTTTCTTTCTGGATGCTTACAATATTTTGTCTTTGATCTGGGACCTCTGGAATTTGGGTATTATATTCCTAGGAGTTTTCCTTTGGGGATCTCTTTTAGGAGGTGATCAGTGGATTCTTTTTTTTTTTTTTTTTTGGCTAGGCAATCAGGGTTAAGTGACTTGCCCAAGGTCACACAGCTAGTAAGTGTCAAGCATCTGAGGTTGGATTTGAGCTCAGGTTCTCTTGACTTCAGGGCTGGTACTTTATACACTGCGCTACCTAGCTGCCCCATGATCAATGGATTCTTTCCATTGCTATTTTACCCTCTGGTTCTAGAATATCAGGGCAGTTTTCCTTGATAACTTCTTGAAAGATGATGTCTAGGTTCTTTTTTTGATCATGGCTTTCAGATAGACCAATAATTTTTAAATTATCTCTCCTGGATTTATTTTCCAGGTCAGTTGTTTTTTTCCAATGAAATATTTCACATTGTTTTCTATTTTTTCATTCTTTTAGTGTTGTTTTACAATGTCTTGATTTCTTATAAAGTTACTAGCTTCCAATTGCTCCATTCTAATTTTTAAGGAAGTATTTTCTTCAGTGAGCTTTTGGACTTCCTTCTCCATTTTAGCCAATTTTGCTTTTTAAGGCATTCTTTTCCTTATTAACTTTTTGGCCCTCTTTTGCCATTTGGGTTAGGCTATTTTTTAAGGTGTTATTTTCTTCAGTATTTTTTTGAGTCTCCTTTAGCAAGCTGTCACCTTGTTTTTCATGATTTTCTTGCATCACTCTCATTTCTCTTCCCTTCTTTTACTTGCTTCTCAAAATACTTTCTGAGCTCTTCCATGTCCTGGGACTGACTCACATTTTTCTTGGAGGCTTAGGATGTAGGAGCTTTTATTTTGTTGTCTTCTGGTTGTATGTTTTGATCTTATTTGTCACCAAAGAAAGATTCTATGGTTTGACTTTTTTTGTGAAGTTTGCTCAAGATTCCAGCCAGTTACTTGAGTTATAAATTCTTTGTTAAGGGAGAGATCTGCTTCCAGTGTGGAGGGAGCACTATCCCAAGTTTCAGGAGTTTTGTCCAGCTATTTTCAGAGATACTTCTAGGGACCTGTAAATTTTCAGTTCTTCCAAGGTAATATGATCAAGAGCAAGGTGTTTACTCCTTTCCTGGCCTGGGCTCTGGTCAGTGAGTGACCACAAGCACTCTTTTCTGCCTTGGAACTGTGAGGAGGATTCCCTCTCCACCGCCACTACAAGCTCTACCATGCCAGCACTCCTCCTCGCACCAGGACTTCCACCCAGAACTGTGACCCAGATCCAAGAACAGGCAAAGCAAGAGATTCTTGCCTCAGCACTAGCAAAGAAATCCCCCTCTGAGCAGTCACTCAATTCCCCCTCAGTCTGTGGGCTGAGAGCTCAGGAAACACCCACTGTCCCGGGGCTACTCCAGGACTGGGACTGGCACAGAACTCTTCTCTCACTGCAGTCCAACAGACATTTCCTACTGACCTTCTAAGTTGTCTTTGGTGTTTGTGGGTTGAGAAATCTGGAAACCGCCCCAGCTTCCCTTGATTCAATCCCCTGAAGACTCTTCCGTTTTGCTGAGACCTGGTCTTTGACTACACACCTACGCTCAACTGCGTTCCTCTCCCAGCCTGGTGCAATAGTCTTTTCCAATCAACCATCCAGGCTGTCTTGGGCTGTAAATTTGTTTCACTCTGTCTTTTTGTGGGTTCTGCTGCTTTAGAATTTGTTTATAGCCACTTTTTACAGGTATTTGGAGGAGTTTGGGGGAGAGTTCAAGCAAGTCACTGCTTTTACTCCACCACCTTGGCTCTGCCCCCCCCACCCCAGTTGGAGCCCAAAACACAAGTTTTTAAAAAGAATGCTGTACTAAATAAAGATCAGAAATCAGTAAATAAAAGTAGTAGTAAAGTCCCTGGAGTAAGGGCATCTATACCTTACTTGCAGTGTGGTTGGGGTATATGGAGTTTTCAAGGAGGACTAGTACCTGTGGTGTGAGGTCTTGCCAAGTCCTTCTCAGGCCTGCTCATCAACCTTTGATGTCTACCTGGTACTCAACTCTCACCTGTGGTTCCAAGAAGCTATATCACCTGCAGTGGCTACACTCCCATAAACTATCTTGGTAGACAGGCTAAACCAATTTGAGGGTAAACAACAGGCCTTAAACCTGTGGGTGAGTTAGGGGGGTATATACCCCAAGCATGTGAAGACTTCCTGGTGGAATGGGGAGCATTGAAAACAACTTGTTCCAATGATCCTGAAGGCAGCTGAAGCAGGCACTGTGGAGCACTAAGAGCTTGGTCAGACAGTGAAGATGCCAAGGTCATTTACTTCATTCCCAGCCACTGCCGGTCCTCCTGACTTCTGTCTTGCCACTGGACTGTGATGATTCTGGAAGAAAGAGTGAGGCTGACAATTTTGTGCAACTCTGTTTCACCTAAATATAATTCATGGAGCAATCAGGATATCACCCCACTGTATCATTGGTCCTCTTTGAAAATGAAGGACAAATAACAACAGCAGTATGGTCTTAAACAAGTTACTTTATAATTCTAGGCCTCATTTTCCCCTTTATGAAAGAATGAATTAGACTAGAGAGATGATTTTTCAGGCCCTCCCAGCTCTACAAAGTAATAAATTATTATATAAGCTGGCAGTTTTTCCTGCTCTTCTGAGCATTATCAAAGGATTCTTCATTGCTAAATTTCACAGTCTTTTTCTTAGAACTTATTGTTCTTTATCCCTCAACAGCAGTTGACCCTGTGCAACATGCAATCACCTAGATATTCTCCTTCCCCTAGGTTTTCATGATACTGTTCTCTCCAGGTACTCCTTTTACCTTCCTAACTACTCTTTCTCAGTCTTCATTACTGGCTCATCATCTATGTACCCATCCTATCCCCAAAGCTCAAACCTTGGCAGTCTTATTTCTCTTTCCTTTCTTAAAGATTTAATCAACACTCTGGGCTTCAATTATTTTTCCTATGCAGATGATACCCAAATCTCTAGCTCTATACTCTCTTGTGGGCACCAGTCCTTGTGGACACCCTGGTGTCCTGTAAATATCTTAAACTCAACATGCCCCAAATGAAATTTATTATAAATCAAAAAAGGATTTAAGTGTCTATTATGAAAAGCACCAAGTGCAGAAATCCAAATGATGAGTCAATTGCTACTCTCAAAAAACTTGCATTCTAATAGGAGGGATGACAAATACATATAGAAATATACTGAAAAATACTTAGTTGGCTCTGTTATCTTATCAGTTCAGGAAGCAGATCATAACCAGTTTTGTGTAAAGGCCAGTCTGTGTAATCTTGTCCGTGTTCTCTCAGAAGTTAGACACAAAGAGTCCACCCAAAATACTGAAGGCCTTCCTCACTTTCTTCCCACATTGCCAGGGTTCCAGTAAAATATTCTGGCTGTATAACTCTCATATAATTTGTGGATGAAATCCTTTATTCCTGTTCTTCAGTGGTTCTTATTGGCTATATGCTTAAGCCTGCTCACACCCACACTATACTTCTCCATTTCTCCATGTTATTTCTATGTAAAATATATACAGATTAAATGTAAGGAAAATAAATACAAGGTAAGTTAATGCCAGGTAGTTAAGAAGAAAGAGCTAGCTAACCTTACTTCTGAGATTGGTGTCAGAAGTGTTTTGTTGGCTTTTTTCTTTTCTTTTTCCTTCCCCAAAGTAAGGCATTCATTTACTATAACTTTAAACATATATTCTCACAGTCATTAACTTATTAAATGTAACCTCTAATAGTTACTTCATGAGTAACCTTGGGCAAGTCAATTAACTTTCCTGAACCTCAAGTGTCCTCATCTGTAAAATGGATGAAGTATGACTAGATGGTTTCCGAGGTTTCTTTCAGCTCCAAGTCTGTGATCCCAATGAACAATGATAATCATATTAAAAATTTCTAAAAGAAAAAAGAAACTTCCATTTACTCCTTTTGAGACTGAAAATAGGACCAAAAAATTAATGAGTTTACAGTAGAAGTCTGATCATAAATAGCAAGTGTTAACTCTCAGCATATGCCTGTTTTAGGCAAAACACAATGACCTCAGATTATATTTAAATCTCCCGGGAAATGTATATAGCATCAAAGCAGGTGATGAAGATGCTTTGGGAAAGCAAATACTTTGGTGGAAGTTAATAACTCTGTGAAGGTGCTAATCACTTTACAGAATGTGAATATCTATCAAATGCCAAAATAAATTTAACTAGTCCATAGATAATTTATTGAGGATGTAAGAATGGAATGTGGCATGGTCTAATTAAATGCTCTCCAAACTTTTTGATTATATACCCATTCTATAAAAAACATTCACATCTAATATATGAATATTTGTTTATTTGTTTATAGATTATATACCTCATTCCTCTCCAACCTATACTTTGACATTCTCCACCATGACTCAGAAACCTTTTCATCCTGGAAGCTTACTTCAGCCTTGGATTTCACATATTGGAAATGCCCTCTGTGCACTATGGCCTCTCCCTCTGATTGGATGGCCTTTCCCATTACCTCCATTTAAGGAGGACACCCAGGTCAGCAATAGCTCATTCCTCTCCAGGCTGCACTTCTGATTTTCTTCTCTATCAGACCCCTCAGTTACTTTCACTCCACCCCACTCCATCTCCTCTTTCAGCTTCCTTTTGTGTTTCTAAGATTTCCTCCAGCTCTAAAATTCTATGAAGAAAAGCATTTGTTATAAATAAATATATTAGACAAATATTCACTTGTTCAGCTATAATAAAGTACTCCAATATAATTTTGAACTTATTACAGTAAGCTAATTTAAGATGTAGCTTCACATCCTTTGGATATGTTGGCATGGGACCACTTTGCTAATGGTAAAAGAGCAAGAAAAATTGTGATACAAAGGAAATGAAGTTCATTGTTCTTAATTCCCATAACCCCAAAGTCCTTAGTTCTCTCCAGGCACATGCCTTAGGCACACCATTATTTGAGCCTACCGTCCTTGAGGCCCTAAAACCAATTCTTATGATGTTTTTATATGTCTCCTATTCCCCACCCCCTTTCAGCTCTCAATACCTTCTAGTGTCTGTACAGGTTAACTATTCAAAATCACAAGCCTCATAGCTCACAGGTAACTTGTGCCAATTTTAACAATACCCCCACCTTGATTGTCTAAATGCAGGAAATGAAACTGATTTTGGAAATTTCAGACCAAGTAAGAGAGGAGGGTAATGTCACAGGAGGACTGTGGAGTAGATATTTTTGCACAGATAGGGCCTAGTGGTATGTCTCAAATCATACCACAAAGGCAGGCAGTGACCTACTCTGTGGATGCTTGGGGCTAGTTCTGTAAAAAGAGGTAGCTGAGAATGAGTTATAAAAAGATAGGGAAGGTTTGCTCAAAACTGGAGCAAGGCTCAGCAGTTACAGGAAAAAGAAAAGGTCCCTCAATTTCATAGTCTGCTTTTGTGTATCAATAATAGAATTGTTAACTCAAGGACCTTGCAATGGTCTAGTTTTCCTAATGAACAGTTTTACAGTGTGTATACGTGGGGTGTATGTATATGTGTGTGTGTGTATATGAGAGAGAGAAAGAGAGAGAGAGAGAGAGAGAGAGGAGAATTAGAGAGGGAGTGTATTTTCACTCTGTCTCTTCTTTTAAAGTTTGTTCCTCTGTTTCTGAACACTCTAAAGCAGACTTACTGTCTTCTCTTCCTGCTTAATCTTATCTTCCATCCTTTACTATTTCCTTGGATTTTTTTTTGTTCTCACCACATTCTCTCTTCCTCTCCCTTTCCTTCTCTTCCTCCCCCTCCCTCTCTCCCTTCTTCTCTCTCCTCCTCTCTCCTTCCTCTCCCTCTTCTTTTACCTCTCCTTCTCCTCTCCTTCCCTCTCCCTCTTCCTCTTTCTCTCCCTCCTCCTCCTTTCTCTCTTTTCACTGTTACCCATGCTTTCAAACCTAAAAGGTCATTTCACATTTCACATAATCAGCACATACTTATTAAGTATCCATTATATTGCTATCTTCTGGACACTGGAGATACAAAGTAGCTAAAGTAAAAGGCTTCCTCAATCTTTTGCTTGACATTCAAACTCCTCTGTGTTTTGGAAACAGATGAGAAATATTACTTCTTTGAATTCATCCTACACGGTAACCAGAGATTTTCTCTGCATATTATATTCTCAGCCCAGTCTTCCACTCTGGGCCTCTCCTTACACTATCCCTTCTTCCTGACAATTCCTATCTACCCTTCCTAACTAATTAAATTTACACCCATTCTTTTCTTTTGGGGGAGGGGGATTTTGGAATTCTCTATTTTTTTTGTTTCCAACATTTACTTCCACAAGATTTTGAGTTCCAAATTTTCACCCCATCTTTCCCCTCCCTCCACCCCAAGATGGCATGCACTCTAAATACCCCTTCCCCTAGTCTGCCTTCCCTTCTATCTCTCCCCCCTTCTCTTATCCCCTTCCCCTTCAGTTTTCCTGTAGGGCAGGATGGATTTCTGTACCCCATTTCCTGTATTTCTTATTTCCCAGTTGCATGTGAAAACATTTTTTTAAACATGTGTTTTTAAAACTTTGGGTTCCAAATTTTCTCCCTTCCTCCCTCCCCACCCACCCTCATTGATAAGGCAAGCAACTAAATATAGGTTATATATATGCAGTTATGCAAAACACTTCCATAGTAGACATGCTGTGAAAAACTAAGTCTATTTCCCTTAATCCTATCCCGCCCATCCATTTATTCTATTCTTTCTTTTGACTCTGTTCCTCCTCAGAAGTATTTGCTTCTGATTACTCCTTTTCCCAAACTGCCCTCCTCTCTATCCTTCCCCTGCTCTCTTGTCCCTTCCCCCCCCATTTTCCTGTGGTGTAAGACAGATTTCCACACCCAAATGAGTGTGTATGTTATTCCCTCCTTAAGTCAAATCTTATGAGAATAAGATTCACTCATTCCCTTTCACTTTCCCCCATTTCACCTCCACTGTAAGAACCTTTTCTTTTCTGTTTTTTTTTTTTTTTGTGTGCGTGTGGGATAATTTACCCCGTTCTACCTCTCCCTTTCTCCTTCTCCTAGTATATTCCTCTCTCACTCCTTAATTTTATTTTCCAGATATGACCCCTTCATTTTCAACTCACCCTGTGCCCTCTATCTATCTATCCATATTTATATATATGTACATATAATTTTTCCCCTCCAACTACCCTAATACTGACAAGGGTCTCAAGAGTTACAAATATCATCTTTCTATGCAGGAATGTAAACAATTCAACCTTAATAAGTCTCTTATGATTTTCTCTTTCCTGTTTACCTCTTCATGTTCTACTCGAGTCTTATATTTGAAAATCGAATTTTCTATTCAACTCTGGTCTTTTCATCAAGACTGCTTGAAAGTCCTCTATTTCACTGAATGACCATTTTTTACCCTGCAGGATTATACTCAGTTTTGCTGGGTAGGTGATTCTAGGTTGTAATTCTATGTCCTTTGCCCTCCAGAATATTATATTCCATCCCTTGCGGTCCCTTAATGTAGAAGCAGCTAAATCTTGTGTTATCCTGATCATGTTTCTGCAACACTTGAATTGTTTCTTTCTGGCTGCTTGAAATATTTTCTCCTTGACCTGGGAACTCTGGAATTTGGCTACAATATTCCTAGGAGTTTTCCTTTGGGGATCTCTTTCTGGAGGAGATTGGTGGATTCTTTCAATTTCTATTTTGCCCTCTGGTTCTAAAATATCAGGACAGTTTTCCTTGATAATTTCTTGAAAGATAATGTCTAGGCTCTTTTTCTGATCATGGCTTTCAGATAGTCCAATAATTTTTAAATTATCTCTCCTGGATCTATTTTACAGGTCAGTTGTTTTTCCAATGAGATATTTTACATTGTTTTCTAACTTTTCATTCTTTTGGATTTGTTTTACAGTGTCTTGATTTCTCATAAAGTCACTAGCTTCCAATTGCTCTATTCTAATTTTTAAGGATGTATTTTCTTCAATAAGCTTTTGGACTTCCTTTTCTATTTGGACAATTTTGCTTTTTAGGGCATTCTTCTCCTCATTGGCTTTTTGGACCTCTTTTGCCATTTGGATTAGGCTATTTTTTAAGGTGTTATTTTCTTCAGTATTTTTTTGGGTCTCCTTTAGCAAGCTGTTGACTTGTTTTTCATGATTTTCTTGCATCATTCCCAGTTTTTCCTCTACTTCTCTTACTTGCTTCTCAAAATCCCTTTTCAGCTTTTCCAAGGCCTGGGATTGATTCATATTTTTCTTGGAGGCTTTGGATGTAGGAGCTTTGGCTTTGTTGTCTTCTTCTGGTTGTATGTTTTGATCCTCTTTTTCACCAAAGTAGGATAATACAGTCTGACTCTTTTTGCGCTGCTTACTCATGATCCTGGCCAATTACCTGAGTTTTAAACTCTTTGTTAAGGTAAAAGTCTGCTTCCAATGTGAGGAGTGTACTGTCCCAAGCTTCGGGGGTTTGTATAGCTGTTTTCAGAGGTACTTCTAGGGACCTGTAAATTTTCAGTTCTTCCAAGGTGGTATGATAAGGGGAGAGGTGTTTTTTCTCCACCACCACAACAAGCTCCACCACACCAACACTCTTCCTCACCCCAGGACCGCCCCTCAGAACTGTGACCCAGATCCAAGCACTGGTAAAGCAAGAGATTCCTGCCTCAGCATTGGTAAAGAGATCTCTGCAATTCCCCTCTGATCAACCACTCGATTCCCCCTCAGTCTGGGGGCCGATAGCTCAGGAAAAAGCAGTGGCCCTGGGGGCAGCTGAGACCTAGCTCCTTCTCTCACCGCAGTCACAGACTTTTCTCACTGATCTTCTAAGTTGTTTTTGGCGTTCCGGGGTTGAAAAGTCTGGAAACTGCCACAGCTGCCCACGATTCAGTCCTCTGAGGCCTGCTCCAGGGTTGCTGCGGCTTGTGCACCCATGCCAAACTGCGCTCCTCTCACCGCCTGGCGCAATATGGCTTTCACATCAACCATCCAGGCTGTCTTTGGCTGGAAATCTGTTTCACTCTGCCTTTTTGTGGGTTCTGCTGCTTTAGAATTTGTTTGGAGCCATTTTTTTAGGTATTTGGAGGGCTTTGGAAGAGAGCTCAAGACAGTCACTGCTTTCCCTCTGCCATCTTGGCTCCGCCCCCAGAGGGCCCAATTTATGCCTATTCTTAAAAACCCAATTCAAATGCCACCTCTTGCATAACACTGTCCCTGATACCAAAAACAGTGGATCTCACATTCTTTTAGAACTCTTTAAGAGATTTGTTATGAAATGATGTGTATTCCACTTTTTTGTCTTTGTGTCTCATCCCTGTATTAGACCATATGCTCCATGAGGGCAGGAACAATGTCTTTTAAACTTTGTATCCATCCCAATTCCTATCACAATGCTCTGAATAGAATAGATGACTAGCAAATGAGTGAATGATAATAGAGATAACATCTTTCTACCTAGTTCATAAGGAGACTGTAAAATTCATTATAAATATTATGTCAAAATCCAAATATGCAATGTCCATAACATTTGACTAATCTCTGACGAATTCTGTTAATCTTGTCAAAAAATACATTCATTCTTGATGACACTATACTTGCCATCTGTGATAATCACTTCCCTTTCAAGAGTTCACCAAGTATCCCTTTAGCAATACATTCTAAATGTTCACCAGGAATTGAAGTAAAAGTTAAGTTATAAGTATCTGTCTTCCTGCCCTTTTTTGAAATATAGCACATCATTTGTTCCAAATCAGACTAAAAGTTCCTTTCTGATATACTAAGATTTGCCAAAGATCAGAGACAGTATCCACTAATCACATCCCCAAAGTCTTTCAGTACAGTGACATATAATTTATATTAACCTGGTCACTTGGAGTTAAGGAGAATTGTACGCAGTCTGCATGCCTTATTACCAGTCCCAAATGAGGATGATGCACACATTGCCAGAACTAGCTCAGTGTTTGGGAGGCTCTGAAGGAAAGTACGGGAGAGAAGAGGAATTAGACTGACTACCAAACTGAAGGTCTACAGAGCCATTGTGCTGACCTCATTGTTGTATGCCTGTGAAACCCGGACAGCATACCAGTGTCATGCCAGGAAACTGAATCGTTTCTATTTGAATTGTCTTAGGAAGATTCTGAAGATCACCTGGCAGGATAAGATACCAGACACTGAGGTCCTTTCTCAAACTAAACTGCCAAACATTCAAACTCTGTTTCAGAGAGTGCAACTCCAATGGGCTGGCTGTGTTGTTCAAATGCAAAATGTATGCTTGCCAAAAAGACTATTTTATGGAGAACTCACACAAGTCAAGTGTTCACATGGTGGTCAAAAAAGTGATACAAGGACACTCTCGAGGTCTCTCTTTAGAACTTTGGAATTGATTGCATGACATGGCAAACAACTGACACAGTGCCACTCAACATGGCGTGCCCACATCAAAGAAGGTGCTGTCCTTTCTGAGCAAAGCAGAATTGAAACAGGTCAAAGGAAATTCAGGATGCTCAAATTTAGAGAAACCACCCTAAATGTTCTCGTGGATTATTTGTGCCCGACCTGTGGTAGAACATTCTTAGTTCGTATTGATCTGGTCAGCCACAGTCAGATACACTGAAACTTGATTCTAACATAGTGATGTCATTTTGGTCCTCCTTGAGAATGGAGGACAACCAACCAAGTTCCTTGAGGGCAAGAATATTAATGTTTTGATTTGTTTTAACCTTTCATCCTTATATGCTTAGAATAGTTACTTTATAGATATTTGTTAGATAATATTACTTACTTATATCGAATTCCAGTTCCTCATTAACTATTATTCTATCATTCTCAGACTAAAGATCTTTCTTACCGGCAAAGGACATGGATGGATATATGATTGTATCTCATCTTATCTAGCTAGCTAACTATTCCAGTGTGTGTGTGTGTGATTCTCCACTTTGATCTTTATACTCAGATCATGGCATTTTGGATGGACATCCTGGCCTAGAAGCTACAGAGTATATAAGACCTGAGTTCAAGACTTTCGTCTGACACACAGGCTGAGTGGTCCTGAGCAAGTCACTTAACCTTTCATTGGCTTCACTGATTTATTAAGTTTATAAGTCTTGGAGCACTTGGTCATCTACTTTGGTAGAGAGAGTTTCTTTAACAGAACCTCTCTGCAGCACTGAAATCACAGATCTATTGGTAGAAGGGATTATGAATACACCAAATAGTGAGGTGAGACAAAGGCATATTTTTTAACTTCTTTTAAGTCTCAATTGAAATCCCGTCTTCTATAGTAAGTCTTCCCTAACTTCTCAATTCTAGTGCCTTCCCTCTATTACTTATTTACCCTATATACAGCTTTCTCATTGGATTATAAGGACAGGGACTGTCTTTTGCCTTTTTTTGTATGCCTAGTACTTATCAACAGTGCCTGGCACATAGTAGGCAATTAATACATATTTATTGAATGAATGAATGAATGAATGAATGAATGAATGAATGAACTCAATTGCTTCCCCAGTCCCTGCTCCAATTTTATTAAAAGGGATGCTTAGTCTGTAGATATTCTTTTCTGGTTTTTAACATCTAATGCCTAACTTAAATTTTATTTTGCAGTAATTTTGTTGCTTAAGCTGAAGCTTTCAGTGGTTGTTTTCCAGTATTTTTAACAGGAAATAATCACTAACCAGATCATCAATCACTCTCTATTTTCCTGAGGAAGAAGAAAACCAAGAAATAAAATTTTGCTCTAACTTCTCTATGGTGAATACTGAAATAACTCAGAATAAGCAAATTCAGCTTGGAATTTATAATGAGTTGAAGCTCATTAGCACATTAGCAAATATATATATATAAGAGTTTTGAAAGGTTTTCCAGGCCTGAAGTTAGCTATGACAACTAATTACCTTTAGGCTGAATCATATTAGAAAATGAGTTCTATTCCCCCCTGTACTTCATATGCTCTCAAGTAGCAAGATGCTTACAGAAAGACATTAACCCTTTGGATCCATAACAATATCTTTTGGGTGAATTGACATACGTGGCAGAAAAGGTCTCCTAAGCTGCATCAATGCTTCAGGGTATTGTGCCATGTGGACAGATCCCAACTTATCGGTGCAGCTGAAAAATTATAGTTAGAATAGTTTTGTGCTTCCCATTTGCATTTTGCTGACTGTCAGAAATTGACTTAGATGTTGGTAGATTATTGTTATCTCAGAGTTTCCACTATTATTTTATGTGTTTCCCAACAGTATAGTGAAGTGGACAAAACACCGGACTTTGAGTCAGGAAGGCCTTCGTTCAAAACCTTCCCCAGTCATTTCAAGCTGTGTTACCTGAACAAGTTAGTTCTCCTCCCTGAGTTGCAGTTTCCTCATTTGAAAAATGAAAATCATATTAGCACTTATTTCACCAGACTATTATGAAAATCAACTGAGATAATGGCCACAATATTATTTGCAGACCTTTTAAAGTGCTAAATGAGAATGATCTATCATTATTGTTCCCTTCATCTTCATCCCTTCATTATGTCTCTATTTGAATACTATGCTGCCACATCGAATTCTTTCCTAAAGAAGTCCTTTGATATGGCCCTATTTCCTTTTTATTGGGACAGGTCATTCTCTGACCTCTATCTGTGCCCTAAATTGAAAGCTGACCATCCTTAAATATAAGCAGATGTCAAATCCAAATTTTTTTTTAACCTGTAACTTTGTTCCAAAAGACTTGTTTGTCATAATTCCCACAGTTCAATTTCTTGTCCAGTGCTCTCTCCTGGATTAAAGTAATCTCTTTCTTGTTGACCTTTTCATCTTCTATGCATCTGAACATCTTCTTCACACTGTAGCAAAATAATTTCTTCTGGTTTGTGGCTTTCACTATGTCAATCTGCTACTCACAGACCCTATTTTCCCTTCATTTTTCCTTCCCTATTTTCCCATCATCCTTCTACTGAAATTTATGTAGAGACCTTCATTGTTTTTAGTATGTCTTGACTATGTTAATCAATCTGTTGGGACTGGCTTCAGCAAGTCTGCTGTATGTACTTTAATCCCATCCCCTACCAGTTAGTCAGTATGCAGTGATAGCACTAATCCCATCTCTTCATGAGTACATTGAAAACATGACAACAGCTACCATGCATACTCACTAACCCAGATCCTCATTTGAAATGTGGGCCAATCACAATATTTGGGGACCAAATGAGACACAATGGCTCATTCCCTTTTGGAGACATGGACCTATCCTAATGGCCTTTCTTTTTAGGAAAGATTGTCTTTAAAAGTAGTGGTTGCTTGTATCCCCAGTTCTAATCCCTGGGGCTGGTCCCTGATGACCAGTTCATCTGAGCTTCTTCCTTGATTTTTTTTTAAATAAACTCCTTTTTAATTTTCTCTTTCTGAGTTTGTCTCTTTTATCAGAGCAAAAGACTCAAACAAAGAATTTTCTCTGTAACAATCCAGTTCAAATATCAACTTCCAATTGCTGCTGTCAAGACCCTAGGAGTCTGTTTTCTGTTCTTACTCTATGCTGGCTCTTGCTCTCCATGAAATCCAAGCACCTGTAACTTATCTATTGCCCTCCTGACACTTTTTTCTCATTTATATCTCTGAGCATTTGACCTGAGGATTCAAGGAGGAAAAAGCAACAAAAAAAATCCCTCACTTTTTGAGTCTGCTAAACCTCATTGTCCTTCTCCTTTGCATTAAATCTTGGATCAAGAAAGCTGCACCCTACCCATAGTACAAACTATTTGCATGTTCCCTGAAAGCATTTGACTTTTGAACACTTTCTCAGCATAATGGATACAAAATACAAATATATGGGTTCATTTCAAGCCTTATCTATCCTCTAAAGTTACTTGCATTCTCTACTATATATCCAGGAAATCTTATATCTGACAACATAGCACTATTCATCCTTTTTTTTTACTTTTTGACCCTCTAAACTCAACTGTTCTTTTTTTTCTGATTTCACATCTAATGAGTGTTAAAAACCCATCTCTAGAGAAGTCCGGCCCTTTTAATTCTGATATAACCCAAGTAAGCTCTGCGTATTCTTATTATAACTTACATTCTTACAGGTAAATCAATTGCCCAGATGTTGGATAACTACATCTCCACTCTAAAGCTCTGAGAGTAGTCCTAAGAAGTAATTGGGTATTTTTATCTGATACCATAGTCTCATACCCCTGCCAAAGTGCTTCCTTCAAAATTATCAGTTGATAATCACATAGTTAGCTGGCCATAATTAGCTTTTAGAAATGAGAATTTATTACAGTACTTAAAAAGTCTATGGGAAAGTGGGTTCAAACTTAGCGAACACACGTGGCCAAGGGATAACTCACAACTCCTAGCTGCTTCAAGCCCTTCTCTCCTATTCATAGGATACTCAAGAAGGCATAGTATAATCTCTTTGTTGAGTTCCTTTGAAGCTATGAGTCTAATTTGTTCCTAGCTACCCATGATGCAGACACTATAGCCAACTGATCCAAGGATACTGGTTAATACATCAATGGAAAGTTTCCAGACTCTTTGAAACCGGAAGATCCTCCTTTGGTCTGGTGTAAGAGTGAGAAAATTTGGTCAAAGTTGAGTCACATCCCCCATTTTCTAGATTTCTTTCCCTTCTTAGCTTGCTTGATAATTTACTGATGATTCCTTAGGCATACTAAAGTTTCCTCTGCGTATTCTTGTGCAACAGCATTCTATTTCACAAGGCCTTTTCAGACTTAAAGGCTTTTGTTTGCTTGATTGAAATGTGTTCTCATCTTGTTAAGATATCAGAGAGAAAATAGAGTGGGAATATTTCAACCCCATTTTTACTGTGTAAGAAGATTCCATTGATTCTGAATCATTTTTATTGATCCTATTAACAATTAATTGAATTTGTCACATAACTGCCTAAATCATGGTTCTTTGTTTCTCAACTTAGTTCAGAAATTCAGCTGGCCTGTAATGAGTTAACTTTAGAAATCTAGTTCTCCTGCTAATCACTGTTCTATTCTTGCCTCAAGGGAATCTTCTATCCTTCAGGGATACAGGTGTTCACCAGGGAGTCTGGTCTAGTATTTTTACACCACCAAGCTATCTTTCAAGGATATCTGGTTTACTATCCAAAGAGACCTGGTCCATTGTTTGTAACCTTGCAGGCAGACTTAAACGACGAACTTTTCTTAGTCATAGGAGGGAAGGAAAGGGTTGTTGTTAGTCCCTCATTCTCAACTTCCAACCAGTCATATTGTTCTCTGTGACTCAGATATATAACTAATCATGTTGTCTTGATCCCCATGATGCTGCCAACCCTGTAACCAATTGTATTATTTCTTTAATTATCTTGTTCTGCTCTTTGTTCTATGTTTATAAAAAAGAAGCTGCATCTTGATCTAGGGATCTTTTGACTTACTGAAGCAGTCATTAGACTCACTTTATTACCAGGCTCATGCTCTGCTAATAAACTGTTATCTTGGGGCAGTTAGGTGGCGCAGTGAAAAGAGCTCTGGCCTTGGAGTCAGGAGGACCTGAGTTCAAATCCAGCCTCAGACACTTAACACTTATTAGCTGTGTGACCCTGGGCAAGTCACTTAACCTCAATCATCTCACCATAAAAGCAAAAAAACAAAAAACAAAAACAAAAAAAAACTGTTATCTTACTTGGAGAATACATTCCTCAGTCTACCTTTGTTAAATTTCATAACATTTGATATCAGTCTTTTATAGGGGGATAGTAGAGGCAGTGGGAACAGGGCAGCTATACTTTTTTGTTTTTGTTTTTAAAAAGATTTTATTAAAGATCTTTACAGAAGAGCTTCAGGGCACCATTCCAAGTGTCACAGAGTCCTGTTATGCAGTGGGCACTGCTGGGGCATAGCTGGTTGCTCTGCCTTCCCACTCTTCTGATCTGAGATCAGGGTGGTGGGAAGAATCTCATCCTTGGGCTCTCTGCTGCTCACGTGGTTGGGTAGGGGCTTCTTAGGGCCAATTTTGCCACTTGGGTCCCAGGGCAACATGATTTTGACTTTAATTCCCAGTACACCCTGTCTGAGGAGGATGTGGTGCATAACTGTGTCAACATAGTAGTTGACAGGGTCTCTACTGTGGATCATCAGGCCATCCACAAATTTCATGGACTTGACCCTCTGGCCTCTGAGCTTACCAGACATCACCACCTCACATCCCTTTGCTCCATTTTCCATAATGAAGCAGAGGACACCATAGCAGGCCCTACGAACAGCAAGACCTCCCAGGAGTTTGTAATAGAGGGACTTAGCCTGGGCAATAGCCCAGAGATCTCTGGTCCCACCTTCTTGGCATACAGCTCTACACTGCCTTCAGGGAAGCCAAACCTCTTCTGAACTACAGCTGTCAGTTCATGAATCCAGTGACCCTTCTCCCCAAGGACATTCTGAGTCCTTGTGGCCAAGATGTTAATTTCTGTTCTGGTTGGGGTAACTCAAACCTCCACCCCAGAATAGCCATCCTCAGCCAGCTCCCTGGTGAGAAACTCATTCAGCTTGACTCTGAAGATGCCATCAGCAACAAACTTCCTCTTCTTGGAGATCTGCACCGCCATCTTGCACCAACAGGAAAAGGGCAGCTATACTTTTCCTAGGGTACATATAATGTATTAGTCTCCCTTTTATAAGAAGAGAGAAAATATAATATAGTAGGTGCAATGCTGGCTAGGGAGTTAGGTAGATCTAAGTTCAAATCTCACTCATCTCAGACACTTTCTAGCCCTTTAAAAACTTAACTTCTGAGGCAGCTAGGTTGCACAGTGGATAGAGATCCAACCTTGGAGTCAGGAGGACCTGAGTTCAAATCTAGCCTCAGACACTTGACACTTACTAGCTGCATGACCCTGGGCAAGTCACTTAAACCCAATTGCCACACACACACACACACACACACACACACACACACAAACCACTTCTCTTTATATTAATTTTCTCATCTGTAAAATGGAGAGATAAAATAATAACACCTCCTTCACAGTTATGGTGAGAATTGAATTCAATAATATATGCAACATGCTTTGTAAATTTTAAAATTACATAGTTGTTATCTATTGGGAAGCTACATTTGATAAGAGATTTTAAAATATTATTTTGACTTCAAAGAAAAAGTGTATACATATATATATATGACAGGCAATCATATTATTGTTTTGTTTGTATATACTTTTTCTTCTATGTGCATGTGTGTATATCTGTCTGTCATATATTTGTGTGTATTTGTCATATATATATTTATATTTATATGTATAGTATGTATGTATATATATATATATACATATACATACATATATGTGTATCTGATGACTCTGGACTTGTATGAAAAGACTGAAAACAGAATTGTTTATCCTAGTATCCAGTAGATCCATGCCTAAAGTCTAATATTGAATATTGTCCAGTAAACTAATGGACCCATGGTCCCATTGATGTGAGTATTCCCTACAACATCTGCATGACTTACCCTGTGTGATTCTTGACCTGTCCTTCCATAAATCTTCCAAAGGGAGTTTCCTCTGATGTCTTTATCCCTCCCCTCTTTATTTTACAAAGGAAACTGAGGACCAGAGAAATGAAATGACTTGCTTGAGGTCACTTAGGTGGTAAATAAGCAGAAGGGCTAGGATTCAAATTCCAAAGCCACTGATATTTCTAATTTACCATTCTGCCTCTCAAGCAAATGCAATCATTCTATAGGTAAAAACTTCTCATATGGGTACAAGGAACTACGCAGGCAAAATATTATTTATCTGTCCTGTCGTAGGTTTCTCTCATTGAGTTTTCCCCACAGGGAAAGAGGTCCAGCAATTCATAGGACCATAAAAACTTTATCCAGGCTTCCCAGTGAATGCAAGTGATAGTAGTCACTGCCTATGATCTGCTCTCTTCTTTCATGCTTGGTTGTTACCTTGTGTAAATATATTCTGGGCATTGCAAGCTCAGTAAATGCCAAATAGTGTTGACAACTAACTGGAGAACGGATACAGCCATCTTCTTTATTGGAAACCATTTCTCCTTACCTTGTCTTCCCCTTCAAAATGTAAGTTCCTTGAGAGCAAAGACTATCATATTTTTTTCCACTATATCCCCAGTTTCTATCATAGCTCATGGCACATAGTAGGCATTTAATAATTTATAGATAGACTGATTAAAATTAATTGGATACTTATGGAATGCATGGACTATATTTTGGTTATTTTTTTGTTCTCATCACAAGACTGGCTTACTTGCTTTTCTGGTCATAATCCATCTCTGATTGTAACAAAAACAACAATTACAATAACATCAACAAAAATAATAATATTTGACATGTATATAATAACTTAAACTCTGCAAATCATATTATATATATATTATGTCAATTGGACCTTATAACCTAGGAGGTAGGTGTTAGTGTAATCCCCATTTTACATATGAGAAAATTGAGGATCACTAAGTTTGGGTGCCTTACTAAAGGTCATACAGCTAGAACTGAGGCAGGATTTAAATAAAGTCTTCCTAATTCCAAGTAAGACACACTATCCATTGAAGTACCAATCTGCTTCTAGATTATCCTTTCTACCCCTCTTTCTCTGCTATTCTTTGTTAGATGCATTTACATCTTACAGAAACCCACCATATGCCTCTCCACTGATTGATCTTTGGATGATTTGTAACTTTATTTTTTCTGATGCTGTAGTATTTTATGATCCTCAGACATAAAGTCTCTCTCAAAGAAGTTTACTTGTTGAAATAATGTGCCTTTGGTTTAGGGAGAAGCCTGGAGTACTAAAAGCAATGGACAATTTCCAAAATACAAACCAGCCTCTTCTGTCTGCTTTGGCTCACCAGGCCTTTGTTTCATTGTCTATGAAATGAAGAACTAGGACAAAATGACCTCATTGGTGGATGTGACTTCCATGTGTGATTATCTTCAAGTTATCTTATATTTATTCATATGTTGCCTTGTCCATTAAACAGTGAGTTACTTGAGGACAGGACAACGTTTTTGCCTTTTTTTCTGTATAACCGCACTTAGTACAGTGCCTAACACAGAGTAAGCTCTTAATAAATGCTTGCTGACTTGATATGATTTAATTTTCAAGGGACATTTTTAATTCCATAATTCTATGGAATTAATTCATAATGAAATGGAGAATAATCATGAAATAAATGTCATATACAAAGTAATAATTGTGTTAAGGTATGTCATTTAATTCACAAAGTATATACATTAATAAAAGGAGGTAAAAAAGTAACCATTTTTAAATATATAAAAATTACTGATAACATGAACATTACTAGGAACTACTGATATTGCCTTTGATCAGGGAAAATGCATAATATAATGGTAAGAACATTGGACTTGGCATGAGTAGACATGTTTTTGAACCTATCCTCTATATTTACCAGTCATATGTCCTAGGACATGTCACTTTAATTATTTAAGTTTCTTTTTTCACACTACCAAATTCATAGAGATTTGGTTTTATTTTGAATTAATTTACTATTTTATTTTTCCCAAGTTACATGTAAAAATAATTTTTAAAAATCATTTAAATCATTTTATAAATAATATTATTTAATAATTTAAATAAATTAATAGTAATTTAAAAATCATTTTTAAATTTTAAATTGATAAAGCAAGCAATTTATCAAAGGTTACACATGTATAGTCATACAAAACATTTCCTTATTAGTCATGTTGTGAAAGAAAACATAGACCAGAAAAGAAAAACCTCGAGAAAAATAAAGCAAGTTAAAAAAGTATGTTTCAATCTATATTCAGACACCATCAGTTCTTTCCCTGGTGATGGATAGGGATTTCATCATGAGTCTTTCAGAGTTGTGTTGGATCATTGTATTGCTGAGAATAGCTAAGTCATTCACAGCTAATCATCTTATAATATTGCTGTTACTTTGTACACAATACGTTTCACTTTGCATCAGCTCATGTAAATCTTTCCAAGTTTCTCTGAGAGCATCCTCCTCATCATTTCTTTTAGCACAATAGTATTCCATAAAAATCACATACCACAATTTATTCAGTCATTCCCCAATCGATGGGCATCCCCTCCATTTCCAGTTTTTTGCCAACAGAAAAGACCTGCTCTAAATATTTTTGTACATATAGGTCTTTTTTTTCCTTTTTATTTTTTATCTCTCTTGGGATACAGACCTAGTAGCTGTATTGCTAGGTCAAAGGGTATGCTTGGTTTTATAGCCCCTTGCCTATAATTCCAAATTGCTTTACAGAATGGTTGAATCAGTTCACAGCTCCACCAACAGTGCATTAATGGCTCATTTTCCCCACATCCCCTCCAACATTTCTCATTTTCCTTTTCGGTTCTATTAGCAAATCTAATAGGTGTGAGGTAGTACCTCAGAATTGTTTTAATTTGCATTTCTCCAATCTTTAGAGCATTTTTTCCCTTAATGCTATAGATAATTTTGATTATTTCACGTGAAAACTGTTCATATTTTTTGATCATTTATCAATTGGGGAATAGCTCTTATTTTTATAAATTTGATTCTGTTCTCTATATGTTTGGGAAATAAGGCCTTTATCAGAGAAACTTGCTTCAAAAGTTTTTTTTCAGTTACTATTGCTAACTATATTATCCTCCACTCTATCCTCCCCCATTTATTCCATCCTCTCTCTCCTTTCTGTCTCTCTTCAAAAATGTTTTGCTTCTGACTACCCCTCCCCCAATATGACCTCCCTTCTATCACCTCCCCCCTTTTCTCTTATCCTCTTCCCTTCATACTTACCTGAATGGTAACATATATTCTATATCCAATTGAGTGTGTACGTTATTCCCTCTAAGACAATTTTGATGAGAGTAAGGTTCACTCACTCCTTCTCACTTCCCTCTTCTTCCCCTCGACTGTAAGAGCTTTTTTTGCCTCTTTTATGTGACATAATTTACCCCATTCTACCTTTCCTTTTCCCTTTCTCCCAGTATGTTCCTCTTTCACACTTTAATTTAATGTTTTTAGATATCACCACTTCATATTCAACTGACACCTGTGCCCTTTGTCTATATGTTCTCCTAACAGCCCTAATAATGAGAAAATTCTTATGAGTTATGAGTGGCATCTTCCCAAGTAGGAATGTAAACATTTTAATCTCATTAAATCCCCTTATGACTTTCTTTTCCTGTTTACCTCTTCATGTTTCTCTTGCGTCTTGTATCTGAAAGTCAAATTTTCTATTCAGCTCTGGTCTTTTCATCAAGAATGTTTGAATGTCCTCTATTTCATTGAATGTCCATTTTTCCCACCTGAAGGATTATACTTGGTTTTGCTGGCTAGGTGATTTTTGGCCTTTGCCCTCCGGGATATCATTTTCCAAGCCCTCCAGTTCTCTAATATAGAAGCTGCTAAATCTTGTGTTATCCTAACTCTGGGTTCTATGATACTTGAATTGTTTCTTTCTGGCTGCTTGTAATATTTTCTCCTTGACCTGAGAGTTCTGGAATAATATTCCTGGGAGTTTTCATTTTGGGATCTCTTTCAGGAGGTGATTGGTGGATTCTTTCAATTTTTATTTTATCCTCTGGTTCTAGAATATCAAAGCAGTTTTCCTTGATAATATCTTTTTTTCTTTACAATTTAAAAAAATAATTTATTTATTTTTAGTTTTCAACATTCACTTCCATAAGATTTTGAGTTCCAGATTTTGAATTCCAAATTTTCTTCCCCTCCCCCACCCTAAGACAGCATGCAATCTTATATAGGCTCTACATAGACATTCATATTAAACATATTTTCAAATTAGTCATGTTGTAAAGAAGAGTTAGAACCAATGGGAGGAACCATGAGAAAGAAGAAACAAACAGAGAGAGAGAGAGAGAGAGAGAGAGAGCAAAGAGTATACTTCAATATGCACTCAGACTCCATAGTTCTTTTTCTGGATCTGGATACCATTTTCCATCAGGAGTCTTTTAGAGTTGTCCTAGATCTTTGCATTGCTAAGAAGAGGTAGTCTGTCAAGGTTAGTCTTTGTACAATGTTGCTATTATTGTGTGCAGTGTTCTCCTGGTTCTGCTCACTCCACTCAGCATTAGTTCATTTAAGTCTTTTTAGGTTTTTCTGAAGTCTGCCTGCTCAACATTTCTTATGGAACAATAGTATTCCTTGATAATTTCTTGAAAGATAATGTCTAGGCTCTTGTCTTGATCTTAGCTTTCAGGTAGTCCAATAATTTTTAAATTGTCTCTCCTGGATCTATAAGGTCAAGTTTGGTTTTATTTTGTTTGAGAAAAATGCTTTGTAGAAAGCTATATAAATGAAAGCTATTTTTCATCCAAAATTAGTTTGGCGAATTTTACAAAGATATCTAAACCAGAATTGAATTCTGATGGCTTTTAATGTTGTGATTTACATTATTATGATCATGTGCAATTTATTGTGATAATTCTATTTATTTGGTATGCATCAGTTCTGACAGTTCTTCCTCAGTTTCTCTGGGAGTCTTCATATTTGTTGCTTTTTATGAAACAATATAATCTATACATCCACAAAACATCAAGTGTTCTGCTCTTCCCTTCTAAGATCAACATGGTACAGTGAAAGAATACTGCTTTTTACCATGATGAACTGTATTTAGATCTTGCCTCTAATATTTACAACCTGTGTGACCATTGACCAATTACTTAATTTGTGTGGACCTCAGCTTCCCCATCTTTAAAATGAGGGGTTTGGCTTAGATGGACTTTTAGATCCCTTTTGGTTTTATATTTATGATCGTTCCCTAGTTTATTGACCTCTCTCAATAGGCAGGTGTTTGTTTGTTTATTTTAGTGAATGTAAGTGATCATCAATATTTATGAGCAAAAAATATACCATCACCTTAATAAACATTGTAATACAGTATAGAACTGCAGTTCTAACCAGAACAAAGATTTGATTCAAAAAAGTTCATTAATCCTCTTTTAAATCTTACTCATCAACTGTTGCTGTCTTTGTCAGCTCAAGAATTTTCTCTGTTCAAAATAATTTCTTTATATTCTTTCTCTAGTTTCTTTCTTCTTTTAAATTTTGATTTTATAAACTTTAGTTTCTATTGGGCCAAAAAAAAATTATCCATCTTTTTCTCCCCTCTTCTTTTTCTTTCTTTTCTGTTTTAACCTTAGTAGAGTTGATTTCTATTATACTAAAAAGTCACCTGACTTCCCTCTCCCTCTATTTCATTCTATTATATTCTTTTTCATGCTCTTTGATTTTGTTTATCTAAATTCAATGCTTCTCTTTTATAGTATGTAAATTTTTCCTGGGCAAGTCACTAATCTCTATCTGCCTCAGTTTTCTCATCTGTAAAATAGGGATAATAATAGTACCTACCATGTAAAGTTGTTCTGAAGAAGAAATGAGATAACAATTGTAAAGTACTAAGCACAGGGCCTGGCATATAGTAAACACTATATTAATGTTAGCTATCATGATTTATTGTTGCTGTTATTGTTCTCATTTGACTTCAGTTGGCTCAGTTTCTTTCTTCCTTATCCTCCAGGTTGCAATGATTTCCTGATAAAACCACTCATCAATAGAGGTAAGTTACTTGAAAGATCCCATACACTTTTTTTTTCCTTAGCTCTACCATTGTTAGCAGTATGATTTTGGTAAATTACTTAACCTCTTTCTATCTCATTTATCTCATTTGTATCATGAGGTAGTATTAGTTATCCTACCTCTATCAGAGAGTATTTAATGAATGTTAAAAATGTTATGGAAAGGAAAAGGTGCTATATGTGCAAAACGTGTGATTATTTTCTCTCCTGAAGTGCCACTGAAACAGTAGGCCTCTATCTTTTTCCAAGAGATCCTTTCCAACCATGGTTTCTGTGAAGTTCCCTTATTCTCTTTCCTCTCCAACTGCTCTTTCAATACTTCTTTCAGCTGTTCTCATTTCTATGATCTGACACTGCCAATTTTGTTTTCCTTTTAATAATTCTGCAGCCTATTAATCATATCAATGTGCCATCAATATTTTTTTAATCTTCACACATTATCATAAGATGGGTTATTTTTCCACCCGTTTTTCTACAATGCCAACATATCCTTTGTCTGAGTCCAAAAGATCACACCTGTGCAATTTGGAAAGCATCCAATAAACTCTGTAGAATTTTAAATTATATTATCTTTAATTTAGCCTCTTTTGGTATAGTATCAGTGAAGTCAAGCAGCCCATTTCATTGATTTTTTTCACTAAATTGCACATTTAGATTCCATTCTGTTTTTTCTTTCCATAGATGAATCAATTCTTCCAGGTAGATTTATTCCTTTAAAAAAGAATAAGGCTTGAAAAGCATTTCCCAGTTAGATCATATATTACAATTTTAAAGCCACAGTAGAAGAATTCATCCATATTTTAATAGATTTTTCAGATTTTTTTCAACTTTGGGAAATTCAGCAAAGCTTCTTGTGGGAAAATATGTCTCAGCTACTGTCCTGTGTCTCTTTTCTGGAAAGCATATCTCAATTACTTACAGATTTTTTTCTATAGAAAATTTTTCAATAGAAAAATTATAATGATTATTTCTATACAATTTATATACCTGAGCTCATACTTTGCCAAATTAGATTTGTCCTTTCAAATAAATTTCCCAGTAGAATAATATAGATCATAACATCTTCTTTATTATATCCAAAATACGGGAAATACCAGTGTTTTTGTCATGTGATTTGTCAGTCAGGCTCAGTCAACAAGATTTTTTAAAGTTCTTAATATATATAAGACACTCTACTAAGTGTTGGGGATATGAAGAAAGAAAAATTCTTAGTATCTGCCCTTAAGGAGCTCACATTCTAATGGAGGGGATGATTCTTTCTCCTGGCTTATTCCGCAATCTGTTCAGCTGCCACACTGGATTGCCTTAACTCTCAGAGGATCACTTCTCATTCAGTTGTATTGGATTATGAAAAAGTCATTGCCTGAGACCATCATATCAGAAAGAAGTCCCTGCCGCAATGTTAACTTCCTTCCAGACTCATTCTCTGTTTTGTTCCTTATTCATAATACTTGCCTTGCCCCTATGCAGGTACCTCGCCCCACATTCTATTACCACCTTCATATGCTGTTTTGGTGAGAGTAGGTAAAATCTTATTTTATTTATTCATTCATTGTCATTCATTTATTATAGTGCTTGGCACGTATTAAGCATGCAGTAAGTGTTTTTTTTTTTCTGTCTACATATCTATCCATTTACCTAAATAAGTAGGTATATATACATTATATCAAATGTAAATGAAAGATAATCTCATGGGAAAGGCAAACATCATCATTTGACTAACAGTAATTACGAATAACCTGCTATCAGAGGTGGAGCCAAGATGGCAGAATAAAAGCAGTGACTTGCTTGAGCTCTCCACCAAACCTCTCCAAATACTGTAAAAATGACTCCAAACAAATTCTAGAGCAGCAGAACTCACAAAAAGACAGATTGAAACAAATTTCTAGCCCAAGACAACCTGGATGATTTATGGGAAAGTTCTGTTTTGTTAGGCTGGGAGAGGAGCACAGTTCAGTGTGGGCTGTGTAGGAAAAACAGGAACCCAGAGAAACTGGAGCAGGCATCAGGGGGCTGAATCATGGGCAGCTGTGGTGGTTTCCAGACCTCCAAACCCACAAATTCCAAAGACAACTTAGAAGGTCAGTAGGAAAGGTTTATGGGCCTGGGTGACAGAGGAGCATGGTCTGGCCCCAGCCATTGTACAGCCCTGGGGCAGTGGCAGTGGTGGCTGCTTCTGGAGCTCTCAACCCACAGATGGTGGGGGTATTGAGCAACTGATAAGAGGGGGAATTGCAGGGATCTGTTTACTGGGTCTGAGGCTTGTGCTTGGATCTGGGTCGCGGTCCTGGGATGTGGTCCTGGGGTGAGGAGGAGTGCTGGCATAGCAGCACTTGTGGCAGCAATGGAGAGGGAATCCTCACATTTCCAAAACAGAAGAGAGTGCTCATGATCACTCATAGACCAGAACACAAGCCAGGAAAGCAGTAAACACCTGTCCTTTGATTGTACCATCTTGGAAGAACTAAAATTTAGAGGTCCCTAGAAGTATCTCTGAAAACAGCTACACAAAACCTTTGAAGCTTGGGAGAGGATGCCCTCCACACTGGAAGCACAGCTCTACCTTCATAAAGAGTTAAAAACTCAAGTAATTGCCTAGGAATGTGAGCAAACAGCATAAAAAAACTCAGACCATGGAATCTTGCTTTGGTGATAAAGAAGATCAAAACATACAACTAGAAGAAGACAACAGAGCCAAAGTTCCTACATCCAAAGCCTCCAAGAAAAATATGAATCAGTCCCAGGAAGAACTCAAAAATGATTTTTTTTTTGCTAGACAATGGAGTTAAGTGACTTGTCCAGGGTCACACAGATAATAAGTGTTATGTGTCTGAGGCTGGATTTGAACTCAGGTTTCCTGAATCCAGGGCTGGTTTTCTATCTACTGTACCACCTAGTTGCCCCCTTAAAAAGGATTTTGAAAAGCAAGTAAGAGAAGTAGAGGAAGAATTGGGAAGAGAAATGAGAGTGATGAAAGAAAATAAAAACAGTGAGTCAACAGCTTGCTAAAGGAGACCCAAAAAATACTGAAGAAAATCACACACACATATATGTATCTACATCTACATCTACATCTACATCTACATACCCAGAGGGCACAGGGTGAGTTGAATATGAAGGGAAGATACGTAAAATAATAAAATTAAGGGGTGAGAGAGAATTGTACTGGGAAAAAGAGAATGGGGTAAATTATCTCACATAAAAGAGAGAAGAAAAAGCTTTTACAGTGGAGAGGAAAAGGGGAAAGGTGAGAGGGAATGAGTGAGTCTTACTCTTATCACATTTGGCTTCAGGAGGAAATAACATACACACTCAACTGAGTATGGGAATCTATCTTAGTCAACAGGAAAATAGGAGAGAAGGAGATAAGAGAGGGGGAAGATGATAGAAGACAGGGCAGATTGGGGGAAGGGGTAATCAGCAACAAACACTTTTGAGGAGGGTTCAGGGTCAAAAGAGAGAATAGAATAAATTGGGGTGGGGTAGGATGGAGGGAATTGTAGTTAATTTCACAACATGACTATTATGGAAGTGTTTTGCATGACTACACATGTATAACCTATATTGGATTGCTTGCCTTCTCAATGAGGATGAGTGGGAAGGGAAGAAGGGAGAGAATTTGGTACTCAAAGTTTTAAAAATTAACTTTAAAAGTTGTTTTTATATGCAACTGGGAAATAAGATATACAGGTAAAGGGCTATAGAAATCTATCCTACCCTATAGGAAAATAGAAGGGGAAGGGAATAAGAGATGGAAGGGGGTGATAGAAGGGAGGGCAGATTGGGGGCATGGGTATTCAGATTGCAAGCCATCTTGGGGTAGGGTGAGGGGAGAGATGGTGAGAAAATTTGTAACTCAAAATCCTGAATGTGAAATTAAAAATTAATTAATTAATTAATAAAAAAACTTAACAACAACAACAAAAGAAAAACCTGCTATCCTTTTCACAACATAATGAAATAAAAATTACATTCAATGAAGGGCCATGGAAACATAGAATACAAATTAATTGGAAATTAAGTAATCTAATCCTAAAGAATAAATTAGTCAAAGAAAAAAAAACATTGAAACAATAATTAATTTCAATAAAGAGAATGACAACAATGATAGAAAATACCAAAATTTATAAGATGCTGCCAAAATAGTACTTAGGGGAGAAATATATATATTTCTTAGGGGAGAAATATATATAGATAATCAATAAAATAAAAAGCAGATCAATGAATTAAGCAAGCAATTAAAAACAAACTAGAAAAAGAACAAATTCAAAATTCCCAATTAAACATCAAGTTGAAAATCCTGAAAGTCAAAGGAGAGAGTAATAAAATTGAAAGTAAGAAAACCATTGAACTAATAAATAAAACTTGGAGCTGGTTTTATGAAAAAAGCAATAAAATACATTAACCATTGCTTAATTTTATTTAAAAACAAAGTAAGAAGAAAACCAAATTATTAGTATCAAAAGGGTGAGCATGTCACCAGTGAAGATGAAATTAAGCAATTATTAGGAACTATTTTGCCCAATGATTTGCCAATAAATGTGGTAAAGTGAAATTGATAAATATTTACAAAATAATAAACTGTCCAGATTAACAGAAGAGGAAAATGAAATCCTTAAATAATCTTATTTTAGAAAAAGAAATTGAACAAGTCATTAATAAGATCCCTAATAAAATATCCCAAGGAGCAGATGGATTTATAAGTAAAATCTACCAAACATTTAAAGAACAATGAATTTCAATACTACATAAACTCTTTGGGAAATAGATAAGGAAGGAATCCTACCAAATTCCTTCCAGTGATACAAATATGTATTTTAACATGGATTTGATAGCTAAGCCAAGGAGAGTAAAACAAAGAAAATGATAGACCAAATTCCCCTAATGAATATTGCTGCAAAAATTTTAAATAAAATAATGAGAAGGAGATTATAGCACTACATCACAAAGATCATATATTATGACCAGGTGGGATTTATACCAGGAAATCAGGACTAGTTTAAAATTAGGAAAACTATCAGAATAATTGAACATATCAATAATAAAACCAACAAAAAATATATGATTATCTCAATTTGTTGTTGTACAGTTGTCAGTTGTGTCCGATTCCTTGTGACTCCAAGTACCATCATATGCTAGGCTTTCATATTCTCCACTATCTCCTGAAGTCTGTCCAAGATTGTGTTCATTCCTTCTATGATATTATCTATTCATTTCATCCTCTACCATTCTCTTCTCCTTTTAACTTCAATCTTTCCCAACATCAGAACCTTTTCCAGTGAGCCCTGCCTTCTCATTATGTAGCCAAAGTATTTAAGCTTCAGCTTCAGTATTTCACCTTTGAATTAATTTCTTCGACCTGAATTTTTTTTGTTGTTGCTGTTGTTGTTGTCATCTAAGTACTGACTGATTTGATCTCTTTGTTATCCAAGGGACTCTCAAAAGTCTTCTCCAGCACCACGAGTTGAAAGTATAGATTCCGTGGCACTCATCTTTTCTTATAATCCAACTCTCACAGCATACATTGTTACTGGTTACCATGGTCAAAACCATGGTTTTGACAATATGAACATTTGTTGGCAAGGTGATGCCTCTGCTTTTTAGCATGCTGTTCAGGTTTGTATTATGCTCTCTTTAATTTCAGGAATGCAGTTGCAATCTGCAATGATCTGTGAGTCCAAGGATATAAAATCTGACACTGCTTCTATTATTTTCTCCTTCTATTTGCCAGGAAGTGATGGAACCAGTTGCCATGACCTTATTCTTTTATGTTAAGTTTCAAGCCAACTTTTACTATCTCCTCTTTCACCCTTTTCCAGAGGGTTAATTCTTCTTCACTTTCTGCCATCAGAATGATATTATCTGCATACCTGAGATTGTCGATATTTCTCCTGGCAATCTTAATTCTGGATTTTGATTTGTCTGTTCTAGCATTTTATATGATATACTCTGCATTTAAGTTAAATAAGGTGACAATATACAACCTTCTCATACTCCTTTCCCAATCTTAAACCAATCCAAGTTTGGTTCTAACTGTTGCTTCTTGACCCACATAGAGATTCCTCAGGAGACAAGTAAGATGATCTGGCACTCCCACCTCTTTAATAGCTTGCCACATTTTGTTGTGATTCACAGTCAAAGGCTTTAGTGTAGTCAATAAAGCTGAAGTAGATGTTTTTTTTTTCTTTCTTTCTGAAACTGTCTTGCTTTCTCCACAATCCAGCTAATGTTGAAAATTTGGTCTCTAGTTCCTCCACCTCTTCAAAACCAGCCTGCTTTTCTGGTAATTCTCAGTTCACATACTGCTGAAGTCTAGTTTATAGAATCTTAAGCATAATCTTGCTGGCATGTGAAATAAGCACAATTGTTTGGTAACTTGAACATTCTTTGGAGTTGCCCTTCTTTAGGAATGGGATATAAGTTGCTCTTTTTCAATCTAGTTGGCCACTGTTGAGTTTTCCAAATTTGATGGTATATTGAGTGCAGCAATTTAACAGTATCATCTTTTAAGATTTTAATAGTTAAATTGTAGTTTTATCACCTCTACTAGCCTTATCATTAGCAATGCTTCCTAAAGCCCACTTGACTTCATTATTAAGAATGTCTGTCTCTGGATCAGCAACCACACCATCATTAACAGTGATGTTAAGATCTTTCTTGTATAGTTCTGTGTAATCTTGATACTTCTTAATCTTTTCTGCTTTTGTTGTCTCCACCACTTTCGTGTTTTAACATGCCCATTTTTTCATGAAACATCTTTTTGATATCTCTAATTTTCTTGAAGAGATTTCTTGCCTTTCTCATTCTATTGTTTTCTTTTAATTTTTTTCCCATTGTTATTTTAAGAAAACCTTCTCTCCTTACTATTCTCTGTAATGCTGCTTTCAATTGGGTATATCTTTCCCTTTATCCTTTCCCTTTCACTTTCCTACTTTCCTTAGCTATTTGTAAAGCCTCCTCATGCACACATTTTGCTTTCTTGCTCTTTTTTTTCTCTTTGAAATGGTTTTTGTGGCTGCTTCTTGTACAGTATTGTGAATCCCTATCCATAATTCTTTAGGCACTCTATCTACCAGATCTAATCCCTTGAATATGACTTGACAAAACTCTATTCGCCTCTGCCCTGCTTCATTTTGTGCTCCAAGGCCAAATTTGCGTTATTCCAATTAACTTTTGATTTCTTACTTTAGCATTCTAATCACCTATGATAAAATGTGACATCATTTTCTAGTGTTGTTTCTAGAAGACATTGTAGGTATTCATAGAATTGATCAACTTTGGCCACTTCAGCATCAGTGGTAGGAGCATAGATTTCTATTACTGTAATGTTGAATGGTTTTTCTTAGATTCTAACAGATAGACTGTTATTTTTGAGATTATAGCCTCATACTGCTTTTCTCACACTTTTATTTATTGTAAGGTCTACTCTATTTCTTCTAAGGTAGGCTTGCACAACATACTGCCCACTGGCCACTTTGGTGGGCCAAATGTGGTCCACAAAACATATGTTATGCAGTCCTATTCTAGGAGATTCTTGCTTATGGTAGTATATGTAATGATCACCTGAATTAAATCCATCCATTCCCAACCATTTAAGTTTATTGATACCCGAGATGTCCATGTCTAATATTTCCATCTCCTGTTTGGCCACATCCAACTTACTTTGGTTCATAGATTCCAGGTTCTGTGCAATATTGATCCTTACAGTGTTGTACTTTCCTTTTGTCATCAGACAAAGAAGGATATAAATTAAACTCACATAAATCATCAGGATTTCTATATATTACCAAAAATTCAGCAGCAAGATAGAAAAAGAAATTCTGTTTAAAATAAATACAGACAATATAAAATACTTGAGAGTCTACCTGCCAAGAGTAACCCAGAAACTATATGAACACAATTACAAAACACCTTTCACACAAATAAAGACAGATCTAAACAATTGGTGAAATATTAACTGCACATGGGTAGGCTAAGCCAATAGAATAAAAATGACAATTTCAGCTAAATTAATTCATTTATTCAATGCCATGCCAATCAAACTACCAAAAATTATTTTGTAGAGCTAGAAAAAATAATAACTAAATTCATCTAGAAGAACAAAAGGTCAAGAATATCAAGAAAATTAATCAATAATGTGAAGGTAACCTAACAGTCTCATATCTCAAATTGTATTATAAAGTAGTTATCATCAAAGCAATCTGGTACTTAGTAAGAAATACAGAAGTAGATAGGTAAAATAGATTAGTTTCATAATACTCAATAGTAAATGAGCATAGTAATCTCATATTTGATAAACTCAAATATTAAAGCTTTGGGGGTAAGAACTCAATATTTGACCAAGAATTGCTGGGAAAACTAGAAAGCAGAAACTTTGGCAGAAATGAGATGTAAGCCAATTGTTCACCCTGTATACAAAGACAAGGTCAAAATAGATAAATGATTTTGACATAAAGGGTGATTCCATAAGTAAATTAGGGGAACATGGAAAATTTTACCTGGGTAAAGGAAGAAGTTGTGATTAAACAAGAGATAGAGAGGATCAAAGGATATAAAATGGATATTTTTATTATATTAAATTAAAATTTTTTTTGCACAGACAAAGTCAATGTAGGCAAGATTAGAAGGAAAGCAGGAAACTGGGAGGTGGGGGAATTTATAGCAAGTTTCTCTAATCAGGACATCATTTTTACAAAAAAAAAAAATTTATAGCAGCTCTTTCTGTGGTGGCAAAGAACTGGAAATTGAGGGCATGCCCAGCAATTGGGAAATTGCTGAACAAGTTGTGGTATATGAATGTAATGGAATACTATTTTGCTATAAGAAATGATGAGCAAGTGGGTTTCAGAAAAACCTGGAAAGACTTATATGGACTGATGCTGAGTGAAGTGAGCAGAACCAGGAGAACACTGTACAAGTAACAGCCATGTTGTAATAAGATTAACTTTCATAGATTTAGCTCTTCTCAGCAATGTAAGGACCTAAGACATCTCCAAAGGTCTCATGATGAAAAATGTTATCCACATCCAGAGAAAGAACTATGGAGTTTGAATGCAGATCAAAGCATACTATTTGTTCTTTTTTTTTCTTTTGTTTTGTTTTGTTTCTTCTTTCTTGCTTTTCCTTCTATTGGTTCTAATTCTTCTTTACAACATGACTAATGTGAAAAAAAGACCTCATTTCTCACACATAAAGAGAACTTGGTCAAATTTATAAGAATACAAGTCATTTCCCAATTGATAAATGGTTAAAGGATATGAACAGTAAGGTTTCAGAAGAAGAAAATGAAACTATTTATAATCATATAAAATGCTCTAGATTACTATTCATTAGAGAAACGAAAATTAAAACTCTGAGGTACACCTCACACCTATCAGATTGGCTAATATGACAGAAAAGGAAAATAACAAATGTTGGAATGGATGTGGAAAAATTGGAACACTAATTCATTGTTGGTGAAGTTGTGAACATTCTGGAGAACAATTTGGAACTATGTCCAAAGGGCTAAAAAACTATGCATACCCTTTCACTTCAGCAATAACACTACTAGGTCTGTATCCCCAAAACATCAAAGGAAGAGGACTCATGTATATAAAAATATTTATAGCAGCTCTTTTTGTGTTAGTAAAGAATGAGAAATTGAAAGGATGCTCATGAATTGGGGAATGGCTGAACAAATTGTGACATGCAATTGTGATGGAATACAATATGTTATAAGAAATGATGAACAGAATGGTTTCAGAAAAATCTGAGAAGACTTATATGAACACATGCAAAGTGAAAAGAGCAGAACCAGGAGAACTTTGTACACAGTAATAGCAATATTTTACAATGATCAACTGTGAATGACTTGACTATTCAGATCAATACAATGATCCAAGATAATTCTGAAAAAAAGACGTGATAAAAATGCTATCCATCTCCAGAGCAAGAATTGATGGAGTCTGAATACATATTGAAACATATTTTTCACTTTCTTTATTTTTCTTGCTATTTTGTAATGTGGAGATATATTTTGTGTGATTTCACGTGTATAATTGATATCACATTTTTTGCCTTCACAATGTGTGGGGGAAGGGGGAGAGGGAGAGAGAGAGAATGCAGAACTCAAAAAATGTAAATGAATGCTAGAAATAAAGATTATTTTCAAAAAAAAATAAACTGCTCAATTCAATTATCTCATTTTTTTTTGTAGTTTATATTCTACTATCACAGTTGTCAAAATACCGCAAAATGGTCTTTATAGGTAACATGACAGAAGAAATATGTGAAAATCTCAGGAGAGGGTAATGATAGTCAGAGTGACTCTATTGAGGGGTCAGCTTTCTTCTGATGATAGAAAGGACTTCCTTGAGTTCAAAACTGATCTTTTCTTTAAAAGGTACAGCACCCCTCAAATGGCTATCAAACCTGTCCTAGTTTTTTTTTTTAGTAGGAGAGTGGGAGAGTTTTTTGTTTTAGTTTTTGCTTGTTTTATTTGTTTGTTTGCTTGTCATGTTTAACTAACCTTTAGTAGTAGCTGAAAACACATTTTAGAGATTATAGAAAAGGAGTTCTTAACCTGGGGTTCACTGACTTTCGAGGTATCCATAGATAGTTTTTGAGAAGTCTTTAAATTTGAATGGGGAAAATTACATTTTTATTTTTTCTAACCTATAACTGAAATTTAACATTTCCCCCAGATATTTAAAAATATTATTCTGAGAAAGGGCTCCAGAGGTTTCACCAGACTGATAAAAGGGTCCACGAAACAAAACAGATTAAGAACTCCTTCTAGAAGATCTTTTAGATCTAAATCTACAATCATTTTATAATACATGCTCTAGAAAGAATGAACATAATTACATGCATCCTGACTAGACCAGAAGCAGATGGAATGATATAAGAAAGACAACATCAAGGGCTTATTTTTCTCCTCATCATTTGGCTAAAAGGAATTATTTGATTCTCTTTTCAGATAGATACAGGGGCACAGCTATTCCTCACTCTCTGGTTTTATGCTAAAGGCTGGAAAATTTTTGTAGGATACCTGTTGTTTTTTTTTTTTTTCTGGTGCACAGAAAAATAGCATAGAATATCCTGAAAATTGGGGCAATTAGGTGACACAATAGATAGAATGCTGGGCCTGGAGTCAGGAAGACCTGAGTTCAAATCTAGCCTTAGACACTTACTAGATATGTGACCCCAGGCAAGTCACTTAATCCTTTTGCCTCAGTTCCTTGTCTGTAAAAGGAGCTGGAGAAGAAAATGGCAAACCAGTCTCTTTTCCAAGAAAACCCCAAAAGGGGTCACACAGAGTTGGACACGACTGAAATGACTAAATAGCAGCATTCTGCAAATAGCATAGAATCAGATTGCCTCTCCTGGTGCATTCTACAGGCATCACAAAAAGTCTTAAAGCAGTTTTAATCCTTAGTAAATATATATCATATATACATATATATATGCTGTTAGTTTTTAAAGCTTAAAACTGCACTAAGACTTTTGGGACACTATAGAATGTACCAGGAGAGGCAAACTTATTCCATGCTATTTTCAGGAATACTTTTGTATTTTTGACTTCAGGGTTGTTTTTAACAACTGTGATCTCAGTTTATAGTAGTGACTTCTGATAGATTTACATATTCATAGTGAACTAAAACTTTCTTTTCAAAACACCCTTATTAATACCTAAAATTTGCAAAGTACTGTGTGGTGCCAGAGATACAAAAACAATTGAAAAATCCCTGTATTTATGGGGCTTGCCTCATACAGAGGGAATGCATCATGTGTGCATGGCAGCATAAAGTACTGCATTTTGAGTTGGGAAGACCTGGATTCAAATCTTACCTTAGACACTTACTAGTTAGGCGATACTGAACAAGCTCCTTGATTGTACTGTGTCTCAGTTTTCTCATGTGCAAAATATAGCTTTGGACTGGATATCCTCTAAGGTCCCATCTAGCTCTAAATCTGTCATACTATTGTAAGTTTAATATATAAAAACTGAAGAAAGAGAGAAAGGACTCACAACTGGAGGTAGGGTGATGAAGAGAGGCTTCACAGAGGTGGCACATGAGCTGATATGTGAAGAGACATAAGCATCCTGAGAAAAAGAGATAAGGAAAGGGAAAATTCAAGAGGAAAGGTTGGGGGATGTATGTTTTAGGAGAATATTTTTGATGGTAGGTTAAAGAGTTTGTATTTTATCCTAGTGGCAATAAGGAGACACTGTATGTGGTTCAAAAGAGCAAGTTAGTGACATGATAAGACCCCTCAGGGCTCAGAAAGATTATATATGGTGGCAGCTGAATAATGGATGGATAGGAGAAGAGAGAGACTAGAAGTTGGGACAACAGTTAAGAGGCCATAGTAGCTGTACAAGTAAGAGGGAATAAGAGCCTGAACTAGGGTAGTTGGTTGTGTGAATGGAAGCTAGAAATCTTTTGCAGGAAGAATTGATGCTTTTGCATCAGATTGCATATGAGAGAGGAGAGTTACAGTCAAAGCTGTTAACAGATCTGAGAGAAAGAGACAATAAAGATGCCCTCAACAGAAATAGTTGAAATTGGAGGAGGGAAAGGTTTAGAAGGAAATGAATGAATCTCATTTAGGACACCTTAAGTTTGAGCTGTCTCCATTAGCAACCCAATCTTCATGTGTCAAAACCACCACCAACCTGACCGCCACTTCCCCCCACACTCCAGTGAGTCCTAAATTCAATAACCCCTGGGAATAGCAGTGTCCCTGCCATACTGCTTGACCCTACTTCCATCCCTATTTCACTGCCATTATTTAGGGGAGTAACCCTTGTAGAAAAGGGGCACATCCTAGAAACCACCAATAGCAACTGTTGATTAATGGACAAGTAATCCCAGGAAGGAAATAGCAGTGCCCCCCCACACCAAGAACCCTGTTTCCAACCCAGCCCCTGTAGCCATTTTCTAGCAAAGTGACTCAGATGGAGATATGCCCTTGCAACTGCTTCTGCATCTGTGGGAGTTTTAGTCTACTTAATAGCTACAGTTACTGGAAATCTAGAAAAAAAAAAAAGTTCTCATCACCACTTGGCACTGTCAAATAGTCCAAAATCATAAAAAATATAGTTTTATGAATGGAAATGACATTAAAGTATATACATTATGGTGTGTATATGATAGGGGAAGGGTGGAGTCTTAATTTCACCTTAGGTTTTCCTAAAGGAGTACTTTGTACTGTTTAAAAATTTCCCTCCCATTTCTTTTACATAACTACTCACTTTTGCATTGTGATTTTTTTTTTACTTATCAACTCTTGACTTTATCACTGTCATTGTGAATTAACAAGATAGATGTTTGGGTTTATAAATGCCACATTTGATTGAATTTAATTCAACAATAAGAAAAATTAAGTGTTGATTTTTTTTTAGTTAGTAAATAAGAATTTGTTAAGCACCTACTATGAGAGGGCACTGTGCCAAGCACTAGAGATATAAAGAAAGGTAAAAATCCCTGCGCTCAAGAAACCCACACTCAAATGAGAAGGATAACATGTAAACAACTATGTACAAATAAGATATTTGCATGGAAGACATTAACATTAAGATGGACCAGAAAAGGCCTCTTGCAGAAGGTGGCACTTTAGTTGAAAACTGAAGGAAGCCAGGAATGCCAGGGGATGGACATGAAGAGGGAGACAATTTGAGGAATAGAGTTTTTGGTTGGGTTGTTTCAGTTGCATTCAACAATTTGTGACCCCATTTGGGGTGTTCTTGGCATTTACTTCCGCAGTACTTTTACAGATGAGGAAACCGGGGCAAAAAGGATTAAGTTGTTAGCTCAGGGTTACACAGCTAATAAGTTATGAGGTCAGATTAGAACTCAGGAAAAATGAGTCTTCCTGACTCCAGGCCTGGCACTCTATTATACCATTAAATGTTGATTCTTGGATGGCACTGCTCTTGGTACTAGAAATATAAACACAATAATAAAACTGTTCTTGCCCTCCAGATGCTTACATTCTGCTTGGAAGACAAAACAAGCACACAAGTAAGTAAATACAAAATATGTACCAAGTAATATAAACAGAAAGAGTGAATGCTAATGACTGTAGGGATTATTAGGTGTCTTATGCTGGAAGGTGAACCAGAGCAATGCTTTGTAGGAGCTAGGAATTCTACAACTGGAAATGAAGAGGGAAGACATTCTATATATAGGGAGCCACTTGTAAGAAATGCACGAGATGGGATGTCATGTATAGAGAATAGTAAGCAGTCCAGACTGACAGGAATGGAGAAGATGTGAAAGGGAGTAATATGAAACAAGGCTGGAAAAATAGGTGAAAACTAGAATGTGGTGGCTATAAATGTCATGCTGTGGCATTTGCAGGTTTGAAGATTTTTGAGGAGTGGGTTGGTGGTATAGTCAAATATCCTTTGGCACCTGTATAGAAGATGGAATGGAAAAAAGAGAGGCTAAAATCAGGGAGATTAATTATGAGGCTGTTACAATAGTCTAGGTAAGAAGTGATAAAGACCAGAACCAGTCACATGAGTAGATAGAAGGTGATGAATGTGTTGAAGATGTAGAATTTGTAACTTAGCAAGTGATTGAATATGAGAGTTAGAGAAGAATGAAGAGTAAAGGACAACTCCAACATTCTAAGTATGGTGAACTGGAAGGAAGTTGGTACTAGCGATAGAAAGGGGTAAGTTTGGATCAGTGATGGGTCTTGGGGGAAATAAAATGATTTCTGACTTGCACATGTTGAATATAATATGCTCATGGAACACCCAGGTGGAGATATCTAGCAGGCACTTGGTGATAACAAAAACAAATTAACAGAAACAAATTTGGGGAAGTATGTCAATATTAGGAATATAATTCCTCTATTTATAATCTTTTGATTACTGAGTCTTCCGTTTCCTCACATGTAAGATAAGGACCAAATAATCTCTAAGGGGGCTTCCTGCTCTAGTCATTATGAAAGTGATCCTTTCTATTGTTCCAGGAATGATTTAAAAACTAAGAATTTTCTCCAGTTTTTATTTAGGCAGATCAGTTAGCTTTTATCAGGACTGTGGGGAAATCTTAAAAGTTTTTTAATCGAATATTTAATTTTAATTTAATGTCCAAATAAAATGCAAAATTGTTTTTAAGTAAATAAAAAATTCTGTACCTAAATTATATAGAAAACTGAAACATCAATCATATAAAACACACACACATACACACTCAAGGTAGCCAAGCTCAACCTGATTTAATAATTTGGAACTCATTTATAAGATTACCCTATATCATCCTGACCCCTGTTCAAATAAGTCAAAGTTTGAAGTGGTATGATGAAGACATTCCAGAAATCTTAGAGGGACCACACACTTTCAAGGTTTTCTAAGCAGTTGAGATAAGGGCTATCTTTGGAATGTGTTTTTTTTCTTGAATAAAAGCTAGGGAAAATTCTTAACTTTAAAAACTTTGTTGGGACAATAGAAGAGATCACATTCACAAGATTTAGGACAAAGAACAATCTTAAATTTTATCTGATCCTCCTCTTACATGTGAAGAAATACAAGGTGGAATGACTTACCAAAGGTCACACAGCTTATAAAACTTGGTGTTCAAAAGCCAACATTTTCCCCACTATAGAACAACATAACTATATTGATACCTACTACTGGGTATAAGTTGAGAAGGAAGTGGTATTATGATCATCATCGTCATCATTATTTTGCATCTCTCCTTTAATAGACAATTTACTCTGGGATACTTGACTAAAACATATCTACAAATAATACAATCAGAAATTTTGGTTACTGTTTTTCTCCTGAAATTCTACCAATTATTAATTGAATAAACAGTAGTATTAAAGCAAACCAAAATAAAATATATCTTTTAAGTGACTGTATTTCACAATCAAGAACTAAGATTGTTGAAATTTTGATTATATGTCTTCTTTTTCTCACTCAAATCCCCCTTGCCAAAGAGTTTTTCCTGTATCCTTATCACCATAGAATCTAATGTGTATGTTTTTTTCCAGGATGTTGATCATCACTTTTTGTTTAGAAGTAGGGAAGACACCTATGCTTTCATCATTGTGGAAGATTCCTAATATGGAAATGACCTCCATGGATGCAGATCAGCAAGTTTTATACAACCTTTAGACTCAGAACTATTTTCCCAGAATCACACAGCTATTATGTGTCCTAGGCAGGATTTGAACCAAGATTTTTCTGACTTTTCTGGTTCTCTATTTACTATAAAAGTCTATAATGTATCTCTTAGTACTTTCTTTGTCATCATCATCACCATCATTATCAACACCTATGGAACTACGATTTCATCAGCTTGGAGACCTATAGGTTCACATACTTCCTTTTGTTAACTCATCTACCATTAATAGAGAGTTGACTAGGGGCAGCTGGGTGGCACAGTGGATAAGCACTGGCCCTGGAGTTAGGAGGACCTGAGTTCAAATCTGGCCTCAGACACTTGACACTTACTAGATAAGTGACCCTGGGCAAGTCACTTAACCCAATTGCCTAGCAAAAAAAGAAAGAGAATAGTTGACTGGGGACACTGAGAGTTGAATGACTTGCCCATAGTCACACAACTACCTTACATTGCAGTCAGGATTTAGACCCAGATCTTTTTAGTGTCAAGTCTGGTGTTCTCTCCATTATTCCACACAGTCTCAATTCATCAGTTCATTTCCATTCCATTACCACTACCCTAATTCAAGCTTCTACCATCTTTTGAAGCTGTCACCCTCCAACCATTGGTGATTTCTTGCCTGGATCATTGATTTGAGGAACTGCCTGGGTCAACCATAATTCTCTTCTCTCCAGTCTCTACTCCAGGTTCTCTGGACTTTTCCAGTTCTACCTCAACTGCCACCTCTCTCTAGAGATGCCTCCACCAAAACTGTCACTTGAGGAAGTGTCAATGCCTGCTAAGACTTATTTTTCTCTCTTCTCTGTTCCTGACTCTCCAACTTTTTTACTCTTACACTGCTCCCCTTTCTACTTTTAATGCATTGTCTCCCTTCATTAAAATATAAGTTTTTTGAGGATTAAGAACTTTTTTTGGCTAATATTTGAATTCTCAGTAGTTAACACAGTCCTGGCACAGAGTAAGTGCTTAACTATCATGTATACTGTGATAGCCACCTAGTGATTACTCCGATCATAGTCTCCCTGGCTCCAAAGCCAGATACGCATTTGGGGAGCAAGAACTTTTTTATTGTTGTTGTTATGGTAGTCTCTATATCTTTAGCACATAGCACAGTACCTTATTTGAAGTAGCTGTTTGGTGGCCTTTTCTTTTTTTTTCTGTGTCCTGTCTCAGTCCCCTCATTATCTCCTGTTGGTTTCATTTTCATCTCTATGCAGATGACTCACAGATCTATATATACACCTTCAGTCTCTCTACTGAGCTCCAGTCCTGTTTCAACTGCTTATTAGACATTTCATATACATCATGTCCAAAATATGTATCTCTTCTCTAAAACCTACTCTGTAATTTACTTCGATACTCATGACAAGAGAATAACTATTCTTCCAGTCTCCTAGGCATACATCAAAGTTATTTTGAACCTCTTACAAATGCTTACTGATCAGTTGACAAATCTTACCATGTCTGTCTCCATTAAATCTCTCACATCTTACTCCTCTGTACTATACTCATATAGCTATAACTTAGTTCAAGCTCTTGTCAAATATCTCTAAGGCTATGATAACACTGAAGTTACTGAAGTGGCATATCTGCTTCAAGTCTGTCTCCACTCCAATTCATCCTTCATACAGATGTTAACGTTTTTTTTTATTTTTCACTCCCCCACTCAATCAATTCCAGTGGCTCCTATTCAATCAAAAATATATATTCATTAGTTACTATGTAAAAGGCATAGTGCAAGGCCTTTTGGGGGAGATACAAAAATGATAACATGTGGTCCTTGACTCAAAGACAAATAAAAACTTCTATGTTTACTTTTTAAAGACCTTCACAACCTTCTCCCAATCTATCTTTTCAATTTCATTACACATTTTTTCTCCTTTCTGAACTCTATGATTCAACCACTTTGGCCTACTCCTTATTCCTCATACCTGGCATCTCTCATCTCTATGCCTCTGTACTGTCCCTCATGCCTGGCATAAACTCTGTCCTCACTTCTACCTCACTGACCCCCTTATTCTATTGCAAACATTGCTGAAGCATCACATTTTATAGGACACCTATCCTTATTCACCTTCTCTCTCCAACCACTGAAGACTTTCCTACCTTATTGCCTTGAATTAACTTTGTATTTATTTTCTTTAAACTTCTATGTGAGTCTCTAGCAAAAAAATTCATTTCCCTGAGAGCAGCCATTGTTTTATTTCATAACTTTATTTCCCTAGAGTCTAACATAGTTCCTGGCACATAGTATAGGTGTTTGATAAATATTGGTTGATAGACTGATTTATTGAATTGAACAGAATTGGTTATTTCCTAGAAAGGGAAGCTAGATTAAATTTTATAACACATTGCCTTCACAATGGCTACCTCCTATTAAAATAATTCTCAATATCTCCCTATAACCTGCAGAATAAACTCAAATTCCTGGCCTGATATTCAAGGCCCTCAATACTTGATACCAATTTACCATTCTATTCTCAACTCTCATTGTATGTATAACCACAAAGACAAACAATATAATTTATTAAGCACCTATGAAGCACTGTGCTGGGTACATGTGACATACAAATAAAAATCATCATAGTCCTTGCTCACAAAGAATACATAATCCAGTAGGCAGAACTATATATGTACATAAATCAGAATGATAAAGCAGAATGTGATGGCAGCAAATGAGACCTCCAAGTTAAGTACACCAAGAAAATTTAATTACCAGTTCTATGCTGATGATCCTCAAATCTACCTTTCTTGTTCCAATTCCTCTGCTGACCTCCAATGTTACATCCACAACTGCCTATCACAGGTCTTGAATGAGATGTTCAGTAGACATCTTAAACTCAATATATCTGAAAAAAATGTAATAGCTTTCCCCCAAATCCTCTCTACCTCCTATCTCCCTCATTACTGTAGACACTACTCTCCCAGTCTCTCAGGCTCTCAACTTAGGAGTTATGTTCAAATCCTCACTATCTTTCACCACCACCAAAACCCACATCACCCTGCACATCCAATCTATTGCTAAGGCCTGTTGATTTTCCCTTTGAAAAATCTCTTGAATATGTCCTTTTCTCTCCTCTGACACTGCCACAACCCTGATACAGCCTCTCATCACCACATGCCTGAACTTTTGCAATAGCTACTGGAAGGTATGCCTGCCTTAAGTCTCTCCCTACTCCAATCCATCTTTCATTCAGTCAACAAAATGGTTTTCCTAAAGAACCATATCACACATACACACACACATGTGCATGTACACACACACATACACACACACACACACACATACACACACACACTTAATAAGCTCCAGTGGTTCTCTACCATTTCCAGAATCAAATACAAAATCCTCTGTCCAGTGATCATAGTACTTCATAATCTAGCCACCTCCTTTCTAGCCTTCTTGTATTTTACTCCCTGCTTTGTACTCTGATCCAGTGATATTAGTCTTCTTGCTGCTCCATGAATAAGATACTCCATCTTTCAGATCCAGGTTATCTTCTCTGTGTGTCCCCCATGCTTGTCATGGTCCCCACCCTCATCTCTATCTACTACTTTCACAGTTTCTATTAAGTCCAAACTAAAATCTAATCTTTTACAGGAAGCCTTCCTCGGCCTCTCTTAATTCTAGTGTCTTTTCTCTATTTCCTATTTGTCTTATATATTATAGTTTGTTTGTACATATTTGTTTGTGTGTTGTATCTCCCATTGATTTGTGACCTCCTTGAGGGCAAAGACTATCTTTTGCCTCTTTTTATATCTAGCACAATGCCTGTCACACAGTTGGTACTTAATAATCATTTACTGACTACTGACTAAGGAAAATTAAAAGAGAGTATCACTGTCTAGAGAATCAAAGAAATCTTCATAAAGGCATTTATTAAACACTTACTATGATCCAGGCATGGTTCTATGCTCTGGAGATACAAATAAAATAAATGAAACTATTTCTATTGACAAAGCTCTTATACTCTAATGAAAAGAAAGGTGTCAGTGAGTGGAATGCATTCTGAGCCTAGGTGATGTCCTCTACAAATGCAGCAAGGCAGGAGATGAGATAGCAGAATGAAATTGGGTAATATCCAATAATCCAGATAGACTGGGATGGAGAGTGCGTGAAGAGGGATTGACTAAAATAATATTAGCCATGCAGGTACAAGTCTTACTTGGAGGATAAAAGAGGTCTAAAATACTAAGCTCAACTGGGACAGTTGAATTTATTAAGCCTAAAACACAAGCCCTTCATATGAGCTTTCTTCACTTTCCCCAAGTAAATATAACAGTAGAAGGCACACTTAATTCACTTTATTATCTCTGGACCTTAGTTGTTACCAAGGGTTCCAAGGTGTAAAGATTAGGAAAGAAAAAAAAATGGTTTCATGACTTATCACCCTAAGTGGTTAGCCATAGGGTGCCATTAGAGTTAGCTCTGAAGGCAATGTTTTGCTAGCCCTAGAATAATTATGCTGAATATTCAGGATCTTCTGGGAGGGTTAATTGGGGGAAATGAAATACTCAGCTTCTGTGCTGTGCAACTGCCGTTATTAAGTTGTGAACATGTTGCAGTTACAGTCACATTGGACATCAACAAAATGATGCTTTGTACAAGCATGTTTTTCTGTCCTTTAAAAGTCTATGCATTCACAGACAAAAGAAGTCAACATTTCACCTTATAATGCAATTGAATTTACCTGTAAAGTACTGAAAGACCTGTAGTAATGACAAATGAGTCTACATATGGAACAAGGAAAGTCCTTAAGGCAATAAAGTGTGCTTAGTATACTCATCAGAGATCATCAGTTCTGTTTTACTATTTAGTTTTCTAGTTTCTTCAAGTCAAAGTTCCAGTACACTGTGTGTGTGTGTGTGTGTGTGTTTGTGTGTTTGTGTGTGTGTGTGTGAGAGAGAGAGAGAGAGAGAGAGAGCCTTTCTTACTTGAAGATGAAACTTCTGAGAGCTCTAGGGGTGGGGCTGAAAGGACCAATGTGTAACCCACTGATCTTTCTATACTGAGTATACATACAGTTTATTCTTTGGTGAGTGGTTATGACCACTGCTTGCAAGGTTTTTGTTATTTTCAAAAGGACCAATGTGTAACCCACTGATCTTTCTACACTGAGTATACATACAGTTTATTCTTTGGTGAGTGGTTATGACCACTGCTTGGGAGGTTTTTGTTATTTTCAACTCTGCCTCTTTATTTCAGAGGTTGCCTGACCCCTTTAATCAAAAGGCTCGGGTATAACAGTATGAACTGGACTATCTATCTACTGTAGTTACTACCCCTTAGTCCCTGCAATGCCATGAAATTACTTTGCTTGTCCATGCCTTTTCCCTTGACTGTGGTTTTCTAGTCAAGCTGATAGTATAGTTACCCCTCCACCTTCCCCCCACCCTCACCAAAGAGTCTAGCTGAAACACTAGTGGTCTATTCAATATCTGATTGGCTTTGTGTCAGCTACTGTGGGGAAAAGGAAATCATTTTCAACAATATAGTTTTATGAGTATAGAATTGTATAATACATGAATTTAGGTTTTAGTTGACTTAAGGCACAAAAATGGAGTCCCCAATGATTTAAAATGCTTCAAATAATTTGTCCTAGTTTCGGGATATATGGGCAATCAGGGACTTTTTCTATGACTAGGGATTTAGGGAACTTTTGGTGCCTTAGGATAAATCTCCTTTGGGTAGGAAAATACAATTTAGGCAACATCTTAAATTATTATACATAGAAGGAAGCATCACATTGCTAACAAATGTTCACCTTTCTTCCTACTGTGAAGTAATAGTAATTTTCCCTATCATATCCAAACCCAAAGAATATTCTTTCTGGACATTTTAAAGTACGACACCCTTGGGAGGGGGGGAAGTGCAACAGGCAAAATTTATCAATAATCTGGTTTCTTCTATACTGACCTGGGTTTTCTTTGGTGTAAGGAATGCTCAATGAAGATACTCACTTTACTAAGATAGGTCAGCAACTGCTTTGCAACTTAGAATGTTAGCAAATTATTTGGGGGCACTAACAGGGCAAGTATATGCCCAGACAATATATGTTAGAAACTGGACTTGAACCAAGGTATTTTTGAGTCCCAAATCATGCCCTCTCATCTAGCAATGGCTTTCTAAATGGAATTCTTATTGACTTTTCTATTCTAATGCTGATCAAGTGAGCATGTGAGTAAATGTTCTATAATTCACATTTTCCTTTTTAAAATATAAAAATGCTTTTAACTTCCTACAAAATACCAGCAATCTGATCTATGCTATAATTTTAAACCTTTTTTTTAATCAAAACACCACAATTCTATCTTTTGTGAGAGTAAGCATCACATCAGCAATAGAGGACACATGCTTTTTAGCCCCAGGAGATAATATAAATCACACCAGGTTTGAGGCATCTGTCTTTATACTTTTCTTTTCAAAGATTCATGGAAATGACTCTTTAGTCATTGATAAGCATGACTAGTTGTATAGTAAGGTGGAAATAAATAGTCCAACTTTATCATGGATAGGATCAGAAAATCACTGATTTTGATCTTGGAGGGTCCCCACAGGCCATCTAGTCCAACTGTCTCATTTTACATTGGAGGAAATTGTAGCTCAGATAGGTGAATCATCTTGCCTAAGGCCACACAGGTAATAAGTGGCAGACTTAAGAGTCAAATCCAGGTCCTCTGACTATAGATTCAGTATTCCTTCCTATGTGAATGAATTTTTTGAAGTGAAATCAAGTTTAAGTATTTTTAAAAGTTTTTATTCTGGCTTTAGGATATGAATTTAAAATGATCACTTACTGCTATATGTTTCTTTGTGTGTTCTTACTAGGTTGGTCTAGAGAAGGAGTGACTGCAAAATAATGAGACTGATTTCCATAACCTCAATGAGAAAATTCTTCTCTATTGGAAAAAAGGGAGGTTATACTAAAGACATTGACTTTCTAACTTCATGTATAAAATGGAATTGATATATTCTCTTGCTTCACTGATTATGGTGGGTCTATCAAAGGGGAGGAGCAATTAAACTTTTTTTTCCCTTTTTTCCTACTTAGCTCTAGAAAGCAGAACTTAGAAAAATGTGCAAAAGTTTTCAGAGATATGGATTCCAACTCAATGAAAAGATACACATCCTATCAATTAGAATTACAGAAAAGGAGAATGAGGTGCCTCAAAAAGTCCTAAGTTGGTCCTCACTAGATGCCTTTAAATAAAGGTTAAATGACCATTTGCCACCATAATGGTGCGGGCCTTCAGGACCTCTCACCAACTTATAGCTTAACCTCTCTTCCTCTAGCCTCTTTCTACTCCACTCTATCTTCCACATAGCTGTTAAAGTGATTCTCCTCAATTGCAGAATGGATCCTGTCATTCCATTACTCAAAAAATTCCAGTGCCCCCCCATTAACCTTTAGATCATTTACTAACTCATCTACCTGACTTTTAAAGTCCTTTACAACCTGGTCCTAACCTAACCTTTTCAGTCTTGTTGTATATTATTCTCCTCCCCATTTTCTGTCTAGCTAAAATGGCCTTCTTGCTGTTCATCATACACAGTATCCCATTTCTCATCTCTGCTCCATTACCCTATCTCCCACAACTCAAATACACAACCTCCTCACCTATACCTCTTCTAATTAATTGCCTATTTCCTTCTAAACTCAACTCAAATACTACCTTCTATATGAAGTCTTTCCTTATCTCTCCAGCTGCTAGTGACTTCCCCCTAAAATTATCTATGTGTATATGTGTGCATGTGAATGTTATATATAGTATGTACTTATATTTTGCATGTTGGCTCTCCCCACAGAATGCAAATTCCTCAAAGGCAGAATCTGTTCCAATTTTGTCTTTGCATCTCCTTTGCTTAGCACAATGCCAAGCATGTAGTAATAAATGCTTATTTTTGACTGATTAATTGATTGATTGTGACTAGGATTTAGGATTTAGACCTAAGAGGCACATTTTTTTTAATGATTTTGCCCAGCTCAATGATTTTTTCAGTGAGGGATCCAGTTAAATATAATACTCAGTATTCAGAGTTTTGGTTGACACCTCAAATATTACCCTGGGGTAAAAAATTAAGCAGAGAATGAAGTATTGTGCCTAAGTCACAAAGAAACTTCTGCATGCCTTTTATTAGTATAAGAGACTCATTGACTCCTCCTTACAAAATGCTGTCCCTCCCCTTCCATCCCATACTATTAGCCTCCTACCAAGAAGCTTGGAGTTACTGTCCCCTTTCCAAGCATTCATTCCCCAGAAAACCCAAAGGTGTTGTACAAAATGGATTGATCAACTCCTGAGGGTGTTAGTTCCCTTAAGGTCCACTTATCTCAAAGCTTCCAAACTGTGATCTGAATGTAAACTGAGATTCCAGGAGAGGGAATTGTCTTAAGTTATTCCTGTTAAGTAGTAACCTGTAATGAAAATAGTAATATGCCACAGCAGTGGCTGCAGTTAGATTTTTTTTGCCTTTCCTCTCATCAATAGGGAAATATTGTTTCATCTTTGAAATTCTGTGGCATTTCCTTAGTGAGCCATGTGTTGACAGAGTGCCCATGCAGGCATCTCAGTAGTATCCCGCCTCCATATCTGGAACTCTCTGCTGTTATTCTATTAGAACCAGGAGCTTTACATTTTTTCCTGGCTCTGGCTTCAGTGTTAATTTCATTAAGAGGAAAAGACAGCATCCGAATTTCCTGATCTCTTGGTATATACTGAGCCAATGCTCAAGAGAAGGGAAGAGGGAGAATGAGAGGGAGAGATAGAGAGATGGAGACAGTTACAAAAACAGAGAAACAAAGAGAGCGAGAGAGAAACAGAGAGACAAAGAGACAGAGGGACAGAGGCAGACAGAAAGAGACAAATAGAGAAAATCAGATATTGACAGAGAGAACAGAGAACAGAGATAGACACAGAGAGGTGTAGAGACAGAAAGAGAAAGAGAGAGAGAAAGAGAGAGAGAGAGAGAGAGAGACTAAAGGAGAAAAGGAAGTGGGGGGAATGAAAGGAGGAATGAAAAAGAGGGGGAAAACTACTTAAGCATTAGCCTATGACCTGTTAATTAACAACTTTTGAAATAAGGTCATCTGGTGTGTGTGTGTGTGTGTGTGTGTGTGTGTTTAAATATAGCTTCAGAGTGGCCCAAGTCTAGTGTTACCTTTGGCTTCAAGCCTTCCCAGTTACTGCTGTCTTTTTTTTTTAAACTTGGAATACTTTACTTTTGAACCTTGGGATGCAATACTGTACTGTCTTTAGTACACATTTACCAACAAATCAATCAACAAACAGTTATTAAGTGTTTACTCTGTCAGGCACTAAGGATACAACCAGTAGGAAGCCCCTGCCCCAAAAGAACTTATATTCTAATGGGAGAGATAATGGGTACATTAAAAAAAAGTTACATGCACCATGCATGCCATGTAGATGGAAGGTAAATTGAAAGAAGAAGACAGAAACACCTGGTTTGGTAGGGGACCTTGGTCTGAGAAAGGCCTTCTATAAAAGGTGATATTTGCCACTTAGTATGAGCTAACCTTAAACTTAATCATTTGTTTTTTAAAGCACATCTGATTCTCTCCTCCGTAACATTGCTAACTGCCTTGTTGCCCACACCATAAGCAAAGCCTTAGAGGTTCCAACATTACCATCTCCACATATTCTGTCCTTGCGCCCCTTAGTAGTAAGATAAATGTAATCTTTTTTAATTTGTTGTTTGTCAATTTTCATTGTGACTTGAATGTATTTTCCAACCTTACTTCACATTATTTCCCTTTATATTCTCTCCATTCCTGTCTAAGTTGACTACGATTTCTTTCCATATCTCAACATATAGTCTTTGATCATATTGTTTGGGCCATCTTCTATGTCTGTAATGAGCTTCCTGTGCATCTCTGCCTCTGAAAATATTTCTTTTCTTTTGAAGCCCTTTTTTCAAGGCCACCGCCTCCTTGAAGACTTCTATGATCTCTCCCAGCAATTGTTCTTTCCCTCACACTTTCCTCTGTCAATTTATCTAAAACTCTCTCCTCTTTTGCTTCTATCTTATATCACACTTATTTATGATATCTCCCACATCTAGTAAAATTTAGATATATTGAAGACAAGACCTTTGTTACATTTTGCCATTTTATCCTCAGCACTACTTGGCTAATAGTAGGTAATTGACAAATGGTTGCGTTGAATCAAGTATACTTCCACATTCCCACGTATTCACCAAATACCATAGTTTTCCAACTGTGATGTTTTTATTGGTATCTTCAAAACCTAGGACATTGCTTGACACATATGAATCACTTACAAAATGCTGATTGATTGATTGAATGAGGAGGAAGATACTGCTAAGTTGTATAAATTACTTAGATTTTCTTTTCCTTTTTTTTTTAATTTGTGTCAATGTTATAAAATGTTATCAGTTGAATGCTACATAATACCATGTGTCCATCTCTACTGATGTTGCTTTGTCCCCTCAGAAGAACATTTCCCAATATCAAGCCATCTGATTTATGATCTGTTCTTTAACATTACATAGAATGAAGTTATTTGGATCTTGTTACCTATAGAAACCAAATTATATTTTGCATTACTAATAAAAAAGGCAGTTATAATAAAATTTCTTCTCCACTCAACTTCTGTGGATGACTGGTTTGAGATAGTGGCCATGATAAGGGGTCATTAATCATAAGCAACTAAAATTGCTCAAAATTATTATACTTTGATTTTTTTTAATTTTTGTTAAGGCAATTGGGGTTAAATGACTTGCCCAGGGTCACATAGCTAGTAAGGGTCAAGTGTTTGGTCTGAGCTGGATTTGAACTCAGGTTCTCCTGACTTCAGGGCTGATGCTCTATCCACTGTGCCATTAAGTCGTCCCTATGTTTTGATTTTTAAAAGCAATATAAAATGTAATCTTTGAGAATACTGACTCTTGGGTCTTGGGCAGTCCAGTCTTAGGCAGAGATATCAATAAATTTCATTCTCCACAGAAGTCCAGAAAGCAGAAGAAAACTTATCTGAAAGAATTGTGTTAAATGAACTCTGAAAATGATAAGAAATAGTGGATAGTATGTATCAAGGTTAAAAATGTTCTTTCTCAAAACTAAATTGAATGTGGTAATGGTTAATGGAGATCATTTACTGTCATTTATGAGCATTTCAGACCTTTCCTATGATAGACAGCAACCCATAGAATGGGATGACAAGGGGAAAGAATTAGGGGGATGATGAAGATAAAATTTCCAAAAGGGTAGAACCTTCCTCTCCCTACCCCTGCAACCTTTTTTTTTTTTTGGTTCATTTATTTATTTCTTCTTTCTCCAATTGTAAAATTATCAAAGTGGATGGTTTGGTTTTACTTAAAAAAAAACTAAATAAATGCAGAAAAAGAATTTAGAAAAAACACAATATCTATTTCTACTAAACACACTAGAAATCATAGAAATTAGTGGAGCTTTTCTTAATATGATAAGTAGTATGCATCTAAAACCAAGAGCAAGCATTATCTGTAATGGGAATGGACTTGAAACCTTCCCAATAAAATCAGCAGTGAAGCAAGAATGCCCATTATCACCACTATTATATTACAAAATAACATAGTCACAATATTGTACTAGAAATGTTAGCTATAGTGATGAGGGAAGAAAAAGAAATTGAAGGAATTAGAATAGGCAGTGAGGAAACAAAAGTATCACTCTTTGCAGATGATATGTTAGCCTACTTAAAGAATCCTAGAGAATCAACTAAAAAAAACTAGTTGAAATAATTAACAACTTTAACAAAGTTGCAAGATATAAAATGAATACATAAATTATCAGCATTTTTACATATAACCAACAATGTCCAGCAGAGAGAGAAAGAGAAATTCCATTAAAAAAAACTGCAGACAATATAAAATATTTGGGATTACACCAGCCAAGAGACAAGCCCAGGAACTATATGAACACAATAACAAAACACTTTTCACATAAAGTCAGTCTAAACAATTGGAAAAATATTAATTATTCATGAGTATTATATTAGCTAAGCAAATATAATAAAAATGATGATTCTACTTAAGTTAATTTACTTATTCAGTACCATATTAATTAAAACTACCAAAACTATTTTATAGAGCTAGAAAAAATAATAACAAAATTCATCTGAAAGAACAAAAGGACAGGAATATCAAGGAAATCAATGAAAAAAATGTTAAAGAAGACTGACTAACAGTTCCAAATTTCAAACTATATTATAAAGAAATAGTAAGAAAAACAATCTGGTACTAAGAAATAGAGAGATGGATCAGTGGAATAGATTGCTTACATACTACTTAGTAGTAAATGACTATCATAATCTAGTGTTTGTTATTAAACTCAAAGATCTAAACCTTGGGAGTAAGAACTCAACATTTGACAAAATTTCCTGGGAAAATTGTAAAGCTGTTTGGCAGAAACTACATATAAACCACCATCTCACACAGTATACCAAGATGAGGTCAAAATGGGTATGTAATTTAGAAACAAAGGGTGATATCATAAGTAAATTAGGGAAGCATAGAAAAATGTACCTATCAGACCTAGGAATAAGGGAAGAATTTATGACCAAAGAAGAAATAGAGAGGATTAGGGGAAGTAAAATAGATAATTTTGATTACATAAAATTAAAAAGTTTTTGCACAAATGAAAATAACAATCAAAATTAGAAGGAAAATGGGAAACTGAGAAGATATTTAAAAGAAGTTTCTCTGATAAAAACCTCATTTCTCAAATATATAGAGGACTGAGCCAAATTTATGAAAATAAGAAGTATTCACCAGTTGATAGATGGTCAAAGAATATGAACAGTTTTTAGAAGAAGAAAAATCAAAGCTATCAATAGACATGTGAAAAAATGCTCAAAATCACTACTGATTAAAGAAATGCAAACTAAAACAACTCTGAAGTGCCACCTCATACTTACAAAATTGGTTAACATGACAGAAAAAGAAAGTAATAAGTGCTGGAGAGAATGTGGAGAAAATGGGACACTAATGCATTGTTGATGGAGTTGTTGCTGGTCATAAATGATTCAAGAGAACAGTTTGAAACTATGCTCAAATGACTATAAAACTGTGCATACCTTTGACCCAGCAATGACACCACTATGTCTATACCACAAAGAGATTAGAGAAAACTATTTATTTGAACAAAAATATTTATAGCAGCTTTTTTTGTGGTGGCAAAGAATTAGAAATCAAGGGGATCCCAAAAATTGGGGAATTTCTGAACAAGTTATGGCATATGATTGTGATGGAATGCGATCGTATTATAAGAAATGATGAGCAGGACGGTTTCAGAAAAACCTGGGAAAATTGATACGAACTTATACAAAGCGAAATGAGCAGAACCAGGAAAACACTGTATACACTAATGGCAATATCATAAGGATGATCAACTGTGAAAGATTTAGCTACTCTGATCAAGACAGTGATCTAAGACAATTTCAAAAGACCCATGATAAAAATGTTATTCACCTCCAGAAAGAGAGCTGATGAACTCTGAATACAGATTAAAGCATATTTTTTGTCTGTATTGGAGGTGGAGCCAAGATGGCAAAGTAAAGGCAGAAACTTGTCCGACTTCTCCCCCAAGACCCTTCAAATACCTTTAAAAATGACTAAACAAATTCCAGAGTAGCAGAACCCAGAAAAAGATGGAGTGAAACAAATTTCCAGCCCAAGACAACTTGGAAGGTCAGCAGGAAAGGTCTATTGCACCTGGGTGAGAGTGAAGCACAGCCCAACTCAGGCCACACAAGCACAGCCCCAGGTTCAGCAAACCAGGGGCAGACCTTGGGAGTGACAGAATTAGTAGTGGTAGTGACCGCAGCAGCAGCAGCCGCAGCTGCTTCCTGAGCTCTCATCCTGCAGATGATGAGGAGATCGAATAACCGGTCAGAAGGAGATTACAGGGATCTTTTTGCTAGCATTGAAGCAGGACTTTGTTGTTGTGACCATATTCAGATTTGGGTAGTAGTTCTGAGTGGCAGTCAGAGGATGAGGAGGGGCACTAGCATAGCAGAGCTTGCAGCCACAGTGGAGGGGGAAAAACCTCACAGGCCCAGGGTAGAAAAGAGTGTTTGTGATTGCTCACAGACAAGAAAACAGATCAGGAGAGGAGTAAACACCTCTCCTTGGATCATACCATGTTGGAAAAACTGAAAACTTACAGGTCCCTAAAAATATTCCTGAAAACAGCTGCACAAAACCCCTAAAGCTTGGAACAATGCACCCTCCACCCTGGAAGCAAAGCCCTATGTTAACAAACACATAAGAGTTAAATAATAGTCTGGGAAAATGAACAAGGAAAAACCTCTGACTATTGAAAGTTACTATGCTTATAAGCATGGGCAAAACATGAGAATCCTGCCTCAGCACCAGCAAAGACATCCTGGAATCCCCCTCTGATCAGCCACTTGATTCCCCCTCAGTCTATGGGCTGAGAAGTCAGGAAGAAGTTGCCACCCCAGGATTGCACCAGGACTGGGACTGGCACCGAACTCTTCTCTCACCATGGTCCAACAGACCTTTCCTACTGACCTTCTAAGGTGTCTTTGGCATTTGCGGGTTGAGAAATGTGGAAACTGCCACAGCTCCCCTTGATTCAATCCCCTGAGGACTGCTCCAGGTTCACTGAGGCCCTGCGTGGCCCATGCTGAACTGTGCTCCTCTCCCAGCCCCGCACAATAGTACCTTTCCAATCAACTATTCAGGTTGTCTTGGGCTAGAAATTTGTTTCACTCCATCTTTTTGTAGGTTCTGCTCCTCTAGAACTTGTTTAAAGCTGTTTTTACAGGTATTTGGAGGAGTTTAGGGGAAATCTCAAGCAAATCACTGCTTTTACTCTGCCATCTTGGCTCCACCCAAAAATAATTCCTTAAAAATTAGAATGGAACAAGTGGAAGCTAATGACTATGAGAAATCAAGAAACAATAAAACAAAATAAAAAAATGAAAAAATGTGAAATATCTTATTGGAAAAACAAGTGACATGAAAAATAGACCCCAGAGAGATAATTTAAAAATTATTGGACTACCTGAAAGCCATGATCATAAAAAAAAAGAGAGAGAGAACCTAGAAAATATCATTCAAGAAATTATCAAGGAAAGCTCTCCTGATATTCTATCCAGAGGGTAAAATAGAAATTGAAAGTATCCTCTGATCACCTCTTGAAAGAGATACCAAAATGAAAACAGCCAGGAATATTATAGCCAAATTCCAGAGTTTCCAGGTCAAGGAGAAAATACTGCAAGCAGCCAGAAAGAAACAATTCAAGTATTGTGGAGCTACAGTCAGGATAACATAAGATTTAGCTGCTTCAACATTAAAGGATCAGAGGGCTTGGAATATGATATTTTGGAGTACAAAAGAGCTAGGATCACAACCAAGAATCACCTGCCCATCAAAACTGAATATAATCCTTCAGGGGAAAAATGAATATTCAGTGAGATAGAGGGCTTTTAAGCATTTTTGACAATAAGATTAGAGCTGAATAGAAAATTTGACTTTCATATACAAGTCTCAGAGAAGCATAAGAAAATTAACAGGAAAAGGAAATCATAAGGGACTTAATAAGTTTAAACTGTTTACGTTCCTACATGGAAAAATGATATTTGTAACTCATCAGACTTTTCTCATTATTAAGTAGTTAGGAGTATATACAGACAGAGGGCACAGGTGTGAGTTGAACATGAAGGAATGATAACTGAAAAAAAAATAAAATTAAGAGCTAAGAGAGGAATGTACTAGGAGAAAGAAAAAGGGAAAGGTGGAAAGGAGTAAATTATCTCACATAAAAGAGTCAATAAAAAGCTTTTACAATAGAGGGGAAGAGGGGAGAGCTGAGGGAGAGTGAGTGAACCCTACTCTCATCAGAATTGGCTCAAAGAGGGAATAACATACACACTCAATTGGTTATAGAAATCTATCTAATCCTATAGGAAAGGAGGAGGTGAAGTGGATAAGAGAAAAGGTGATGTCATAGGGAGGGCAGATTGGAGGAGAGGGTTGTGGAGAGACAGGATAAAAGGAGAGAAAGAATACAATAAACAGGGGAGGGAGCATAGGTTGGAGTAGTACCTTTTTAGTGAAAAAAAATTTTGAAGCAAGTTTCTCTGATAAAGGCCTCATTTCTCAAACATAAGGAGAGCTGAGTCAAATTTATAAAAATAAGAGCTATTCCCCAGCTGATAAATGACCAAAATATATCATCAGTTTTCAGGTGATGTATCTACAGCTATATGAAAAAATACTCTACTAATTGGAGAAATCCAAATTAAAACAATTCTGAGGCACTACCTCATACCTGTTAGATTGGCTAATAGGACAGAAAAGGTAAATGATAAATTTTGGAGGGGATGTGAGAAAAATGAGACATTAATGCACTGTTGGTGGAGTTGTGAACTGATTCAACCATTCTGTAGAGCAATTGGGAACCATGCCCAAAGGCCTATAAAACTATGCATACCCTTTGACTTAGCAATACCACTACTAGGCCTGCATCCCAAAAGAGATTTTAAAAAAAACTAAAAAATAAAAAGGACTATATATGTACAAAAATATTTATAGCAGCTCATTTTGGGGGCAAAGAATTAGAAATTGAGGGAATATCCATCAACTGGGGATGGCTAAACAAGTTGTGGTATATGATTACGGTGAAATACGATTGTACTAGAAGAAATGGTGAGCAGGATGCTCTCAGAAAAACCTGGAAAGACTTGCATGGGCTGATGTAATGTGAAATGTACAAATTTACAAAAATGTACAAATGTACAAAATAACAACAATATTATAAGATGATCAGCTGCGAATGACTTAGCTCTTCTTAGCAATACAACAATCCAAGACAACTCTGAAGGACTTATGATGAAAAATGCTATCCATCCCCAGAGAAAGAACTGATGGTATCTCAATACAGATGGAAGCAAACTTTTTTAAATTTTATTTTTCTGGAGTTTTTTTCTTTGTCCATGTTTTCTTTCACAACATGATTATTATGGATACACTTTGCATGACTTACACATCTATAACCTATATTGAACTGTTTGCCTTCTCAATGGAGGAGGGGAAAGGGAGTAAAAGAGAAAATTTGAAACTCAAGGTTTTATAAATTAGTGTTGAAAATTTTTTTGCATATAACTGGGGAAAATTAATTAATTATTCAAAGATTTTTAATTTTAATTTAATTTAATTTTGTTTGTTTTTTCTTTTGGAACATGACTAATATGGAAATATGTTTTGTATGAATGTACATGTATAATCAATATCAAATTGTTTACCTTCTCAATGAGAAGGGAGGGTAGGGAGGGAGAGAATTTGGAATGAAAAATTATTTTTAAAATGATGGTCAAAAATGTATATGTAATTAGAAAATATTTAGTGATTTTTTTTAAATTAAACAAATAAAAATGCAACAGAGATAGAATCTAGACTGTGACTTCATAGTCAATTCCCAGATGAGAAAACTCTATCTACCAATGTAGGTCAATATCTTCTCTGCAACTTATAGTCTTAACAAGTTACCTAGAACATTGTGAATATAAGCAAGTTGCCCGGAGTTGCAAAGAGCATGTGTGGAGAGGAAGGACTTGAACCCAGACTCCAAAACTATTTCTCTGCTCTTTATGCCATACTGACTCTCAATAGCATAATAAGGAACAAAGAATCTACACAGAATTCTATAGTGGCAATGAAATTAGAAGCCCACCCACAAAGTTCCATTCATTACTTAAATAAATCATAAACTAAACTTACTCTCCAGAAAACTTCCTTGGATTAATACTGCATATTCTTCTACCCACAAACAAGGTCCTTGATGCATCAAATGCCCTCAAAATATACTCTGACTTTCTGTTGCCATTTGCTTTTAACTGTTTTTTGATCAATGTTTCAAGGAAGAATTACACTCCTCCCCCCTCCACCGAGTACAGATTCAAGTACTTTTATGACCTTTTCATTGTGCCTATGTCTAATCATAGAATCATAACATTGTAGCTAGAAGGGAATTTATAAGTCATCAAGTCCGACTCTCTAATTTTATAGATGAGGAAATCGATGTAATACAACTAGTAGGTATTTGAAGTGGCATTTAACTTCAAGCTTTTCTGACTCCAACTCCAGCACTTTACTTAGTTTACCATTCTTCCTTGTCCTTCGCTTTCAGTTAATCTTTCCAAAAGAGTCTACCTGCCAGGGGTGGAGAACCTGCAGTCTTGAGTCCACATGTGACCCTCTAGGTCCTTAAGTATAACCCTTTGACTGAATCCAAACTTCACAGAAAATATCTCCTTAATAAAAGGATTTGTTCTGTAAAACGTGGACTCAGTCAAAAGGCCACATCCAAGCACCTAAAAGGCCACATGTGACCTTGATGCCACAGGTTCCCCACCCCTGGTACTCAATGCACTCTAGACCCTCCTTTAGTTGTTTTAATATTTTGTAGATAGCAGCATAGCATGCAAACTGTCTTTGTAGTTATCCCTCAATCTAAGTGAACAGTGTCTCTTTTTCTATTCATACATGTCTTTGATGATGCTATGTGTGTTAATTCTAGAGTGTAACTCACTGAACTTATAGCTTATAGCTAGCATTTAATTTTCCATTGACTTTCAGGTTGTCTACAGTTTTGGTTACTTGGAGATTGTGATATTCTCTTGTGGATAGCTACGGAGCACTATCAGGAGAATATTGGCATTTAACTATCTGTCTGTCTGTGTTTGTCTCTTTGTCTATCTATCAATTCAGATCTATAGTTATCTATATTTGTAATCTATAGCTATCTATATTTGTAAATGACTATGATATTTACAAATATAGGTAGCTATAGATATCAATATATAAAGATATTATATCTATATCTAATTATAGAATCATAGCATTGTCACTGGAAGAGAATCTAGAAGTCATCAAGTCCAATTATCTAATTTTACAGATGAGGAAACTGATATTCAATATATAAAGATGTATAAATAAATATATTAATTTAGGTCTAGGTATAGGCATAGATAGAGATAAGGAGATATGGACATATTCATATAGGCAGATAGAGATGAAATAGAGTTAGAGATGATAGATGATAGATGTAGGGATAGGTGCAGATGTAGACTATAGAGATGATATAAATAGAAATAAAGATATATCGATAACATTTGTGGCAGTGAGCAGATTGTAATTATTGCACTTACTATAAAATTTTCTAAATATGATTTAGCTAGATCACTTTAAAATTTTAAAGTTTATAAATTTAGAAATAAGTGAAATGAATATTTTTTCTTATATATAGCATGTTTTCCTTCAGGAATTGATGTCTCTAGTATTCACTATGTAAATCCAAAAATCATTCTACAATGTCCTTCACCCTATAAGTGCTTAGGCAATAGATAGTGACTAGGCACTTTCAAATATTCTTAATGTCTTTATCCCTCAATTTCATCAGGTAAAACTGCCTTTATACATAGGTGGTCATCTATTCATTGTGACAAGAAGGGAGATAGGAAGACTCCTAAGCCTTACCACAACTCTCTTATTCACCTGTCATGGACTCGAAACACCACACTTCAGATAGAGATGCATTACTTTCCTAGAAGCATTATTGGCAGAATTTATAGCTTGAGGAAGGAGTAACAGCAGTAACTCTGTGATCAGTACTGAGCATCACAGTATGGATTTTTCTGAGTACTTTCTGTAGATAACAAGAGATACTTGAACAAATGGACTTTTGAAGGAGAAATGATGTTGGATCATTGCCTTCAAACATTGAGGAGGAAGGAGATGCCGTAGAGAGGTGCAGGTATGAACAACTCTGAGCGACAAGCAGACTTGCTCCTTTGGGAAAGCATTTTTCCTAACTTGGAGTACTTGTGCCAACATAACTGAATAATTAGGGGACTAATGCAATTTTCACACATGACAAAGTTAGACAGTTCAGAAATGTGTAAAAAGACAGACCTTATAGGATATTTTGACTTACACAAGGAAAGCCAAAGGCTTAAATTCAGACACCCAGGGGATAAAATTCAGGGCAAGTGAGGACAATCAAGGAAAGCACTGAAATCTAATATGCAATGGCCTTTAGACCTTGAAAGAAGGAAGAAAGGAAGGATACCATTGATAATTCTGAGAAAGGTCACAGTTGTATTTGGGACACTGAAGGTCAACCAAGCTCTTTTACTCCTTCTAAGCAATGTATATGATGTCTCTTCCTTTACTACCTTGACACCAGGACAGACCATAGGTTTTATAGGAAAGGTATAGTTCTCTCATTCCAGAACATTTGATTAGTTTTCCATCTCTGATGTCATATACATGGATATGCTCAGGTTTGCTACAAGAAAGCATAAGGTATGGCAATTTCCAGATAAAGGCAAGAAGGGGATGGTGTTAACCAAAAAGACAGAGGAAGTGCTCTACACAGAACTTATGGATTGAAAAGAGGCTTCTAACACAGAGAGAAGCTTAGCTGATGTCACTAATATGCAGGGATATAGGAACAGTTATTTCAGCTAACTTTTCATTGTCTTTAGGGCTCGTGCACACTGGTCAATCTTATTCAACCTTTATATGAATTACAGCATAGTATAGTGGGGAAACTGGTGAAAAGTAAGCCTTGAAGAAGTTTTCAGCATCTGGACTGCCCAGAGTTTTTCCCTTCTCCTCATTACTAATGTTGTATGCAACCCTACCTAGATGTTATAGCTCTAGGGAACATAACTATCTAGGAACATGTATAGAATATTGATTTCCCTGAAATAAATTGCCTTTGTGGGCCAATATCAGGTCCTGTACTACTTGAAAGCTAAGGCAAAGTACATTCAAATGGAGATTTGAGCAATAATTATATTGAAGTTAAGACTCAGAGATGTATGACTGAGCCTTCACATTTGAACTCTGACCCCCTTTACAGGGGAAAATCACCTAGCAGAAGGCACATTCTTGATACATAGTGAGCACATCTATGACCAGAAGTGGGCAAGAGGTATACCACGAGAAAAGAAATAACATAGAGAGCAGCCAAGTTATTCATTAATGTCCTTAAAATGTTTAAAAAAAAAGGAGGCAGGAAGGAAGGAAGAAAGAAAGAAAGAAATTAAGAAAGAAGGTAAGGAATCTGATATGTGGGATGGATCCTCAGTAAATGATTAATAGAAAAACATTTATAATTTTAGAAGATATAGATGGATTTTAATGTGTACTAATTAATGCAATACCCACATCAATGAGATTATGGATCCATCAAAGTGTTGAAATAAGTAGATTTAGCCCAATATTTTAAATTATTAATTCCCTTTTGGACAATAATCTAGCCATTCAAATTGTTAGTTATCCCTTACTTCTATGTGTCATACTCAAATTTGGCAAGTATGCCATCTATGACTTCATCCCAGTGATTTACAAAAAACGTTGAATGGAATCATGCCAAGGACACAACCATGTAATACTTCATTAAACCCTTCCTTCCAGGTTGACATTAATTACTATTCTTTGAGGTTAGTGATTTAACAAATTTTCAATCCACCTAATAGTGCTATCATCTAGTAAGAGTACAAAACTGTAAGTGTAGGACATATTTTTTCCTGTATCCCTTGGCTGGAATGATTCTTATGCATATTTTACAAAATAGAAACACCTTGGACTATAATGAAGCTTCTCCTGTCAGTATAAGTTTGGGAAAGGAAAAAAGTCGTTATATTTACATGGGAAGTTTCATTTTTTGGTAATGGTGGAGATCATTGAATCAATTGATCAATTACCCTCATCTACTTAAAGAAAGTGATAGGCTGCTATGCTATATCTTAACCATACGAGAATGTGTTTGGGTCCATCAATTAATCAAATACTTTAGACAAACTGTAAAAAGTCCTTGAAAGCTATTAAATGAACTGGAGTCATACTGCACCAGATCTATGATTAGGACAGCTATAGAAACCTTGCATGCACTGTACATTGCTTATAAAATGTTTCATTGGCTCTGGAACTAAGAAATTGGAGTACTGAAGCACGAGAAAGAAATAGAGACAGTTCTGGCCAAGCACCAGAGAAAGGGTCACTGGGAAAAGGGAGTAAAGGGAACAAAATACCTCAGCCTTATCCTTAGTGTCCTTCCCCACTCCCTTTGGCTGGAGGAGAACCCTATGAAGGATTTTTACTTCCCATCTTCCCATAAATGTCCTCACATCCTTCACAGGCCAGTAGCAGCTGGTGGCAGTGCCACACTGGGAAGCAAGAACAGACTCAATAAGAAAAGGGAGATTCAAGGCTCTACAAGAAGCATGGCATAAAAGCCACAATATACCTAAAGGGAACTTCAAGAATATCCCCAAGAAGGGGAGAAAAAGACTTCCAGCAATTGGAAGCTGTAAGTTACCCCTTTGCCACATGTACTTTCTAAGTTTTTTGCCCACCATCATCTAGACCCAGGGTGGGAAACCTATGGCCTTGAGGCCCCATGTGGCCCTTTAGGTCCTCAAGTGTGGCCCTTTGACTGAATCCAAACTTCACAGAACAAATTCCCTTTATAAAAGGATTTGTTCTGTAAAACTTGGACTCAGTCAAAAGGTTGCACCCAAGGACCTAGAAGGCCACATGTGGCTTCAAGGTCACAGGTTCTCCACTCCTGGTCTAAACTCTGTATGCATTTGTGGAAAAGACTGTTACATGACTTTTTTTTTCTTTTTTGGTATGTATAGGGTGTTGGATTAGCTATTCTTATGACACCAACTTGATAATACTCATTTAAAAAGCATTTTGACTAGTAGATATCAACTGACAATCATGTGGGGAAGCACACCTACCTAGGCTCATTAACTACTTTAGTAGAGAAGACAATCCCAAAATCTTTAGGGCTTTCCTTTGAATCTTATGGAGAGATATAATAGCCATGCTCTAGGGACTAAATCATTTCTAGTTAAGAGTTCTGATAGTTGCCCTAGATCATGCATTATATTATTTATATATTTATCTTTGTTACATTACTTTTATATATATTATTGTCCAAAAGGGAATTGATAATTTAGTATTTTATATATATATTTTTCATGCATTATATTAGGGGTTGGGGGAATGAATGTTTTGTGTTAAGAATTAAATAGGATTCAGAATTTCTGTCTTCCTCCCTTTTAAAGCTAAATGACACAATTGGTTTTTCCCCTCATTCTCTCTCAGGGAGTGGCTACACAGCATATACAATATAGAATATGCCACTAGTGTATTATTCATGGCTTAAGTTCCAACTTGGGGAACTGAAAAGAGATAATTCTTATAATCAAATGAGATAATATTTGTAAGGCAGAGTGCTTGGCACATGGTGGTTGTCCTTCATTCTCGAAGAAAACCAATATTATATCACTATGTTAGAGTCAAGTTTTAGTGTGCCTGATTGGCTGATCAGACCTATATGAGCTCGGGAGGCTCTACCACAGATTGGGCACAAATAGTCCATGTGAACTTTTGTGGCGGATTCTCTAAATTTGAACATCTTGTGTTTCTTTTGAGCTCCGTCAATTCTGATTTGCTCATAGAGCACAGTAACTTCTCTGATGAGGGCATGCCATACTGGGACATACAGTGTCTCCCACATCACACAGTCAATTCCAAAGTTCTTAAAAGAAAACTGGAGAGTGTCTTTGTATCACTTTTTCTGACTGCCATGTGAGCACTTGCCCAGTGTGAGTTTTCTATAAAGGAATCTTCTGGGCAAGCATAGGTTTGGCACTCAAACAAGATGTCCAGCCTGTAGTAGTTGTGCTCTTTGTAGTAGAGTTTGAATGCTTGGAAGTTTGGTTAGAGAAAGGACCTCTGTATCTGGTACCTTATCCTCCTAGATCTTCATTATCTTCATAAGACAATTCAAATGGAAGTGATTAAGTTTCCTGGCATGGCATTGGTATACTTTCCAGTTTTACAGGCATATAACAATGAGGTCAGCCCAACTGCTTTGCAGACTTTCAGTTTAGTAGTCAGTCTAATACCTCTTCTCTCCCACACTTTCCTTTGGAGCCTCCCAAACACTGAGCTAACTCTGGCAATGTGTGTGTCAACCTCATTATCAATGTGTATATCCTTAGAAAGTATACTGCCAAGATAAGTGAACTTATCCACAGCATTCAAAACTTCTCCATTTGCTGTAACCAATGGCTCCACATATGGATGGTGTGGTGGTGGCTGATGGAGCTGATGAAGTGTTTTCTTGGTGTTAATTGCTAGACCAAAATTAGCATAAGCAGTAAAGAATCAATCCATACTTTGTTATATCCCAACTTCAGAGCCTGCTTTAAGTGCACAATCATCTGCAAACTAAAAATCACACACCAACACTCTCTCTGCTTTGGTCTTGGGTTGCAGCCTTTTTGAATTTAAGTGTGGCAGCTGACCTTGGTGCCATATTCATCCTTATTGAAGGTGTTTGACAACATGACTGAAAACATCCTCCAACTTAGCAACAATCTGCTCCTGCTCAGAGAAGGCTCTAATCTGTTGATATTAATTCTTCTGGAATTCCTTTTTCCTTGAAGCCATCATTTTTGTTGAATGTGAATATTTATCTTGGAAAGGATAGACAGAAGACAGTGTTCATGATGAGAAGGTCATGAGATGCACAAGTCGTCAATAATAAGTGACCATTGCTGTTGCTATTTCTAACTCCATTCCTCCCTAGGCTTCCCTGCCATGTCTGGTAGCCTGAGCCTACTCTAGCATTTAAGTTACTCTGAACTATAAGTTTGTCCTCTTATGACACATTAATTATAAGAATCTCTAAGTATTCATAAAATTTTTCTTTCACCTCATCAGGGTCCATCATGGTGGGAACATAGGCACTGATGATGGTGGTGTAGCTTTTTCCTGCAAATGGCAATCTCATTGCCAAGAATCTGTCATTTACTCCTTTTGGTAGGCATACATGCTTGTTGACTTGATTAGTTTTGATTGCAAAATCTACACTAGCTTCATATTATTTCCCTTTACTTCAGCAACTCCAGAAAAATGTGTATTCAGCTCTGACTTCATTCAGTGAGCTGGCTTTCATTTGCCAGCCTTGTTTCACTCAGGGCTGCTATTTGGATGAAAACTCACTGAGTTCTCTCACAGCGAGAGCTGTTCATCTTTCAGGTCTACTGGATTTTGTGTTGTCTATAAGTGTGCAAATATTTCCTGTACCAACGGTGAGTGGAATCATCTTTGTAGATGCTTTGTACATGTTTTTGTGTGTGTTTCAACCACAAGATGGGATCCCCACCTGCCATAGTAAATAGATCAGGTTGGGTAAGCAGACAATTTTTAGGACACCTTTTCTATCCCCTTCCTCACACCAGGAGGTGAGCAGTGTGATCCTTAAAAAGCTTCTCAAATACCCAGGGGGTTGCCGAGTCCCACTGCTGCTTCCAGTGAGATGACCCTATAGCCTGGGCCACCTGCGTGCAGGGTTGTGACTACAGCTCCCAGTGTATAAACACTTGCTGCTTTGTCATTTACCCATCACCATAGGACTTTGAGAGAGGTGAAAAAATGGTAAAATGGTAAAATGGCCTTTTGATTCATGCATAAATTGGACTTAAATGAGATGGAGTTGCACAAAGTCATCAGCCTCACTCTCTTCCAGAGTCATCACAGTTCAGTGGCAGGACAGAGTCAAGACAAATGGTGATGACTTGAGATGCAGTGGATGATCTTGGCATTTTCAATGTCTAACCAAGTTTTAAATGCTCCACAGTGCCTGCTTCAGCTGCCTTCATGACCATTGGAACAAATTGTTCTTATCTACCTATTCCACCAGAAGAAGTCTTGGAGTAGACACCCCCCTAACTCACCAATGGGTTTGAGACCCCTCGGTTACTCTCAACCTGGTTTAGCTCATCTGCTAAAATGGTTTACTGGCCAGGGTGTGACTGCTGTACATGCTACAGCTTCGTGAAGCCATAAGTGAGAGTTAGGTGGATAAGGTGGAAACCAAAGATGAAAAGTAGCCCTGGAAAGGGCCCAGCAGCCCTCACACCACAGATATTGGTCTTTCTTGAACATACCCTAGCCAGGCACGTCATAGATGTTTAATAAATGTGCATACCCTCATTCCCAAATACATATATGAGAGGGATAATTATAGCAGAGCAGAAGTATATTGAGTTATAATATTGGACAGCTTGAATACAAATGAAAGTTTAATTAGAATAACACACAAATCAAAGACTCATAGAATGTTAACACTGGAAGACAATGTAAAGTCCATCCATTCTGAACTTTTTATTTTATAGATGAGTGAACTAAGACTTATAGATTCTAGTTCAAAGTTAATCTCCCAAGTTCACATAGCTAGAGAGTATGGAGACTAGTATGGAGACTAGTATGGAGACTTTACCAAACTATGAAAAACAAAGGAGAGTCAAAACCTTTAAAAAAAAATTAAAGTCACCTTAAAAAAACAAGGAAATAAACATTTAAATAGAGAAATAAAATATTATCAAGATCACCAGTTTCAAGATGAAAAAGAGCTTACAGACCATCTAGTGATCTAATGTCTTCATTTTACAAAAGAAGAAACTTGGGGTTTAAGGTTGAGTGACTTACTGGCATAACTACTTAAGTATCAGAGGCAGGATTTAAGCACACGTCTTCCTGACTCTAAAGTCAACATTATATTCACTATACTGTGGTCACACAACCAATGACAGAATCAAGACTAGAACTCAAGTTTCATGGGTAATTCTATTGTTATATCTACTAGATCATAACTTTGAATTAAAGCAGTCTGCTTTGAAAAATGAGGAAGACTTCAGGATAAACAGTCACTAAGATACATGAGTGAAAAGTCCCTATGACAATTATAGCCCTCCTCATTATTCCTTAGTCAGTGGAAAGCTGAGTGTCATCTCTCTTTAAGCATGGGGTGAGGGGATGGCATTGATAATTCATAGTAGCTGCTTATGCTAGCTAAGATCTCTCAGGGCAGACAGATTAGAAGACTGTATCTCTGAAAAACAAGGTAACAACAAACAAAACACCTTGGAACCATACCCTGTCTACCTAATTATACCACTTTCTATTTGAAATAGGGTAGGCATAGTAACTTATTCCTGATTTCAATTCAATGTTATTAAATTTTCCTCAATTCATAATGAATGATCTATGAAAAGGGTTCAGTGGGAAATTATACAACTTTATTGAGGAGAAAGGTTAGTGTTGTTGAGAAGAATTAGATGTCTTTGAGTCAGAGCAACAGAATAGAGAAAGAATTTAGTAATGAATTAGACATGCAGCTAAAAATAAATTTGGAAAATTAATAAATTTTAAAGCACTAATTAAACATTAAAATAATCAAAATAACAAAATTGAGAGAGAAAAATGAATGAATGAATGAATGAATAAAACTTGTGGTTGATTAAAAAAAGATATTAGCTAATTTATTTTAAGAAGGAAATTTATATATGACTTATAAAGAGATTCTTACCAAGGTCCACTGACCTTCATGTGTGGCACAAACTTTGGAATATAAAAGATTCTATCTTATTTCCAATCCTCAGGAAAGGAGGCTTAGGGTAAGGTTGTAAAAACTCTAGTAAGGTGAATCAGACCAAAATCATTGGAAAAAATGAAGGGAATTTTTTTTCTTAAAGAAAATAATTTTTCTTTAAGGTATCTCTCTCTTCACTTATTTTTATTGTTCAAAATGGCAGGCATCCCTTCTATTTCCCTGGTATCTGGAATAGATATTGGTAGTAGTGCTTGTCTGGGGAAAGAGAATTCACGTATAACTCAAATGTAATTCCTCTTCTCTTTTCTCCTCTCCTCCCTTCTGCTAACCCCTCTCCTCCACTCATCTTGCCTCCCCTCCTATCCCCCCATTTCATCTCTTCTCCTCTCTTTGGCTTCATGTCTGCATAAGCCTAAATGGTCTCAGGAGAGATAATCTATTCCCAAGCTATTAGGAGGAATTCTCCTTTGCCTTGTACTTTTAAGGTTATTGTGAAGAATTATGTCTAAATTTATTGAAATCATTTTTATTGATTCACACATTTGTATTGAACGAAGTATTTCCCTAAAAGTTCATGTACTTGTTATTAACTAAATGCTTTTCTCATGTAAAAATTGTTTCTTCTTAGCACCATATTTTTTCATTACTTAAGGAACCTGAGAGTTACTGGCTGAAAAGGAACAAGTATGGAGCGGGAGGGCAAAATCAGATACCCCTTAATGTCCCTTCTAGGAATCAGAGTAATGTCTTTAACAAATATGGTAGAAAACACAAGCACAGTGTTTCACTAGGGGTTTAATACCCCTTAAGAGGTAATGGACCATAGCACAATTTTAGTCACTGAAGCAAGAATTCTATGAGGTGATACTGGTCTGACCACAATGCAGCTCCTCAGAGACTAATTTGGGAAGCAGCTGTGGGTAGTCCATTCAAATCAGCATCTTTCAAAGTTTGGTTCAAGTGTTTGAAGAGTTGTGAATCTTGTTAAACCTATTCACTTCTAAACTTCCCTCCCCAGCACACATACATACATAACACTGAACATTTTCCTTTCACAAATTTCCTTACTGTCTTGGATTAGCAAGGAGATGATTCAAAACAATGAAACAAATATTGACTCTAAATCTATCCTTTCAGACATCCTAATCTTTCCATATCTGGGTAGGATTTGTTTTGCTTTGCTTTTCCCACCCCCACTACCTCCCAGGGCATAGAGGGAAGTACAGACAATCCAAGCCACATCACAAGTACTTTCATTTAAAAGTACCATCAGTCCTAAATAATTTATATTCATTAAAGAAATTTAGAATGTACCAGTAGGTGCATTGGAAAGAACAGTTGGGACACAAGTTCAAGTTCTGGTTTTACTACTACCTGGTCATGTGACAAGAAAGTCCCTTTTTACCTTGAACCCTCAGTTTCTTCATCACATAAATGCAAAATTCTACTTTAAATCCATGCCTCACAGGAGTATTTTGAGGAAATCACTTAGTGCCACATGAATGTGGATTTTAAAATAACAACCTATACATACCAGATTTTTATATTCCCCTAACTTAACAAGAGGATATAAATATGTTGAAATTCAGTACTCCAAGAAGATAATTCAGGTGGGAAGGGGTGTATTAAATATGTAATAAACATTTATTATTATTATTATTATTATTATTATTATTATGAGGAAAAAGAGGAGGAGGAGGAGGAGGAGAAGAAGAAGAAGAAGAAGAAGAAGAAGAAGAAGAAGAAGAAGAAG